>NC_092503.1:140635317-140948817 GCF_047511675.1 Marmota flaviventris
AGGACTGTCTTCCTTCATCACTGTGCCCCTCCCTCATCTTCAAGTTGTCCCTGAAGCATCCAAATTCTGATGGACATGAGGATAGTGAATGGGCCAGAAAACCACAGTGTAACAGGAAAACTTAAAGGAACTGGCAATATTTATACCAGTTCAGTTGGGAGAACCAGTTAGGTCTCCTGAAATATGTGGAGACGGCTGAGGAAAAACCAAAAATGAATATATAGTTTTTTTTTCTCTCTCTCTCTCTCCAGAAAGAAAAGACAATGCTCAAAACCACTGTTTATTTAAAGCAAAGAATAGCATTAATCTGTGAATTACTCTTTTCCTTGAGCTTGTTAGGCGAAGTATCTTGATGATATTGTACAACATTACAAATTGCCCCAAACCCAGTGACTACGTTTTATTATTTTACAGAACATGATGGGACAGGAACTTAGGCAGATCTTGGCAGGATGATTCTTCTGCTCTCCGTGTCATTGAATGAGGTCACTTAGTGGTTTGCAGCTGGTGGGTGGGCTGGCCCAGAGCGCCCCCAAAGTCGTCACTTAGTCTTTTGCCTTGAGAATAGTAGCTAGAAGGCTGAATTCGGCTACAGCGATTGGAGTGTCTATGTGTGGTTTTTCCAGAAAGGCTGTCTCGGAGTAGCTAAGCTTTTGCACAGAAGCTCAGGACTTCTATGGAGAGGATTTCAAGAGACAAGAAGTAGAAGCTTCCCTTTTCCCCAGGTGAGAGCATATTTTCCATTGGTCAAAGCAGTCACAGAGCTGCTTAGACTCAAGGGAGGAAAGGGAATATGGACCTTACCTCTGGGTGGGAAGAGTATCAATAATTTTATGGTCATTTATAATTTGCTGGTTGAGATAACAAATTGTAAGTCTGATTGTAGTTTTAATTTTCATGCTCTACTTTCCTACTGTTTAAACTTGCTCAAACCAAAGAGAAGAGTCCTGTTTCAGGCACATGTGTTTCACTTACAGGAAATACTCATTAGGACACCTTATGTTAGTTTTGGGGTTGAGGAAACCCCAATTATCTAATTGCTTAGATAATTACTAAAGTTCTAGAACAATAATTAGTGTGAAGATTTATGGGAGCTCATAAATTATATCAGCAGAAAATTTACTGGGTATTTTCTAAAAATGTCCACTGTCTTGAGAGACAGAAAATGCTTAGTGTAATTCTTGGCAAGTGAGGTGAACACCATTTCCTTGTTCCTTTTCCTGATGCAACTGAGGTGCCTTTTAAAAAATTTATTTGTTCTTATAAAGTGATTTCTAACAGATGCACCAAAAAGTTTCTTTTTTTGGTTTGTTTTTGTTCTAGAAAGTAGGTGCTTAGGAAGGTAAAACTGTGAATGAGTTTGTGTGCTGAGAACAGAACAGACTTGTCTCTGGAGGCAGTGGGTTCTCTTGGGTACTGATTCAGAGACCTTTGCTTGGAGCAGAACTGACCATGACCCCAGAGGCAAGATCCTGGGTGTGCAATGGTCCTGTCCCTGGTGATTACTTGGCTGCCCAGATTTGAGCTTCTAGGAGCTTCTGTGTCACACCCTCTTATCAGTGTTTGGCATGGATGGATTTCCATGGGCTATCTCTCTCATTTCATTCATTTGTGCCTTGGTTGGTCTCATTTCCCATTCCTGAACTCAACCATGGCCACAACTCCCATCTCATACCATTGGCACTGACCTGAGAGTTAGGTCTTCCACGCCGTACTCTCTTGCCTTGTTCCTCCTTGAGCTACCCACGATTTTTAGTTCTATATCCATTTAGTTGCTAACAGCCTCTCTTAGCTCCGTTCCACAGTAGGATACGTTGTCATTCTAGGAGGCGCTCCAACGCTGATCGATGCCTTTGTTCCTGATCCTGCCTCTGCTGGCTGGATACTCCCCATCTTGTCACACCAAGCTGATTGGGGCCACGTGTACTCCTCCCACTAGCTTGTTATATGGCATCCTCTCTATCAGTCTCTAACTTATTTCCTATTCTTTGTTCATGGTCTAATTTAACCCTTTCATTTTTTGCTCCTGGAGACATGGGGGTAACCTTCTCCAGGGACCTTTTTCTCTCTGTTCCTATGGCATTCTGGGCACACCTTATTATCCTACCTACCCTGTTACACATTATCTGTTTCTCTATCTTGATTCTCTCCTGACTTCTGAACTCTTTCTGGCAGGAAGCATGGGTTTTCATCTTGGAATCCCTTGGCTTTAGAAGGACGCTTGATGGATACATAGATAGGTGATTGGAGAAAAGGATGGATAGAGAGTTGGAAGGCTGGATGGTTGGCTGAGGGTGGTAACTGAACATGGCTGTATGGTTGGGTTGATTGATTATTAACTTCATAATCACGTGGATGGATATTCATACATGGTGACCTTCCATGTGGAATTCAGTGATTTTTGATTGCCAATGAGTCTACCACAAACTCCATGTTGCCCCACATTCCTATTACAAATTTATAGATACTTTTATTTGTTATTCTGCAGCTCTTCAGAGACCCTTGAAGTTGGTCTTAAGTCAGCATTTTAGAAATTCTGAGATTAGAGTGTACAGAAAATGCTTATCTGAAAGCAGACTTTGTTCTCAGTTCTCACTCTGCCCCCCAGCTTGATTCGCCATAGTAGAAATCAAGGTTCTTCATTAGTAGATTGGAAATAACTATATTTACTTCTTTTATAAGATTGATGAGGTGAAATTATTTGAAAAAATACATGCAACATCTGTCTATCTATCATCTACCTTATCTATCTGCTTTGTGTGTGTTGTTGTTAAGGTTTGTGTGCTATAAATCCCAGAAAAACCTTGTGGAAACATAAATATTGTTACCCCTCTTTTGCCTTGAAGCTCAAAACACAAATAAGGAATTGTTCAAAAGCATCAAGGACTAACACAAGTGGAAACTAAAATTCACAGTGTCTGTTTCTGACGTGCATTGCTTGCTATCATAGCTAAAATAATTTTTTTTAAAGAGAGAGAGAGAGAAGAGAAAGAGAGAGACAGAATTTTTTTAATATTTATTTTTCAGTTTTCGGTGGACACAACATCTTTATTCTATTTTTATGTGGTGCTGAGGATCGAACCCAGCGCCCCTCGCATGCCAGGCGAGCACGTTACCGCTTGAGCCACATCCCCAGCCCTAAAATATAATTTTTAAACCCATGTTTGTCAGCTTTTCATTACTATGAAAAATACCTGACATAACCAACTTAGAGAGAAAGATTTAGCTTGGCTCGCTTCTTGGAGGTTTCAGACCATGGCTGATTGGCACCATTGCTTTTGGGCCTGGGAAGAGGCAGCGCATCAGGGCAGGGTGTGTGGCAGAGCCAAGCTGTCAACCTTAAGGTCAGGAAGTGAAAGAAACAAAGAGGAAGGGGCTGGGGTCCCACTCTCTCTTTCAAGGGCACACTCCCATACGTGAAGACCTGCCAGTAGGTTCCCCTTCTTGGAAACCACACCATCTCCTAGAGGTGTCATGCTGGAGACCAAGGCTTTAACACATGGCTCTTTGGGGGACACCCAAGATACAAACTATAGCAGCATTGTTACACAACGTGGAGTCCCACCGGCCAACGGGGGTGGGCTGGTTGAAGGTAGACATGACCAGCAGATTTCATCTTGAGTACTAAATTCAAATCAATTATTAGTTTCTGCCTTGAGTTGGGAAGAAGCATGAGGCTCCATCTGAGGTGCAATTCTTCAACCAGGTTTGGCATGAGTGTGGGATGTCTTATACACACTGGCCATGTGTCTTCCATCCTAAGACCATAGCAGGTGTTCTTTTTGATGGATCTCCATGCTGACCATATATTAATTCATCATCGTTGTTCATGAGATTATTCATGGGAAAATAGTTATGGAGCATTTTCAGCTTTTGGAAGCTAGTTTTTAAATTGAATATGCAAAAGTCCTCCTTCAGTGAATGTGGCTAGTAAGGAGGAGAGAAAAGCTAACTTTGACGTCTGTATCTACTAGAGTCATTTTCTCCAAAGGACAAGTGTTTGTAGTCTTATCCAGGGGTGGGTTGTCCACTGCAGAGACAGAATGATTTCTCAAGCAGTTGTGGCTAGTTATACATTGGAGTAAAAATTAACAACATTCACTTCCATGCAATTGCAAATATAATCAGATTAACTTTATTTTAAGCATCTATTACATTTGCATTAATAACAATATACTAAGTTAAGCCAGTTTAACAGTCTAGCAAAATGCATTTCATTTAAAAAATTGGGTACTGAAAGGCTTGGAAAATGCTGGGAGATGACTTAATGGAGTTATGTGTGATATACTTATAGAGGGGAACCCAGTAACCCTCATGACTTAGCACTGAAGGTTCAAAATCAGTTTCAAAGGCTGAGAAATGTAGTTTAATAGAACGTAGCATGCCATTCTGACTTTCTATGTATTTTTTTTTTCTAAAAATGACAATCTACTCACCTAAATCATACCCGAAGCACTTCAGTGGGAAATTCTGACCATAAATCTGCCTTGTAAATAAATACCAGTAACCTTGTCTGTTGGAGCCTTGGTGCAGAATACAAATGATGTTGGCATCCTGTCACTGGGCCAGAACTGGAACTGGGTGTTTGCAGAGCTGTGTTCCTGTTACCTTTCAGCACCTGGGTGTTGAGGTGAGATCTCAACATAGGCAATATGAAGGAAAGAGAGACTCAGTGGCTGCCTGTTCTTCTACGTGTCTAGTCATTCAATCTACCAGTTTCTCCAACTTGCTGGGCTCATTCTATCTCTGACAAAAGACCTGAACCTGTGTCATTGTGTGAAGGAGATGATCCCAGGGAGACAGGTGAACTATAATCACTAATTAAGGAGAATTATCCTTATTCCTCCAGTCCCAAACCAGCCTCATTACTTTCTAGTTATATACCCCAAGAAAGGTTAAAGTAAGGGATATTGGTTCCCACTGATCAGGCCACAGTGTGACACCTATTAAAACGCACCATAAAACTACATTATTCAATAGATCAGAGCATTGCACCTGCTTTCTTATCTCCTCCTAGGTGATTAAGTTTCGCACAAATGCAATTTGTTAATGTGGGGCCACATCTTCTCTCAAGGTAAATCTGTGAAATTTGGCAGGCATTCTCTTGGCTGCAGGTGCAAGATGAAAGACCTTTTCCTGGCTTTGCCAAGAAGAAAAAATGATGCTGTGTTCAGATTCCTGGGAAAAGGATTCTAACACGGAGGGTAGAACCTGATTCCAGGAAAGGGGAAGAGAATTCTAAGAGCCGGGTCATGTGTTTCTCTCCCTTTGGGGGAGTACATTGCCCCCAGAAGGCTGAGTGTGAAATCAGAAGTTTTAAATGAGGGCAGGTATTGAGCAAATCTCCCCATTAAGTGAAGCCCTCTGATATTTGGTGCTGTAGCCATTTGTGATGATAAATGATAACTTTTGCTCTTATGCACTATGAGAGCTTAATTAGAGCTTAATTAAAGCTAATGCTCAGAATCCTCTGGAAGGTAGAGTGATTCAAAACTAACTTTCATGCTGGATAGCTTAGGTTTGTAAAAGAGACTCTTTGCTGTATATAGCGTCCCCACTCTCAGGCTCCCTCTAGTCCTGTCTGAGACTTCACACCTAAGTTAAAGCAAGAGCTATTTTTGCATTAGAATATCCTTAGCCAACCCTACAAGAAGCCAAGCCTGGGTCCATCTCAGCCTCCTGTGCGTTTACATGGAAGGTCGTCTTTGAATCTGCAGGTCCAGCTCCCCATACACGTGTCTCAGGGAGTCACTGGTCAGGCTGGCTATCAACTTCCGACGGCCAGGAACCCAAGGCTGACACACTTCTTCCCACTGTACAGTGGCGTTGGGCCGGATTTCACTGAAAGGATGGAGAAGAGATGAGAGGTTGGTGGATTCAGTTTCCCACCTGATCAAGAAGCAGACAATCCTTACCTGAACCACCTGACCTCCTTCTCTCAGCTGATGGTGGCTAGAGGACTGAAGGACTTGGCTGGCTGATTTAGTACATAGGAACCCAAATGAGGTCCCTACTGAGGCTTTGCAGAGCCATTCACCAACAGCCCCATTGGGGCATGGTTCCTTCCACCTGTGTACATCCTCTGCTTCACAATAGGGTTGGGAAGACCAACCAACAATGAGCCAACCAACTCTAGTTTCCTCCTGGGTTTAGATTGCTATCTGAATCCTCAACTGCCATTGCTGAGGCTCTGACCCTCTAATTAGCTCTTGCCAACCCCCAGGGGAGAGACCTTGTTTCCGGGCTGAACATCTGGACTATGATCCTGTTTGCTGCCATCTGACTTTGAGTATCTCTATGCTAATTGCTAATCCTCTCAACCACCATATTGTATTCCCTCTACCAATTCAGCTTTCTGTTACTTGCCAATGTCTATCCTGGTAACTTTAGGGTAGTCTTTTATAGTCCTAGAGCTCTCTTCTTCTTCTTCAGTGCATGTTCTACAATCTCCTCAAGTCTTGAGGACAAGCCTACTTTAGGGGGTGACTGAGGTCCATCAGGGTTGGGGAGATATAGATTTTCCTGGGATCCTTCTCACACATTCTCCTCTGTAACCCTGGGAGGAAACAATATGCAGGTTTTGAATGTGTGACAGTGCCTCAAAGTAGACAGACATGCTTTGGCATATAGATAATCAAAGAGTGAAGTCAGTTTTCCAAGATCACATGGTCTATGGGTGGAGACAGGATTTGACCCCAGGTGTTTCTGAGTGCCTGCTCTTTCTATGACTGTATATTGTATTTTACACTGTATTTTACATGCGACTCCTTTTCTGACCACTGTGATTGCTTTTTTCACAGGTTTCATTTTTCAAGCCAGACTTATGCTTTCTTTCAATATTTAAGACTTCCTGCAAGTGTTGTGTGTGGAGGGTTCCTGGTCTCTGCTTACCGACTCTCAGGGAGGGCAAGTGCTGGATGACCTGGCCTGGAACCTGAGTCAGCTTTATTCTGGGGGAGTGGAAGGGAGATGAATCAAGACCATTATGAGCATCTTGGAAAGATAAAAAGGAACCTCTTTCATGGGTTTATTGAGGCAAGCATGTTAGAGTGGGCAAGGGCTTTAGAAATGACTTAGTCCAACTGTGTCATTTTACAGATAAGAGAATTTCCAAGGTCACAGAGTCTAATGGTCCAGATAATGGAAGAGCTGAAATTATAGTCAACTGTCTATTCTTTCTACATTCCTGCCAAATGGAGTTTTGACTGTTTTGAATTTCACAAAAGTCTGAATATCAGCAAGCAAAATGAAGGCTGCTAAAAAGGTCTGCCCCAAAGCAAAACAACCAGCTGCTTCCACCTGGAAATGACACAGAACAGTCCGGCTTCTCCGGGCCTCCACGAAAGGTGGAACTCACTCCAGATAGGACTCATTCAACGTCAACCTACTGATTCTCAAAGTTCCTTTGTGGTCACTGGAAATGATACATTCTGAATTTGAATTCCTGTGGGTTTGGAGACCTAACGCTTCTGAAAATACTTAGCAGTTTTGAGCTTAGAAGTTTTGAAAATGGAGTTTGGGAGGAAAAATAATTTTTGTCCGTGGTACAGTTCCATAATGAACACGATTATGCATGGGGCCCATGCCGTGGGGATAGCTGCCTGATAGATGAGACCACAGAGAGAAAAAGCAAATTTGAATGGATCTATCTATTTTGAAAAAAACCCACACGCTATTGAACTAATGTGTAATGCCTGGTGTCTGTATGATGAAATATTTTCTAGTGGTTACAAGCTCCATAGACTCTGGATTCAAGATACCCAGGCTTAACTCTGATACTCCTGCTTATTAGGTGTAAAAACATGGGGGAATTGATGGACCTTCCCTAAGCCTCAGTTTCCTCATCTGCAAAATGAGGATGTGGATTATCCCACAGCACCCATGTGAGAATTAAAGGAAATCATCCAAGCAGAGAGGCCAGGACAGGATCTAGTATGTAGTGAAATAGTCAGAAGTATTTTAAAAATTCATAAAATGTTTGTTGCTGTCATCTCAGTTATACCAACATCTTTGTTTACGAGATAACGAGAGAGTGACAGAACTGCTCCTCCATCTATAGTCCTCACTAGATAAATTATCTATGTGAGGACATTTTATCAAATCATTAGGTCATGGCAACATTCAGGCAAGGACAATCCTTGGGTCATTTTGGACATTTGGGCTGAAGAGAAACTGAAAGGAACTTGGTCATCTATAGCTGGTTTAGTCGGTGGTTTAGTTGGTAGTTAGTGGTGGTTTAGTTGCTCTTTCCCAGTGGTGCATGGACCTGGAAGATGGCTGGGGTCTGCACCAGGCAGGGAGGGATGAGTCTAAATGAATACTTTTCTGAGCACACAGGGGACCAAGGCTACTCTATCTGAAGGCCTCGATTCAGAAGAATGGGAAGGTAGGGGATGAGGATTCAGGAGAAAAATGGAATTAACAGGACAAGGAAACTGAGCTGCATTTCTTTTCTTTCTTTTTTTAGTTGTTGATAGACATTTATTTTTATTTATTTTTTATTTATTTACATGGGGTGCTGAGAATCGAGGCCAGTGCCTCACTCATGCTAGGCAAATGAGCTACCACTAAGCCACAGCTCCAGCCCCTGGGCTGCATTTTTTTATCCACCCAACAAAGAAGGCATTCTTATCCCCCAGTTTATAGGTAAGGAGGAGTCCACTTCAAAGACAACGAGTGGCTTCTCCAAGATTGCCAATAGCTAAATGGCCGAGTCAGACAAGAATCTCAGCATTCACCTCTGCACTCAGGACCTGGGAGCTGATGAAGGGACCTGGGACCGTGGGAAGAACTGGGGTCAGAAAAGGATGATGGGGTATCTCTCAGGAACAGAGACCTGTCGGGGCACCTAAGAGAGTGCTTGTACTCAGAAAAGGAATTCTCTGGCTAGATCCACAGAACTCCCTGGGGAGAAGGCTGATAAGCTGGAGTAAGACCCTCCCTCCTGGAGGGACCTGCAGGGCAGACAAAGGAGCTGGGGGCAGTGCTCAGCTTTGCACTGGGAGGCTGCGGGTGGGGGTCAGTGGGAAAGAGAACTGTGAGGAAAGTCGGGTGTGGCCCAAGGACCTCAATCAGATGGGCTTCCATTTGCCCTCAGGGGCCTGGGACCAGACACTGTCACTTCACAGAGATAAAGGGAAGGGAGAAACAGAGGGCCATGTACCTACAGACCTGACCTCTTCTGTGCAAAGTTAGAATGCCAAGATTTCCTCTAACATCAATAAAAGAACGTGTATTTCAGCCGACTCTGGGTTCACATCCTCTGGGGGTCAAAAGGCTAAAGGCCTGACATCTCAGAAATCCCGGCACTATGTAAGAAATCCTGTTTTCTCTCACCTCTTTTCCTGTGAATTGGAGAAGGCATCTGAGCCCTCGGGAGCTCTCTCTATGGTGCGGCTCCAGGCATTGACTTTGACACTGATCATCTAAAATGTCTATATTAATTTAATATTTGTTAATGCTTTCCTTAAGTTTGGTTCTTTATAAGTGTGGCTCCATACTTTATTTTAATTAGTGACTTAAAAAAACAAATGATGGGAATAATGCATATATACATAACCTATGTACTTTTTCAAACCCAGTAAGTTGATTTTATGATTCAAGGTTTGAAAAACATTGACCTCGACATTGTTTTCCTCCCCTATAAAAGGTGAACACCATTGGACCCTGAACAGAGCGAGAGAGGGTAGGTGAGTTAATATTTGTACTGCACTTGGAATTGTGGCAAGACACGGTCAGCATCAAGAAATGTCAGAAATGTATTACGGTTATTATTCCTATCACCTCTACCTTTGTGGTTATTGTTTGCTTTGCCTGAACTCTCTGCAGAACAATTTACGAAAGCTCTTTGAGTCTGTATACAGAAAAGCAATTCTCTGTCCTTAATTTACAGTGATCAATTCAATATGAATTAAAGATATGTATTTGTCAACAGAAGCTATTTTTACCCAGATCCATAGGTTCTCTTGACCCTGGTTTCTCACGTGATCAATCAGAAGCATCTTTTGAAACAACTGTCCTGCTTAAGGATCTGACCTGGGACCGTGCAATGTAGGTAACCACCTCAAATAGTCACCAGATCTTGAGCTTCACCTCATTATTTGCTCTTGGTCATATAACGATCTGCATAACGATGGGTGCATATGAAAATATTCCAACGTTAAGGTGCACATGCATGTCATTTTACCTACAGATAAATGCATAACAGAAAGTGAGAAAAAATCATTTGCTCATTTTGGTAAGTGGAGTAATGTTGGAATAATCTCATTTCCGGGGGATGGATGTTGTGATAAATGATTCTCAGTAATGTGCTGAGCTATCAGGATACTCTGGCCATTTATCATCTTGAATGCACACAAGCAAATGGGATTATTATAACAACAAACTGCAGCTACCCACGGTTTGTCCTCTGTGTGCGGAGGCTTAGCTTTTGTCCTACTTGGGAAACAAAGCTTAAACTCAAGTCACAAAATTGGGTAAGTTTTCTCTTGGAATAACTCACTGAACCTGATCATTTTTTTAAAAGAGAAAAATGAATCTGGCGGATGAATTATTGGGTGGTCTGGAAGTGCAGAAACTTAAAAGCAAAGAATCTACAGAAATGGAACCTCCCAACATCTGAGATGGGAGGGAGGCTGTGGGAAGCGTGGAGCGTTAAACCATCTTGGGCCACACATGAGGCTCCATGTCTTCAAGGTCCCCAGAGTTTCCCAACACTGCCACCCTGGGGACCACACTTTTACATCTGCACCTTTGAGGAACACCCAGGTAAACCACAGCATAGATGTGTTCACCTTGAGCAACGCAAGATTCTTGGGACAGCCAAGGTGTGAAGCTAGCAGAAGTTTCCAGTGCCCTCAGATACAGATTGCGTGGCTATTGTTTGAGAAGGAAAAATTGGATACAGCAGGGGGCTGTTTGGAAGAGGAAACGTGTTTCACTTTGCCTGAGCGATTCTTGCATCTGATTTGAGTGGGAAGGTGCGAGAATGGGTGAGCAAGACTGTCGTTTCTGACGAAAGCAGGGCTATGGCTGCTGACCTCTCCCTCTCGCTGGGGTTGATTTCTAATTTAATTCTTTTTTTTTTCCCTGAGAATGTCCTATTAATACAGGCAGGATGTTATATCTTTTGCTTGCCATTTTAAAAAAGCACTCGAATTATTTTCTGTGTTGTGTACTGCATTGGTAATAAGGCATCTCTTAAGATAGGATGCAAAAACTGTGGGACCTGTAATTCGAAAAGAAATGCAGAGAGAGTCTTTTGTGGGCAATGGTGGTGTCCCAGAAAGGATGAGTGAGGCCTTGCAGCTTACAGAGTGGGGTGGCTTCCGTAAGAGGTGTTGGGAAAACTCCTAACATAGATGGTCATGAGGTGGTTTCCAAAACTCTCACTTCCCTTTCTTTGCCTTAGAAGGTCACCCCGTAGGAAATGTGCTAGATTGATTGATGCTGACGGGGACTTATTTGTGGTAGAAATGAAAGTAATAAACTTCGAAGATTGGGACCCATTCTGAGTGTCACAATTTAAGAGAAGCACAGACAAATTGCACAGTGCGGGAGAGGGAGGGAGCTAAAACCATATTAGTGGCCAGAAAGATGAAGTCGGGGTGGGTATTTGGTCCCAAGTAGAGAAGACCTCAAGGAAGACGAGACACCTGCTTGCGAACATTTCCAAGTCATCAGATGGAAGAGTCGTGGACCTTATTTTGTGTCAGGCCAGATAACAAAATTGTCATTGGTAGGATCTCAAGGTAGAAAAGGTGTGTTTTCTGAGTTACCTGACTGTGGAATGGGCTGTCCTCTTGGGTGACAGTCACAGTCAATAGGTGCCACAGAAGCAAACCAGCAGGGCACAGTTTGATGGTGCTGGATGTGGAAGAGGCTGAGTTCCATTTATATTATTACAGAGCCTGGGGCAGCCTTTTGGCCCCAGTGGAACCACAGTGATTGGGTTGCTAAATCTAAGAGGTGGAGTTGGAAAGAAAGGACCCATAGAAAGGGCATCTTTCAGTGTCCCACTTGGCATATGCAGGTGCTCAGTGAAAATTAGTGGATGACACATGAGGAGGTGGTATGGCAAAATGACGGGAATGAGTTCTGCAATCAGCCACCTTGAATTTGAAATTCGGCTCTCTGCTTATAAGCTGTGTGTCATGGAGGCAGTCCACTGACCTGTTGAAGCTCCAAATTCCCCAACAAAAGAAGAGAGTTGGTAATTGTATCTCCCTTCTGGGGTGGCTTTAAGGATTCAATGATGGACGTGATGGTCAAACCAACCCTGTTTTTACCCCATGCCCCACAGACCGGATCCATAAGGAGTTGCATCTTAGACACTTTCACTAGAGAGTAGATGTGATCAGAAAAGACACAGAGGGACAGAGACAGCGTCCCACGGCCCCATGCTACCTTCCCACTTTCTCCCAGCACGTACCGGAACGTCTTCCTTTTGGGTCTTATGACTCCAGGACCTTCCAGGTACATCCAGACATTTTGAAGCGTCTCTTTTAAAGGGTTGGTGAACTCAACAGTGACAACCATGTCCGAACCAACGACCGCAGCGCCTCGGACCTGAGTCAAGGGAGAACACAGCTCATCAGTAGCCAGTAAAACCTCTCTCCTGCTTCATGTTTCCTTCCCCATTTTCACTTTTGCTGAAGTTTTATAGTAGGTGCAACCAGCCCGAGGAGGAGGACAGCCTATTGCTTTGACTTGAGGATACCTATGGAGAAAAAGATGGAAAATTACTAATTAGAATCACACTCTTTCCCTCATTATAAAAACCACCCTAATTAGAGTTCGGGTTAATAGCCGTGGCCACTGGCTGCTTCGTGTCCGCAGGCGGTGTGGGAGTGCATTTGGTGTAGCAGCAGCTTCCTCCACCAGGGCAGCTGAGTGAACTGGCTTCTGGAAAGGACTCAAACCTCCTACCAGGACGTGAGGGGTTCCTGAACTCAAGAGAGAGAGAACTCTCTGTGGGGCTCGTGCCTTCTTGCATTTAAATATCTAATGAGAGAGTCCTTCTTGTTGAACTTGAAGAGGAGGACTCTGGACACTGAAACAGGGGAAAAGAATTTTTCAGCTACAGCTGCAATAGCGGATCCCAGGAGGGTAGAAGTCTAGGATGATATACAACTATTTGTGGGTGAATCTGTCCACAACAACTCCCCCAAGTATCAGGTATTTGGCAAGCAGAGACAACCAGAGTTCAATGACAGCTTTGACCCTTGCTGACAGTGGGGACTCAGGTGACTCACTAATACTCTCCAAGACTCAATTTTCTTTTCTGTAAAACTGGCCTGACGTTCATATGGGGTGATGTTTGTAGAAGGTTATTGTTATTATTATTATTATCCCTTACACCGTGTTTACTATGCACCAGGCACTTGTAACTACACATTTTCCCAGCACAAACTTAATGTGCTGGAAAATGGCCAGGGGACTATAGGATTTCTTTTGCTTAGGGCGTGTGTATGCCAAATGGGCAGATCTGTACAAGACCTAAATCACTTGAGAACAAGATAAAAAAAATAATATAACAATTCCTCCCTCATAAGAAAAGGGTGGGATGAGATAATGCACAGAAAGCTGTTTGCAAGGTTCATGGCAAAGGTGCAATACATTATAGCTCGTGCTTTTTTGGAATAGCAATGCTCTAGGTAGCTCTATTTACCTTTTATTTTAGTACACTTTTAACTCCAATAGCAACCCAGTGTCCAGTAAATATTTGTTAAGTTAGATAAACTGTTTAGAAATGGAATTTGCTTGTTGCTTGAGTTTTCTAGGTAACAACCTTGTCATTGTTAGACCTTATTTCTTTTGCAAGTGTATAACCTAGAAAAGTTTCTTTTGTGTGAAGGTAAAAAGGAAGGATGTTACCCAGAGAAAAGGACCCTTGCTTACTGACTCTGTAGCTAAGAATAAAATCTTATGGCTTTACTTTTTAAGTCTTGGTTTAAGACTCAGTTTATGACTATGGAATTTTTTGTTTTTAAAATCTGTAAGAAAACAAAACCTTCAGCAACTTCCTGTTTGTTACATTCGTAACCCCATGTCCTGAGCAGCAGGTGGGTGGAGAGATGGGTTCAGGGGGATCAGGAGTGGAGCAGACATGGTCAAGATGGTAACAGCAGCAGGTACACTTGGTTTGTGTGCCTGATCGGGTAGTTAGTGCTTTACTACTATGGAGATCTTAACCTGCGCCAAACGATTAAGTTAGAGTCTCAAGTAGTGGAGGTTTTAATTCATTTATTTTAAGCATCTTTGTTGACTACCAAGTACCAACCTCAGTTGAGAATTTATGGTTCTCACATAAGCCCCACAACACGAGGGCTGAATTTGTATCAGCTCCAAGGAACCCAGAAAGGAGATGATAACATAATAATAGTTGTTCCTCTAAGAAGAATAAGGTTTTCTTGGAAGGATCATTGGTGCTGGAGTTCCATTTTATGAAAGAGGAAACTGTGGTTCAGAGAAATAAGTATCTTGCATGAGAATTTGAAGCTACAGACTGGAAAGGGACTCAAGGTCAAGTTTTTCTAACTAGAGAGGCTGCACTTAGAGCCTAGGACTCCATGACCAGAGGGGGCCAGCAAAGGCAACAACTAGGCCTTAACAAGACAACCCAAACCATTTGTCCTGAGGTCCAGAAACCAGCCAGGAGCAAGGGAGTTTTCCAAATTGGGTGGAGAGCAATGTTGGATTTGGAGCCACGGTGACAAGACTGTGAATAAATCAGGCTCAATGGGAGAGGGGTCAAATTAAATAAGGAACACATTGGAATGTGAACCAGAAGTTAATTTTGTGGCTGCTGGGGACAGAGTGGGAGTGGATTAGCTTGGTTCGAAGGCTGTGGCATAGCCAAGAGTCAAGGTCTAGCCCAGAGTCAACCTCAGCATGATTGACATCTTTTTGTCTAGACTGTAGGACATTTTGCAGCATCTCTGGGTCTATCTACTGGATGCCAATTGCACCCCTACACCTCTCATGACCACCAAAAGTAGCTCCAGAAACTGTCAAATATTTCCTGGGTAGCAAAATCCTGCCCCCCACCCAGTTAAAAACCATTGGTACAGACAAGACGTGTGGAAGTCATTCTGAATTTGTTACTTTCTTCCCAGACGTATGAACATAGTCAATGTAAACACTGAAGTACATTGAAATATGTTACATGGTCCCCTTGGTTTAATCCTCTGGTGTGTCCAGGACATTTTTTTCCACATTTAAGGAATTTAAAAATACAAAATAAAAATTAATATTTATTTTTTAAAAAAACCTCTCTAAATTAGAGAAGGTGGGGATGCTTCAGAGACATTACTGGTCAAAGTGTTTGCTTATGATGATTTTAATTGTCTCTGAGAAAAACATTTGGGGGCCATCTGCCTTCTCCATGGCACACTATTACAGGTATGGGCCTGAGCCCTCAAAAATCAATCAGCATTTGCTTGTGAATGAATGGAATTGAGAACATCATGCTGAGTGAAATAAGCCAGGCTCAGAAAGTCAAGGGTTGAATGTTTTCTCTCACATGCTGAAGCCAGAACAAAATAAGGGGGGAAAAGTGGAGTGGGGGGTGATCCCAGGAGAATACAAGGGAGATCAGTGAAGTAGAGGAAAGGGTTTGAGGGAGAGGGAGGAGGGATGGGAAAAGGAAGGAACTGTGGAATGAAGTTGGCCAAATTATGTGTTAAGTCCATCTATGAGCAATTATGCATTATGCACATACATGAACACACCACAGCGAATTTCACCTTTATGTCTATTTATGAAGCACCCATTAAAAATCAATAAATAAGTGGAAGGGAGACCGGCAGAGTTGAGGAGGGAGAACAGGGGAGGGAGGAGGGAGGAAAAGAGGTAAGTACTGGG
The DNA here is from genome assembly GCF_047511675.1 of Marmota flaviventris. Taxonomy (NCBI): domain Eukaryota; kingdom Metazoa; phylum Chordata; class Mammalia; order Rodentia; family Sciuridae; genus Marmota; species Marmota flaviventris. The sequence goes on from NC_092503.1 coordinate 140,651,182, forward strand.
GATGGAAATGGAGCCACTTATGTCCCATGCATGTATGATTATTTCAAAATAAACCCCACAATTATATGTAATTATAAAGTACTAATAAAAACATTAAAAGATAAGTCTGATAGCTGCTCCTAACCCTTCCTCCCCATAGACATACGCAGCAACAAGTGCAAGATACATACATTGTGGACATTTATTCTTAGGGGATTCACTATGGACTCATGAAGTGTGTCCCAGGTTCTCGAGGAGAACCATGAACCCCAACTAAGAACCTTTTCCATGTGGTGGGCTGGCTCTACAAGAAGGTTCCGGTGCCATGGAAAACAAAGTATACCCTTACAAATGTGATAGTGCAGGTCAAATGTCCCTTCTCTGAAATCCCTTATCTTGAAATGCCTTTATCTGAAAAACGTTGGTGTTTTCCAGATTTTTAGGATATTGGCATGGACTTTCTGGTTAAACATCCTCAATATGAAATACTCCAAAATCCAAAATGTTTTGAGCATCATGTTAACATTGAGAAAGTTTCAGCTTTTTTGGATGAGGGATGCTGATTCAACCTGAAATTTGGAAGACTGGCCCATGTGGTTGGGCCTTGTGGATAAACTTCAGATTGGAATATGCTCAGAAGATTGGGCTTTCTGGATAATTTCAGGAGCCGGGCCTCATCAATTATCTCTGTGATTAGCTGCTGACACATATATATCAATAATGCCTGAATGTCCCTGATGGGGAAAGACTTGGGGGAGATGGTGAGGTGGAAGGAGGGACTTTTCTCTGATTGGAGTGTGTTTCTTTTGCAGTTAACAAAGACTTGATGTCCCCTTTCTGATGTTTGTCTCATGCCCTCAGAATTTAAATTCCCTGGCCCTGACTAATGAGATGATACTGAATCTTAAAAACTCAGATCAACCCCAATATAAAAATCTGCCCAGTGGTCAATATCACCCTTCCTTGTCTGGGAAATGTCGGTGGAGGTATTCCTTCCTATTTCCTCTGGGGAAAATGGAGCCTACACATAGTATTTTCATGTTATGTGTTGATCAAGTGCTGTGTCATGCTACGGTGTCTAAGAAATGCTGAGATCAATGACTATTTTGGGAGACAAGGTCTGTTCTTATTGAATTCTTCCATGAATTTTCACAACTCCCTTTTCTTTAATGCTATAAAAAACAATTCCATATCGGTGTAGCTGCATTTCTGATGTTCTTCCTCTTATAAAACCTTAAGTAAAGAGACTCTTTAGGCAACCCAGGGAAGGTTAGATCAAGCAGGAACTTTCGTGCGTATCAACTTTACAGAAGCATATCTAATACACGGACTTGAGAAAAAAAAATAAAGTGTAAGTCTTACTTGGTGACATCAATTGCTTTTCCAACTATTTGATGGCTATGATTTATCTTTCAATATACTATTTAAAATATCTCTGTTCTTTAAAAACCAATCTGTTAATATGATGCATTCCCAAGTTAAATGCCACTCACCAATATTGACATACTGGGTTTTTGTTTTTTGTTTTTTTTTGTACCAGGAATTGAACTCAGGGGTACTCCACCACTAAGCCACATCCCCAGCCCTATTTTGTATTTTATTTAGAGACAGGGTCTCACTGAGTTGCTTTTGCTGAGGCTGGCTTTGAACTCTGATCTTCCTGCTTCAACCTCCAAACCACTGGGATAACAGGTGTGCGCCATCGCACCCGGCCTGAGTTCTTGTTCTTTATACTTCTTCATGATTATGAGCATCTACTCCCATTCTTTTAAACAGAAAAATCACACACACACACACACACACACACACACACACACACACCAGAGGAGGGGCGATGGGGTGATATTTATGTAAACTTTTTGGAAGGAATTACTTGTTAGGAGACCACAAGTAATCTTCCACGACTCTACAAAATGTATAACCGTTTTCAAAATTGAAACTGAAATGAAGAAAAAAAAGTTTGAAAACGAGTGAGAATGAATTAAGTTGGCGATTTGATTCACACAATTTATGAGATTCACCTAACAGTTCTTATTTCAAGTGCTTTCAATCACGACTTCCGTGTATTATTGAAATTGAATTCTTTCCTTCTTCCTCATCTTACGGTCACTGCTGGTAAGAAGCAAATGCTTGTTTGAAAACTCGGCTCACTGGCTCCAGCACCTGCCTTGCTCCCAGCTAAGACTTGGGCTGGCATTTAGTGAATAACGCTAAAGGTTAGCATGGTCAGGTTGTGATGTCAGGCTATGCTAGACAATATGGTAGCCACTAGTCACATGCAGCTGATTCAATTAATTAAAGCTAACTGAAATTTAAAAATTCATCTCCTTGGGGACACTAGCCATATTTCAAGGGCTCAAGACCCTCATGTGACTAACGGATGCCATATTGGACAGTGTAGATTTAGAATATTACCATCATCATTGAAAGCTTTATCAGCTTCTTTTAATCCTCACATGAGGACTATTTAATCCTCTACTCATGCAGTAGATTGTGTGAGTCTTCATTTTACAATGACGAAACTGAGACACAGAACAGTTAAGCAACTGTTTCAAGTTCACAGAGTAAGTGATGAGACTTGAATAGAGACAGACTAGTACCACATCCTCCTTTAATGACACCCTGTAGTGACTGCTTCATAACAACAACAATGAGGACAATAACTTACTTTTATTTAGTGTTCATAATACAGTTATTATTTTCATCATTTTACTTACATGATAATTTACTTACATTATTTAATCCCTACAGGTCTGACTTGGAGGTAGACCTTATTATTAGTACCTCTATTCTATTAGTAGAAAAGTAAAACTTAGAAGATAAATAAAAATGCTTGCCAAGCCAGTAAGTTGGCAGAACCAACCCGGATATAAATCTAGGTCTTTCTGATTCTAAAACATTCATCTTTAAACACTACCTACACTGTGATCTCTGACAGATGAGAGATAAAAATAGTAACTTTTTTTTGGTGAGAATAGCTTCTTTATTTTCTGAAATCCACTGAAGAATCATTTGCAGTGTTAGCTTTTTATGTTATCACTAAAACCTCCGTTGAGGACAATGATTATAAGTTGACCCTGAACTAAATTTGAAAAAACATCTACCACCTACCTTTCTTTTTGACTTCGTCGGGAAAGAATTAGATTCCTACGCCCGAGTGAAATGTGACAAGGTGGCCTTGGGACCTTGATATACATTACCTGATGATAACAGGATTTTCTATTTAGGGTAAAGGTAGAGATATCATTTTAAAAAGAATATCCAGTAGCCCTAATATAGTGGAATTACAAGACAGGTAGGTGGGACTGGTTTTACTCTAGAATATTTTCTTTGTGTGTGTGTCTTTTTTTTATTTGTTCTTTTTAGATATACATGACAGTAGAGAATATCTTGACATATTTATACAAACATGGAGTATAGAGAAATGCATAGACCACAGTATGATTTAGGTGTTGTGGCAAACAGTGATGTCTCATTTTCTATCTCAAATGCAGAGCAGTGCTAGGGGGCGGGATGGCAATCACACTTGGGAGTGGCAGGACTCACCCAGGATGGAGCTAGCACATGCCCTCCTGTCTGTCCAAGCTCACATACTGTCTGATTCTGTGGCCATCATTCTCCATGACCAACAGCCACGAATGGGTAGTCAGCTTCTTAAGCTTGTTAAAGGTGTGGCTGGAGGTGCCTCACCTGGGGTCCCCTGGGGTAAATAGGCTTCACCTGCTCAGAGTCCCTGGTGGCAGGAACTCACAGAGTGTTTTGTTTCCTCCACAGATGGCCTGGGGCAGTGTGTCTGGGAAGAGCGTAGGTGTGTGTGTGTGTGTGTGTGTGTGTGTGTGTGTGTGTGTGTGATGATCTTCCAAGGGAGGCTAAGGAGAAAGTTAGTTGAACTCAAGGTCTGAAGACCTTGTGGGGGGTTGCCACTGTGTGTCCTTTGGGCAGGTCACTTGAAATCTCTGGTCTTTAGTTATTTAAATGCAGTTACTGGCACAATTCAATGTAATATTCAGATGGCACAGCATCTGACACATACTAGCATTTATGAAATATGAGCTTTTAAGGGAGAAAAAAAATTTCCTGGTTGATGGTGAGGCAGTTTCCACCGGTACATCCCCCTAGGGGAGGGATGAGGCACAGAGAGGAGAACCATAGAGAAATGGAGAAATCCACTTCCCTGCTGGTCCCCGCCCCTGACTTCCCTCTTGAAGGGGTGAGGTGGGCTGAGTTCTAGAGATGGGGAGGGAGTCACTGAGAGCACAGGAAAGCTAGAGAGAGAATGGGCTTGGTTAGAGGCACAGAGAGCATTATGGCCTGTATCTGGAACATACCCCAAAGGCCCATGTGTTAAAGATCTGGTCATCAGCCTGTGGTGCCATTGGGAGGTGGTGGGACCTTTAAGAGGTGGGGCCCCATGGGAGGAAGTTAGGTCATTGGGGGCGTGTCCTTGAAGGGATCCTGGTCCTCCAGCCCCTTCTCCTTGCTCTTCTTACTTCCTGGCTGCTATGAGGTGAGCAGCCTCCTCTGCCACACACTCCTGCCATGAGTACTGAGCCACTGCAGGCCCCAATCAATAGGGTCCAGGCACCATGGACTGAAACCCTGGGTCAAAATAAACCTTTCCTCCTTTAAGTTGCTTTACCTCAGGCGTTTATCACAGCGAGGTGACTGACACACAGAGGAAAATGATCAGGGCTCAGGATGATCAGAACACAGGCTCTGTTTTCTTATGGTTTGATGACAAGATTGGGATATTTGGGTTCTGACTAAGAAAAAGATTAAGCTCACATCTCACCTAGTGGCTGTCTCTTGGTGGTTCCCCCAAGTTTAATTTGTCCTTGGGATGAAGGTGTATGAATTGTGATGCTGGAGGAGCAGGACCCCAGCACTCATCTCAGCAGCCCGCCTGCCTCGCTCAAGGACATGGGCAGCAGGGAATCTGAGGATTCCAAGGTTAATGTCAGTAAGAATCGTGGACATTTAATGAAAGGCTCCAGCTGGAACAAAATGTCAGGACTCTGGCTGAGGCCAACCCCACTAGTGTCGGCAGTCAGAAGAGATGTGGATGCGAGGCTGAGCTGCAGTGCCCCTGGGCCAGGTAGCGGGGGAGCCCCTCTTTTCTTTCTTTTTAATTTTTTTTCTTGGTCCTGGAGATTTAACCCAGAGGCACTCTACCACTGAGCAACATCCCCTTTCCCTATTTAAAAAATTTGAAGGCTGAGGTGGTGGCTCAGTGGTAGAGCGCTTGCCTAACCCATGCAAGGCCCTCGGTTTGATCCTCAGCACCACATAAAAATAAATAAATAAAATAAAGATATTGTGTCCAACTAAAAAATAAATATTAAAAAAAATTGTATTTTGAGACAGTGTCTTGCTGAGTTGCCACGGCTGGCCTTGAACTTGCAATCCTCCTGCCTCAGCCTCCTGAATTGCTGGGATTGCAGGGGAACACCATGGTGCATTTGTAGGGAACCCTTTCTTATGGTGAATGCAGCTCCCCACGAGGCTGTAGGGCTTGGAAAATGATGCGTGGGTTGGACTTGGTCTCCCGTTTCCCTCTCATCCCATATGGACACAGTCTGTCCAGGTGTTGCCCTTAAGGGAAGCCTGCCCAGAAGAAGTCCCTGAACACTCTCTGGGGGTGTTGAAAGAGACACTTCTTGTAAGACCTATTATTATTGTCACCGTTTTACATATGAAATGGATATTAGCCCCAAACAGCCCAGATAGGATGATGAACCAGGAAATCTGAGCCCCGCCCATGTCTTAGCCACTGCGATTCTCTTTCTCTACCTCAGGGGTTGCTGCTGACCCTCCTGGTTGTCTTGTTGCAGTTGATTTCCATGAGGACTGAAAACCATAAAACCTGCCCTCAGAATGGCAGAAAGGCATTGGTTGCTGTTCCCATGTTATGGGCCACAGGCCCCAGACAAGCCACTCTGTAGCCTGGACACCAGCTGGATTCCCCCCTGTGGCCCCATCCTCTTCAAAAACCCAGCTGTTCATTATAAATTAAAATGCTGAAGAGCTTTTTCCTGACTTAAATCAGCTTACAACAATCAGCACATGGGAAGGCAGAGAAAAATTCTATGTCTGCTTTTAATAAAATACACTTTCTCATCAAAATATTTTGATAGCATGAGGAAAGATATGTGTGCTCATTAAAGTTTAATGACTGTCTCTCCCTGCCATTTTCCATATGAGGATCACACACCATGACTCACACATGGTGGGTGCTGGGAATCGTTAATTGGAAACAAATTTAACCCAAACCCAATCTTTATTGCCACGAGGACAAATCAAATCCAAGATGGAATCCACTGGGATATAAGAACATGTGGCCATTGGTCTAATGGCTTGGGTTGATAATGACTTAGATGCAGGTAGGTGGGGCCCAATACCTTCCAGGAACGTCTGAAAAGGAAGCTGGGTAAGAGCAGCTGGAGTCTAGCTGCCAGGTGACTCCAGTATCAGCTGAGCTTGAAGTTACCAGAAAATGCTTTGTCCGAGACCTCGAAGAGAAAGAAAGGAGGGCTCTGGGGAGGACAGAGTTGATGACCAGGTTCTAGCCATGCTCTGTGGACTGAAGCCTCTTGTCCACAGAGTCAATTGCAAAGCTCTCGTCCATAAATGTGACACTCACCTCCAAACGGCCCTAAGCTGCCTTTCTTGGGTCATCACTACTCAGGCCTGGCTTCCAACCTCCATCCCAACTAAGGCTGGCTCTTTGCTGCTCTCCACACCTGCCATCTGCCTCCTGCCTGCCCTTGCTCATGGTTTCTTCTAGTATCTGGAATGCTCTCTCCATCCATCTGTATTGGTTAAAGGCCATCCATTCATCGAGGATCAGCTACCCTTCTACAGTCTTAAGTCATGAGCATTCAACTTTGAGTGATCTCTCCTCTCTCGAAACACATAGACCTCTTAGTCTCAAAGCAGTCCTCAACCCTGCTTCCTGGGAGAGTCCCAGGGTGAGAGCAAGGCAGCCCAGTGGTTACCTGCATATCCTTCTGAATCAGAAGGACCCAGATTAGAAGCTTCTCACCTTCCCTCACCAGGTGCGCCATCATGGGCAAGTCACTTGCAAACAGACGCAATTGCAATAATAGCAGCAACCAACGTATACCAGGTGTTTATTGTGACTCAGGCAGCAGACATCCACTGGCTCATTAAAAACTCACAAGAACCCCAGGAAGCCAGCATTGCCATCACCTTTATGACACACCCGAGAAAACAGAATCTAAGAGAGGTGCAATGATCTGTGCAGAGTTACACAGGTATTATGTTGAGAAAACAGGTTTTGAACTCTTATAATTGGCCCCAGAGCCCTATGCTGCAAGGTACTATCTTCTCTGGACATCTGAAAAATGAAGATTCTACTAATACCTCCCTACCTTGTAGGGTGACAAGGAGGATTCAAAAAGATAATGCGAGAGAGAAGTGCCTAGTAATTTTGTGCTTAATAGATCACAGCTGCTATCACTGTTAGCACCATGTGCTGGCCTTATCCCTCCTCTTGTCCATGAGCTAAGGATCCGAGGGCCATGTCCCCATAACTTATCATCTCTCCTGTTTTTCCACCCCATGCCTGGCACTTTGATCCATGGTGACCTTGGGAGATTCAGCCAGTGGGGAGTCCATTTCAGGCTCAAAAAGAAAGAGGAAGGATTCTAGCATTTTCCTAGCATTTGGGTACGCATGTCCTAGATAATGCTGGACCTCCAAGCCATTATAGATTTTGCACTTTGGCTTGCATTTAACTCCCTCTCCAGCTCCTGTTTTATACCACGCATCTAACTCATCTTGCTGAGGTCTCCTGTGCGACAATTCAATTCCATGTTTTCCTACTGTTCTCTTCCCTCTCCTCCCTGGTCTTCCTCGGGTCTTCTTTCCCTGCCCCCATCTCTTGCAGTGTAAGAACTGTCATCTGCAGACCATGGTCCTGGATTTCCTATCACCAGTCAGCTAAGCTGGGTCCCAGGCGCCCCATCTTGTAGCCAGAGTTTCCAGAATGAGGAAGGTCCTCTCACAGGTTGGAGATGCCTCTGCGGTTTTTGAGGGTGTGAGACACTTCCTAGGAACACCTCCTGCCCCATTCGGATTTGGTTTACCCTTGGGGTTCAGGAGGTTGGTGGTTAAGGCTCATGTGCGCTGCCACACCCTCACCTCTTTCCTGAACAAACGTGACACTGGACAAAAGCCAGATTTCAAATCTCCCTCACACTCCAGTCTCAGTCAAATGTCCTGCCTCTAAATCAGTTTCCACTGGGCACAGCCTTCCTGATTCCTTGGTGGAAACCAAACCAAACGGAAACAACTCTTTGTAAAGTATACCCTCCTGGCCCAGGTCCGCTCACTTGTGGAGTAAGGTATTTCTGATTCTACTCGTGGGGAATGAAACTACTCTTTCCGTAAACCCAGAAGAGAACAAATGCTCTGTCAAATTAATAATGCCTAAAAGATCAAAGGTATCCGTTTCCTTCATACATCCAGATTATTATCAGTGGTGCAATTAAATTCTATGTTGTGCTGCGATGTGAGCCTCCATAGCGTGAAAAGCTTTCTCTTGAGGCACTCTTGGGGACGAGCCACTGCTTTGTAATTAGGTGAGTATGCAGGCCTCGCCCCTGGTGGGAAAGGGTCCATAGACAGGCCCTGTTCAACGTCCCCAAGAAAACAGCCAAAGATGTCTCCACTGTGCAGCTGGGGTGGGCCTGGCACACTTCTCCAAGGACAGTCAGCCATGAAGGGGCAGCCTTCCTGGGCAGGGAGCAGGGCAGACCTCCTTGATGTGGTCCTCTGTGCCTCAAGCTGTTGAATTCCAGTTCTCTCAGCATGAAGCACCCCTGGGGTGGCCCCAGGACACACTCCTCTGTTTTGCATGTGTTTCTGATTTTGCCTGCAACCTTCACATCCTCATTTTAATCTCGGCTCTTAAGGCCTTTTAGGTTCATGGTGGGTCTACAGGTGGTAACTGGGGTGAAAGAGCTAAAGGGGGCTTGGAGTATTCCATGTTCCCCAATGGGCAGTACCATTGTATTCAGGTTCAGGTGGATCTCATATTAGGGTGGCTCAGGTGCCTTCCACACAGGAACAAACCAAGAAAGTTGGCGGAGGGAGCCAGTTCCCAGCCCTGCCTCTATAAGCCAGACTGCGAGGCTTGGAGGCCCAGCTCTCCTACTTGCTGGGTGTGACCTTGGACAAGTTATACAGCCTATCTGACCTTCAGTTTTCTCATGGGTGGAGTGGAAATGTGCTACTTCCTACCTCCTGGGGTTATTGACTATTCAAAACCCATTGATACATGTGAAGCTTTGATAATGGCATTCAGAACCCAGTCACTGAAAGAAAAAAAAATGTCCCCAAAGAAAGCCGCCACTTTGAATGCCACCCGATGGTTACCATCTTTACAAATGATTCACAAGAAAGAAGGCCTACTCCCCACTTCGGCCCACTTGGGCCCACTGTCCCCCACCTGGAGGGCCATTAAGATATCATAGGCTTATTATGGAGCTTTGATTCATTACCACTTTAGGGGAATGCAGCTGCTCGGGATCCCTGCTTATCATGTAACCTTCTTCAAGAAGAATGTTCTCCAGATCCTAGGGAAGGGCTCTCAGCCCTGGGTAAGTGGCAGGAAGTGTCACCCCCCCTAGCTCCCTGCCAGCTGCTCAGATTCCTGAATCCAGGGTGCAAAGGGGTCTCAAGGGGTGGCTGATGACAGACACCATCCAAAGCTGCAGTGGTGCCCCTGGGAAGCAGGAGAAGTAGGCTCCCTGTTTCCCGCCCACCCTCAGCTCTCCCCTGCCATGGCTCTGGGGGCTTTTCACAGAAATGTCTGGTGGTACCTGGTGAGGCACCATTGCAACCATCACCTAAGTGGACAAAACAAACCCCCGGTGACGGAAGTTGGGAAAGTGGCCCTCTTGGTATTGGCGAGGGGGTTATTGAGAGGGAAAAGCAGAAAGGAACTTCCTGGGGTGTTGGAGAGCCTCTGCTACTGATTGCGAAAGTCATTGTCACGGAACTGTACATTTCAGCTTATGATCCTACTGTATAAAATTATACCTCTGTGAACAATCCCACTGTCCAGGACGCAGATGGAGGTGACGCAGGCGGCTCACATATCATATGGCATGCCTGACCCACTTTAGTCCAGAGACACGGAAAGTTCTGAGTCTCTGTGATGCATTACGCATCTTGATCTTCCTCCACAAGTGTGTTTATATCCACAGGTTATATTTATATCTGCAGTCACATCTATATATTTAAATCTGGAGAGACGAGGAGTGTTATATGTGCGTGACTATATATAGGGCAAATTAGTTCTTTCAAAGAACAGGAGGATCCTAACTCTATTATTATTTTTTTTTTTTTGGAGCAGGACACACACACACACACACACACACATATCTAATGAACAACCTTGCCTTTTTCTCTTCTCTGAGATGCTAAAACTGACCTTGATGATGACCTTGGGGATGGTCAGCACAGTGGACTTCTGCTTGGCCAGAACGTCTTTGGTCTCATTGATGCGAGCTGTGACGAAGAAGTGCAGAAATCCTTGTTCCAGTAGCTGGCTCATGTACTCCCCAGCTCTGACCAGCACCTCCTCTTTTTTGACTGATGGGAGGAAAAACAAACAGGCTGTCGTCAAGACCTGAGACAAGATCTGCTTTACTTTTCCCCTAGGTCTCTCATCCTTCCCACATTAGCACATAAGTCACCAGGAACGTAGCCAAGGTTGGGGGTAAATGGAACAAAGAGTCAATCCAGGACAAGCCCTCCTGTCTCTTGGGTGAAGAAAGAATATGCTGGAAAATTTCATATTCAGTGAAATCTTACTAGAGAAAATGTGTCAAGCTCTCCAAACATGGCTTTTTTTGTTGTTGTAAAATGGAAAGCAATAACAAAGATGTCTAAAATGGAGGATCAAGGAGTGTTTTAATTGGCTGTTTTGATTTGGGTAGGGTCAATCCAAGATGGCGGATGGGGAACAGTGAAGTCCAAAGTCCTGGTTCCAAGAACCATCCCCTTGTAGAATAAGCAACATCTCCTGCAGGCCATCAGCCACCCTTGGGCAAAACTGTCAACTACCAAAACCTTGTCCTTATAGCACTTTATATTTTCTCTCCAGCTTTTTTGGTACCAATCTGATATCATGATTTTTCTATTTAAGAGACGGAAGTTGGTGCACCCAGTTCCCACCCTAGGCATTCGACTCTCTCTCCCTCCCTCCCCTACTTGTCATGTAGAAGACCAAATGCTTATTTCCTCAAGTCAGACTGCTGTTAGTTTTTAGAAACTGGAGACAAGCCACAAAGGGTGACACCAAGAAGATGGGGGTGGCCCTGGCTCCCCTCTGATCGTCCTCCTATGGTGAGTTCTGTCTAGTGGCTCTGGCCGTCTCTCTCATTTCCCACAGCCCAGGATGCTAGAAAGCAAAGGGCAGTTCTTCTGCAGGCCCAGAGCACATTGGCATCTGCTGTCACCTGGCCAGAGCCAGGTGTCTGTGCCCCACGTCAGCTGGCAGACCCAGCAGGTGAGTGGGTGACTCATGCCTCCATCCCCACCCACAGGCCACACACTCCATAAACAGTCACAGACTGAACATCTCCTCTACCTTCCTGCCCAAGGTCTGGCCCAAAATGCGTTCTTTCTGAAGAAGTTGTTGAGGGAACAGCTCCCATGGCTGGTGGTTTAGTGTTGAGAGCAGCTTGTTTTAGCCCACCCAGCTGAGCAGAAGTCCCCTAAGGAGGCTGAATGCTGCCCATGGCTGAGGGAGCACCAGGGCCCAGGGGAGGGCTCCTGACTCACTGCTGCCTCTCAGGGGAGGACGCATCAGCCAAGGTCATCATCCCTGGTGGGACTCTCACACCTGGAGTGGACCTGTGGCAGCCAGCCCTGGCCTGAAGACCAAGAGTCCAGGAAAGGCCTCTGCCTTGGACAGTGCCCATCCTGGAAGTGTCTTTACAGATGTGTAGGTGTTGATACTGCCTCTAGCCCCTGATCAAAAGAGTTCTCAGTCTTGGTTCCTTATCACGACCACCTGGAGTCTTCAAAAAACCTGCCATTCCGGATCCCAACACCGACCCATGGAGTCAGAGTGTTGGAGATTGGGGGCTGGGCATCAGTCATTTCTTTTCAAGTTCTTCAGCTGACTCTGATGTGCAGCCTGCGTTGGGAAGCATGGCTCCAACCGCCAGGGGCAGCCCTGAAGGACCAGCCCCGTGGAAAGCCTTGGCTGCAAGGAAGGGCACAGCCTTCTCACCCAGGCTCTTGCCACTCCAGATGTGGCTGCCCACCAGCAGCAGCACCATCACCGAGAGCCAGTTTTCTGGCTCCGTCACGCGTCTGAGTCAGGATTTGAATCAGATGTCAGGTGATGCCTGTGTAAGCGAGAAGCTCTCAGGACAGGAGGCTCAGACACGAGAAGGGGTGGAGATTTGGCAGGATTAGGGCAAATTTAGGACAGGTTGGATTGTAAAATGGAAAGTTCTGCATCCAAAGAACATCAAGCATGGATTTCTGGAAAACCAAAAAGATGGGCCATCCTAGACTGGGGGTTGTCAATGGCAGGCTGTTTTGTCCCCTCCAGGAGACATATAGCAATGTCCAGAGACTTTTTTGGTTGTCCCAAAAAGGTTGGGGGTGGGTTGCTGCTAGCACCTGGTGGGTAGAGGTCTAAGATGCTGCTAAACATCCTACAAGGCACAGGACAACCCCACAAGAGAGGTATCCAGATGTCAATGGAAGCAGGGCTGAGCAATCCTGCCCTCAGCTCTGGAGATGGCTGGAATATATTAGTCCACTGGAGACGAGGACTCAACAACTGGCTGGGTTGGCTTGGTTCCCAGGAGAGTGCTATTCTATTCAGAGCCTATTCTTTGAAGTTATGCTCTTACCTTGACTTTGATCCCTGAATGCTGCCTTCTTGAATGACCCACTCATACAGTCTTCACTGGGCCTGAGTCTGGACCCCACGTCCTCCTGCCGTCCAGTGAGTGAGGCTCCAGCCCTCTCTCCATTAAGTATGACCCCAAATGAGCTTATGACCTACTCGTCATCCCCAGGTCTGGATGGACGGAGTGGAAAAGCATCAGGTCTAGGAGGACACTGTGCTTTGCCTACAGCTGCCTCAGTAAGTGTGATAAAAAATGAACTTCCCCCTGCATATTTCTAGAGGGGCCGTGTTTGACCACAAGGTTTCTTAGGCTAGTGGGACACGCTCTTGCTACCCTTATAATCTCGGCTTCAGGACTCCTTTCTTCTCAGAGGTAGCACATTCCCTGAATCACACAGCACTAAAGAAATCAGGCTGTGTTTCAGAGCCCAAGAGAACAGTGCTCCTGAAATAGTCCGTTATGTAAGCGCTGTGTTTTGCCACTGCACAAGAAATTGTTCTAGATAAAGTTTATTAAACGTGGCAAGAGAAGGAGGAATAGATTTTCACTCTGTGAGCTGCGGAGCTGGGAGGAGGCCAATATCATTTACGGTGTCTGGGGAAAACCAAGGGAGACACAGACTGGAGCAGCCTCCACTCTTTTCCAAAAAGCAAAGAAAACTAAATATAGCCAAGTGGAAAGGATAGCACCTTTGAAGGTACTGGGAGGTTTAAGTTATTCAAATCTCCCAGGCTGATTCTGGCCCACACACGCCCTTTAATCATCAGGCTGGAAAGTATGTCTCCCATCCCACTTGGAAAACTTTCTTTGCAACAGAGGTACCTCAGAGTGCTTGAGTGGGGTCTATAAGGACGTGGCTTTTGGCCGTGGACGGCAGTTTATTTCAGATGGCAATATGCAATTTATTGCAGGTAATTTCGTGCCACCTATCTGTGAAGTAAAGGAAGAGTTGCCGACTCCCATCTGGTTATTGAAGATCAGCCCTGGGGTGGGCTGAGTGGGCGGGGCTATGCCAATATTGACTCAGGCTTAGGTTTGGTGAGCTGCCTCTACATCTGTGACTCAGAGGGATAATTTTGATTATTATAAAAATAATTATTGTGCCTTCTAGTCCATAACTCATGGAAGCTCATTCTTTAATTGGATTAAGGAGAACCAGGAAGGACATTGACAGACAGAACCCTTGTGAAGGGGGAAAGGGCAGCTGTCTGGTTCCCTGTCCAAGGATGTGTGCTGGACTACAGGGAATGGGGGCATCAGCCAAGTTTGTAGCCTTGGGCTCCCCGTCATTGCCTGAATGGGACCTGGATTCTGTCACCTCTTTGCCTCTGGCTGCTCTTTGGGGTCTTGAACACATCAAATCATCCTCCCAGCTCAGTTTCCCATAATGTTGGAAGTTCATCTTTACTGAGATCCGACCATAGTATTGCCACATGCAATTTCCTCCACAGTCTCCTTGTCTCACACCTCATGGCCAATGCATCGGCCAATCAGGTGGCCTCTACCTTCAGGACACGCCCAGATCTGACTAGATCTCACTACTCTGTTACTGTCACCCCATCTCTCAGGTGAAAAATTTCAGCAGCATCCTAACTGGTCACTAGGCTTGGGCCCTGCTCCCCCTAAAGTCTCTCAACACAACGAGCTTTTAAAACCTGTTAGAGCATCTCAGAAACCCTCCACTGGCACCTCAGCTCACTGGAAACAGAGTTCTTATATGTCCTGTATCCACCATTTTTTTACTCCTGATTTAATCTATTTTCTGTTGCTCTAACAAAATACTTGAGCTTGGGTACTTTATAAAGAAAAGAGTTTATCTGGCTCACAATTCCAGTGACTGGAGGATCCAAGTGGTGTGGTGTTTGGCATGCTAGCTATGTCATACCGTGGTGGATAAGCAAAAAGGGAACTGTGGGCCGGGAGAGTCATCAGATCTAGAAACTTTGAGAACAATTAAGACGTGTGTCACCCGGGGGGGTGCACATCAATCTTGCTCGCCTCTGCTTTATAAAACTGTGTGCATACCTTTTATTTCCTTTTTCATTTTTCCTTCAATGCCACGTGTCAGGTCAACAGAAATCCGGTACCCTAACCTGTCAGGTCCTTCCCAGTCTCCTCCAACTCCACGTGCTCTGCCCGGAGACCAGTTCCTTCGGGCTGAGTAATTTTGCCAGTTGTGTGGCCACTGATACCAGCAACCCCAGGAAAAATGAGACCAGCCATAACTGTAATCCCGGATGCAAGCTAACGCATGTTGATCCCACTCTGCTTAAAATACTCTGAATATTTATAGTGATAAAAATGTGTGTGCAAGGGAGGCTGCAAAGGCTGGGAAGGAAGCCCCATGAGAGACGGCAGAGAGCCTGAGGCCCTGCACGGCTCCTGGATGGAATGTTCTGCCTCCAGCTTCCACTCATGATGGGGTCTCTCCCTAGACGTCACGCTAATCAATTTTAAGAAACAGCCTCTACGCAGAGGTTATATCTCTCTTCCTTCTTGTTAGTAAAGCAAAACACACCATTCCTTCCTGCCGGGCAGCCCCCAAAGCCTTTCCTATCTCAGGAGAGAGATATCAATAAGTGCCCTATTTCCAGAGATGGGTCATTTGGACACCTTTCCCAGTTTCTTGTCCAGTGCAATCCCCTTGGAATGGGATCTTAGTATAATGCAAATTCTGATTCAGGAATCTTGGGTGGGTCCTGAGATTCTGCATGGCTAAGGGGCTCCTGGGCATGCTGACACAGCTGGTCTGCTGGTGCCGGGACCACACTTTGAGTAGCCAGAAGTGAGGTTACTTTTAATTCTCATGACTCACGGGGTTCTTGGCTTTGAATATTTCAGTGTTCACTTCTATGTGTGAAATAGAAAGATGAAAACTGAGGATTTCTAGGATAGGAGAATTCTGCCTGTGTGATTCACGTTCCTGAGCTCTGGGGAGAACTTGAATTTGACAGACAGCTCTGAGTGGGTGTTGTCAGTCATTGGGACAGAGAGCCAGATACCAGGTTCTGAGAGACGCACACCCTGGTTAGCTTACAGGATAAGGGGTCCAGCACCACGTCGAATGTCTCCTTCTTGAATTCCGTCTTGGAGACCCCAGTGTAGAAGGTGATGTTGCCCGAGAGATAGGCAGAGATGCTGTAACGGTTGGAGCTGTTGTTCCGGAAGGTGATGGTGATCTTGAAGTCCTTTCCCAGCACGGCATTTTCCACCTCAAAGTCCATGTCCAAGTCTGATCTCGATTTGACCACGCCCTCTGTGTTGAGGGCCTTCTTAGCTCCATACATGAGTGCTGTCTCTAGGGCCAGCCGCTCTTCCTCTTGACCTAGAAAAGACCCAGAGATAATGATGGGGAAAAAAAATACAATCCACCAAAGAGAAGGTTATCTGCATAAACACACCGCGCTGCCCTGGTTGGCTGCCTGGGAAGGTCCACCACTTCCCTGGTGATTATTTTTGTAATAAATACTGCAAAATGAGGTTCTTGGAGAGGCAGTGACCTGCCCGGCTGCTGGTTGAGTAGGTGGCCATGCCATGGTCTGTCTGGAAAGAAAGTTACTAAAGGTGTTGCTCTTAGGGTTGTTTCTCCAGGGCCATTAGTCCAGGGTGCAGCAGGTAAAATTAAATAAAAATTGAACTCTTCTCAAACTGTGGTGTCAATTTCTTTCCTGCCCTGAGTCCTAGCCATAGAGCTGGAATCTGTAGTCCACTAAGCAAGGATTTTGGAAATAGTTGTCTCTTTCTGTCCTGCCTCCTGCAATATAAGCTTTCTCTGGCTCCTGGATGTTCCTTCTCCCACATACAAGCCCCTCTTCCTTCTCTTCCCAATCTGGCCTTTTCTAATTGTTCCTTTCTGTGTTGACTCTGGAGGGCTCCTGCCCCACCCTTCTCCACCTTCTAAGGTGGTCAGTTGGCTGTTGGCAGAATGCAGAAAGTTTTCCCAAATCATGGCCACCCCAGGACATAGGGATCTGGCAAGATGCTAACTAGCCTTCCCTGTTTCTGGGTTAGATCCGCTGGAATAACCCTGAGTCATCTAGAGATAGCTAAAGGTTCACAGCCTTCCGTAGCCTATCAGAGGCTCTGAGATAAAAAGCCCTACAGAAGTCCCTGTCTCACCCACTTTGCTGAGAAGCAGTAATGCCACTGCTTGAATCCCCATGCACACCCATGTTTACAGCAGCACCATTCACAATAGCTAAACTGGAACCAGCCTAGGTGTCCAACAGACGAATGGATACAGAAAGTGGTAGATACACACACAGTGGAGTTTTATTCAGCCATAAAGAAAAATGAAATCGTGTCATTTGCAGGAAAATGGATGGAGCTAGAGACCATTATGTTAAGCGAAATAAGCCAAATTCAGAAGGTCAAATTAGAGAGGAAACAGGAAAAGAAAGGGCGAGGAGATCACATAAAAAACAAAGGGAGATTGGTAGAGTAAAGAAAAGGGACTAGGAGGTAGGAGGAGGGGAGGAAAAGAAGAAATAATGGGAAATGACATGGGCCAAATTATACTGCTATACTGTGTGCATGTACAAATATGTAACAACAAACCTCACCACTGTGTACAACTATAATGCACCGATTAAAAAATGAAAAAAAAAATAAAGAAAACCACTCCAGAAAGGAGACCTGTTCAACTTTCCTGAACACAAATATCTCTTGTGTTCTGATCTGTTTTTAAAGGGCTGTCCATTGATTTGTGGGGGTGCACCAAAGTTCTAGTGCAGTTTGAGATGTGGATGCTATTTTGAGGAAGTGTCTTGCAGAGTTATTGAGGTGGTTGGGTTGGAGATGAGGGCAGGGGAGATGGAGAAAGGGTTTCTTTGGAAGAGGAAAACTCCCATTAGCGTGACTCCAGGCTAACTGTCCCCACAGAGTTTTACATGAAATTTGGCTTCAGAAATGAGCTTGGTGCTTCTGATATCCTCATGCATCATGGAAGACAGAGATGAAGAGATGAAGGCAAATTCCTTGACTTGTAAAAACCAGTCACCACAATGGCTAATAGGAACAAAAAGACACTTTAAATAAAGAATGCTGGTTTTAATAATTATGTTAATTTTAAGATATTTTCTTCTACTTTAACTAGTGAATAATTGAATGCAATGATGGTGAAGAGGCCAATTAATCATAACTCCTATTAAGTGCTAATTATGTGTCAGGCGTTGGGATAGATGCCTGGGCACCATCTCATCCAACAACTCCACCAGCGAGGCACTGTAATGTCATCCATTGCCACATCTGCAAAATCAGGACAGCTTCATCATGGAGTGGTTAGGTGGATCACAGGGAGTAGATGCATAATGAATGGAAGACCCTCTGGAAGGACAGAGGAAATGCCAGCAGGTGTTTTGTGCAAACGTGGATGTGTGTGTGTGTGTGTGTGTGTGTGAACAATTTCCCCGATTGTCAAGACTGCAAGAATGTGCCAGAAAGGGTTGGTCTAGAACAAGCACTGGCTACAGCACATGTTGAGGGATCAATAGGAAGAAAATAATGAAGGGAAGCAGTCAGTGGGGCCAGGGCAGCAGAAAGTGCTGTGAGATATTTTAGCAGACATCATCTGGCAGACGGGTCCGTGAGCAAGAGGGCAGTAATGATCAGCACTTTGGATGGGGGCCAAATATGCATTTAGGTAAGAGGCAGGAGGCAAATTCCAGCAGCGGGAAGGAGAGGAGAGAGGTGCTGCCTTTGGGGACAGAAGCTGAGCTGGCTGTGGGAGGGGAAGGGGAGGAGAAAAGCTTGTGTGGAGCTGTGAGCAACCAGAGAGATGTCCTGGCTGGTGGACCCTTGGGCCTCCTTCTGGGGAAGCACCTGCCCCTGAGAGCAGGGCACTGCCAGGCAGAGGCCAACTGGGCTATTACAGGAAGGACGGGCCCAGCAGGAGAGAATTTTGAGGTTTCCCAGAGCCTGACAGAGTAATTCCTGTTTCTCGGCAGTTATCCTCTGTGCTCTGGTGTCTTACAAAATTCAGGGCCACGGGCAATCTTGTAGTGATACGAGAGGTTATTTAAAGAGAGATTGTATTTTCTGAGATTCCTCTGTAGCCTTCAGGAGCAAGGTCAAAACATCTTCCTGTTAACTAGGAAGTAATACCATCTTTTTATGTTGGATGAAGCCTCTTCTCAGGTCCTGGTCTTAGCTCCAATGTCAGCTGCTTGAGCCCCTCCCTGCTCTGTGCAATGTGTGCCCAAACCCTAGTCCTCTCATCTCTCTCTAACACATGTATTTTTTTCCCCTTTTCCTCATCAGAGCCCTTGCCTCTGCATGACATCACCTCCCCTGCTGAGTCCTAGCTCCAGGGACAGGGTCTGTCTTATGTGCCTCTGAGTCTCCAGGACCTGGGGCCTCCTGGCTGAAGGATCTAGGTTTGCAGACACAAGCTGCTTTCAACCAGAGATTTAAACTGGACTATTTAAAATTATTATGAAGGCTTCCATCTTCATAATAAATTTAAATAGTCCAGTTTAAATCATTTTACATGCAATTAATCCCATCTGGAAAGTGCTGTTTTGGTGACCATTCGGGTGGTCATTTTGCGCTGTGATAACCTCCATGATGTCGCAGGCAAAGTATGAGGCATGATGGAAACACAGCCTTCATGGGCACGGAAGCGACCAGTGGAGAACAATCGCGGTGTAGACACGCACATCACAGACGCTGGGGCAGATGTTGATGGAGTGTCTGGGGACATGAAGGAGAGACCCTCGACCTGCCTGGGGGCAGGGAGCCTTTGGGGAGGGGGGTCTTTCAACACAGTAAGCAGAGGCATGGGGGTGAGCAGGAGCTTGGGCTGCTGGAGGAACTGGCAGCAGTGTGCCTGGTGCTGTGTCTGATGTCGGTGGGGCATTGCCAGGAGGTGTAGTGAGGGGGGAGAATCAACCAAAGAGAGACCTTGTGATTGCAAAGCTCTGAATGCAACAGGAAGACAGTGAGGGCTTTTGAGCAGTGCTATCACAGGCTCTGGCTTAAATGTCAGGTAATATCCCTTGGGCAGCAAGGCAGGGGTTAAACTGAGGGAAGGGGAGGATGAGGTGGGGAAGCTAGAGCTGTTATTTTTCTTGGAAGAAATTATCATGGCACAAACTTGGGAAGAAGAGCTTCCAGGGTATGCTGGGAGCAGAAATCAGGATGCCAGTGGGCAAAGAAGGAATGGGAAAGGAAGAAGACAGGATGTACATTCAGGCAGCTGTTTCAAGATGAAAACACAATGCAAAGACACAACGAGGCACATTTGGTGTGGAATACCGTGTTGAAAAGGGTTTTGTGATTTTTTTTTTTTTGGTACCAGGGATTGAACCCAGGGGCACTTAACCACTGAGCCACATCCCCAGCCATTTTTTAATATTTAGAGACAGGGTCTCACTAAGTTGCTTAGGGCGTCACTAAATTGCTGAGGCTGGCTTTGAACTCGAAGTCCTTCTGCCTCAGCCTCCCAAGCCACTGGGATTACAGGTATGCGCCATCACGTCCCGCTAAATTTTTTTTAATTAATGTAGCAAACACTGCAATGCTAATTGAAAGGAAAAACTAGAGCAGGGGAGATGAAAATATGTGACAGAGGGGTCATAATTAATGGAGTAAAGAAGGACTGGGGTGGAGACACCATCATAAAAGAAGACAGATCATCACAGTGTAAGCTTTCCAAATTCTGGTTTTCAATGCTTTATAGTTGCTGAATCTTATATTTTGAAAAAAAGGTCATAAAATTGATATTAAGCTTTCATTTGTCAAAGTGAAAAAAATGATCTTCCTGCAATTTATTTAATTAAAATGATTGATCCCTAAGTCTGGTCAGAAGTTCTTTTCTATGTTTTTACTCAACTCCATGCTTTAGTATCCACACTCAGTGCTTGTGGATGCAGAGAAATTATATGAGGGATTCGCTATGAGGATCAGAGTGGCGCGCACACAGCCAGCCCTTTACTGTCTGCCCATGGCAGACATCAATAATCCATCACTCTCCTCACGGTTCAGAGGGATTCTCAGCATCCTTCTCAAAATAGCACTCCACGCCATCCTTTCCAAAATTAGAGTTTGAAATGTAGATGCCAGCCTTGATTAAGAGACTAATTATTCACCTGGAATCAAATTCCAGCCCAGAAGCAGCATGGTGGGGGTGGGGGTGGTCTCTTACAACTATGTATGTGGATGTAGGAGGTCTTCCAGTTGGATCAGAACACACACTGACCTCGCCCTGATCCTGGTTTTCTTGCCCAATTCTGGAGGCCAGGACCTCAGAAGTCTTCCTTACAAACATTTGGTGCATTTTATTTATTTTGGTCTTTGTCTAACCAATCCCCCAAATTCTCTTTCCTGGAATACTTTTGATCTTTCCTCTCCTGGCATCGGATGCTGTCCCCTTCCTGATTTGGCCTTCACTGTCACCTGTCACTGATGAGCCTGACAATTAATGGCAGTTGTGTTCTGCTGCCTGTTTTGGAGAAGACATCTGGTTGTGTGGCTTGCTGACAGCTCTGAGCTCATGAGCTCACCTTTCATTCTTTCAGAGTAAGAAAGTCCACACTGTATTCTCTGTCTCCCTGACTTTTCCTGGAGAACTCGCACCCCAGTGCTCCCCGCCATTTCCCATCTATTCTTCAGCATCAGTGCTGTGATCACTGCTCTGTGCCCAGTGCGCTGGCACACAGGAGGTGCTGATTCAGTGTGATTAAACAGGTGGATAAATCACAGCACCCCTTCTGGGGGGCCCCAAGATGGGAATAAATGAATTGCTCCTTCAAATCTACTTGGAAAACGATGACAGCCCCTGTAAGTACAGCAGAAGTAATATGTATGGTGAGGACCACAAGGCCCTCCCTGACCCGAGTCTGGGTTGGGGGCAGCATCTGTCTGTCCTGTGCCAGAGCAATTCTCACCTAGCCTGGCCAGTGCTTGATTCTGTTTTTTTCTGCAGCTGGAGAGGAAGGCAGGACCGTGCATGCCCCCACCCCAGACAGTACTTGCAACGCAGCAGATGGTTAAGTGCAAGCTGTTGAACAGATGAATGCAGGAACATCTAATGAGAGAACATTGCAGCTAGTTTCTTTCACATTTTCTATGGAATTTCTTTTTTTTCCCCTTTCTAAATATTTTTGTTTGTAATTCTATAATAAGAGGGCATTGCTTGTTTGTTTTGCTTTATCGTGCCTTTTTTTTAAAAAAAAAAAAACTTTTCTTTCAGGGAAAAGGAAAAAGAACCCTTTTTATCTATGTCATGCCATGGATGATAACCAAATGAAGGAGAGAAGCAACCTTTTCAGAAATGCAGTAAAAATTCACTAGTTCAAATGACAAAAATTCTGAATTTCTAACGTGAGGCACCCTCATTTTTAATTCAGCAAGCTTTTTCTTTATAGTGCAAATTGCTTTTGTAAATAAGAGCAAGGAGACTGTCTAAAATATTTTAAACAATTCCTGCACTCCTTAGCACTTCAGGAATACCGATAAATATTTAGGTATATGCTAATTACTTATCATTTTTTTATCCATTCACCAAAATAAATGCCGCGCTCAAGAATATCTGGAGGTGAATCATTTGCAAAATATATTCCACATTTCCCATTAAGACACCCAACATCCTCACCTTCTGGCCCTGATTGACCTGGGAAAGCTTTGTCTTTGGTCACTGGGCGTCTGAGCATGATGCATTGTTAAGGCCTGCAGGACCCCAAACATACTGGACTATGTTCCTATTGCCTGGAAGCTCTGCTCTGTCCAGTTTTCTTTAGCTGAGGTCTGTGACCTCTCTTCCTGAGCTTCACTTTTTTCTGCGTCTCCTGGTTGGATCAAGTATCCATCTTCTTTGTTCTCTGAATAATAATCCTATCTCTTGCCTGGGGACAGAAACTATGTCCTGCTCTCTGCTAGGAGGCCTCACACCAAACCAATTGTGGAGACACTCAGTATTGATTTAGATGAAATTGAACTCAATAGTGTCATTTGGAGTATTCTGTACAATAAAAGTTAACAAAAAAACCCACTATAACATTATTTTATAATTGAAACTGGCCTTCAACATAATTGGCCTGAATTAGTGAGACATTACTAACCTATTAATATCACATTACCTCCATCATGGGGTTTCTATGACAATTCAGTGGAACAATGTATTAAAAATAATTTGTAAAGTACTAAACAAATGTGAAACAGTTATTTAAATTTCTATTATTGGACTAAAGATAAGATTATATTAGTTATACCGTGTGTTCTAAAAGGATTATTTAAAATGAAGGTCCTTGTCAACAAGAACATATTCTATATTCTGTTTAAATACATACAACTTTGAACCAACTCATTTCACAAGCCAAGGGAAGGAGAATTCTGCCCAAAGCAAGCAACCAAATAAAACTACAATGGAGAACTGAAGCTGTGATGTGTCTTTCACTCATGAGAATTTTGACTTCCAAATGCTTCAAATGCCAGTGCATTTTCTAAAACAAATTTCAGGGTGACAGTGACTGTATGTTGTAGGGATTGGAGCAAAACTTAAAAAAAATCATTTAATTGTGGTAAATTACCTTCTTGGAATTTGTAGGTATCAGTAATATCCTGTATGCCGTCTCCTTCAAGTTGTTTGGTTACAATTAGTTTTCCAATGTGGGTGGTATCCAAGGTTTCTACCACGTGAGTGCCGTCTTTTTTAGCTGTGATGTAAATAAGATCACTGTTGACCTGGAAACAGGAGAGGAGAGAATTCGTCATTATCACAGGACCTTGTTGCCAATCAAAGCGCTGCTCACAATAGCTGAAATATGGAATCAACCTGGGTGCCTATGAGTAGATGAATGGATAAAGAAAATGTGGTGTATAGACAATGCCATAGTATTCAGACATTGCAACAATCAAAAACCTATCGTTTGCAGCAACACAGATGGGACTGGAGGTCATTATTTTAGTTGAAATAAACCAGACGCAGAAAGACAAATCCTACATGCTATCCTTTGTGGAAACTAAAAAATCAATCTTGTGGAAGAAAGGAGTGAAAGAGTGGTTCCTAAAGATTGGGAAAGAATGGAAAGTATTTCAATACAGAACACCAACAAAAAGAGATGAGGAATTTGTTCTCTCTCTCTGTCTATCTATCACAGTCGGGTAATTATTGATTAAAACAATTTAGAATATATTTTAAGAAGACTTTAGAAGAGTAAAATATTCCCAACACAAAAATAATTAATGGTTGAAGAGGTGGAAATTATGCCCTGATTTATTACACGTTGTATACATGTATCAAATTACCACATGTACCACATAAAGATGTACAAATATTATGTCTGTATTTTTTAAAAGGCAAAATTGAAATGTCCTTGTCACCAAAATCTTTAACTTTCCATGGGGGTGGACACCTACAGATCCCTAGGGTCGCATCGTCCCTTTTTTCAACAGCACTGGATTCCTAGGACCACACTCATTGTAAGATCATTTTGAAGGGAGAATCTGCATTTGAGTACTCGTGAGTATTTTAAATGAAGGCTATCTGGGGCTGGGGCTATCAGTTGGCTAAGAAGCAACCATCTCCTTTTCCCATTTTCATATTGGTAAATGCAGCCTCCTATGAGACAGCTAGAAGGATTTTATGTCCATTTCTTGCCTTCTTTTACCTCTTTTAAGCTGGTAGAGGGTGTGACCTCCTTCTAGGAGAAGAGGTCTGCCAGGTGTCTTCCCAGAAAGAATTCCTCCTTTGCAAAAGGAGAGAGAGGTACATGGGAGAGTCTGTCTTTCTCTTCCTGCTTTCAGATATTTCCATGCAAAGTGATGTTTGAAGCTGCCACAACCACCTCAGGACAGTAAAGAGAAACACCACTGCCAATCAGAAGCTGGCAGAATAGAACAAGGAGAGGGTCTGCGGGCTTGGTGATGCAATTCAGTGGCTAAACCACCCTTGGAACTGCCTGCTGCAGGGTCTCTTAAATGAGAAAAGCAAATCTCCGACTGTTTGGGCCATATTAATTTTGTAACTTGCAGCCAAAAGTATTTTAGTAGAAGGCTAAGACTAGACCATCCAAGAGAAGTTCAAGGAATTTTTTGGTGGTTCGGCAAGCAAAATGTGCTACTTGGAAGTAGTTATCTTGAGACCGTAATACATGATGCCCAAACTCCTCCAAGGTTCTAGATCTGTGCTTGAAAATTGATTCTCCCAGAGACTGTTATTGCATTTTTTATAATACTTTTCTTGGGTGTTTCCTTGATTAGCATAGTAGCAGGTAGGAAACATGAAAATACATATTCATGATGTATTTTCTATATGTTTTCCAAGTCCCTTTCTCAGCCTCATTTCCCTTCTCTTTAAGTAGGGTAATAATAGTTCCTTCTTGATGGCCGGCAGTATTAACTGAAATAAATGCATGCAAACTATTTATATTGGTGCCTGACATAGAGCTCACACTCAGCACATGTTATTGATAAGTATGCATTATTTAATAGTATTCTCAGATATTGTTCAAAGTGCCAGAGTCCTCATAATGAACCGAATAGATTTGGTCCCTCCAAATAGGGCTTACACAGTAGTAAGGGAGATTCCATGCATGAAGATCCCCTGGATAACTTTAAAAAAAAATTTAGGAAATGCTTGGTTAAGGTCTTGGGTGGGACTCTAAGTCTATTATATTTTTAAAAGATGTATTGGGCAATTTTAATGAACTCCTGCATTTCGGTATAATAAGTACCTTAGGAAGATAAGATACTTGGGAGTTCCTGGGATGGTGGCAGAGAAAGGGGGTTGGCTAGAAAGTAGCAACCAAGTTGAAATGTGTAGGATGCTTAGGAGTTTGAGAAGTAAAGAGTGGAGGGAAGGAAGGCTGAGATAGTCAGAGGGATTGGCAGGTGCAGCACCTGGGAGGAAGGTCTTGAGAGAGACACTGGGTTAGCTATCAGAAGCTCTGATCCGGGGTGCATTCATTTGAGAAGGTCATGTTAACCTCTACGAACTTCAGTTCCTGCTTCTATAACATGAAAATTAACTACACTTGTTCTGCCAACCTTATAGAAGCTCTGAGGCCACAGTGAGATCAGATCTATGTGAATATGACTTGAAAAATCTCAAAATTGAGTAAAAATGGAATGGCCATTATTAGGTACTGGGGAAACAAGATGTTGTATTCCTAACTTTTAAAATTGAGGTTACGGAGATCAAATTTTCTCCATGTTCCCACAAAATGTTGTGAATTTTCATGAAGTCTGGTCTCTATTAGGGAAGGATGTAGCCAACATTTACTGAATATCCACAATGTTTCAAGGATATCTTGAAACACAACAATTCTGTGAGGTGTACATCATTATCCGTACTTTAGATATGAGATTGCTAAAACTCAGAAAGCTCAGGCAAAGTGATTGTGGCTTGGAGAGAGTGGAGAAGTGTAAGTCCTCAGCCAACTCCTAGTATGTCATCTTAACCTTTATCCCAGGCTGTCCCATGGCCCATCCCCTTGGCCTTCACCTGGGGCTGGCCCATGGCCCATGTACCTGGCCTTCATAGCCGACTTCCTCCTCCACATGACCCCATAGAGCCCTGAATACTACCATGCTTGGTGCTTTGGTGTTTCCACACTTGAGACTCAGATTTCTGAGGGTAATTGATGGTGACCCCAGTCCTCAGCAGAACTCAATGGTGCTAGCCACATGAAATAAAAGGCTCAAATATGCAATCAAGCATCAGGACAGGAAGGGACAGAGAACCTATCTAAGGAATATTTGTCATTTTCAGAAATAAGTTAAGGAAACTTTGAGTGAGTTGCCTGAGAACTTTGGCATTCCCTCTGGAGGGGGCCATGCATGCCCAGGGGGCTCCTCCTCCACCTGCTGCTATCGCAACAAATAGCCTTTTAATAACAGCCCTCACAGCAGCTCATGGCTTTCTAGAGAGACAAGGTTAAATATCAAGGTGGCAAATCCTGGGCTCTCCTTGAGCAGGGGTTAAGAAGTTAATTGAGGCTAAAATCCCAGTCCAGCCCAACAACCCTGTCCCTTGTAGAGAGAAAATGGGAAACACATAGATGGGATGGATTCTGTATATGTATGTTGGGGGTGGGAGGTGGAGGGAAAGTCCTCTTTCCAAGTGACATTGATAAGCTTTATTTTCAGTTTTGGCCACTAGTGTAATGGTTCTTTATAGGAGAATCACCGAGGGGCTTTTAAGAAAGAAAAACAAAGAAACAAACAAAAACCAGTGATAGGCTCCACCACGACCAAGTGACTCTAGATAGTAGGGCCATTCATTGTTAAACTCAAGGGTATCCTGCAAGGAATACTGAACTTGAGCTGTGTGAATTTGGTTGAGTTACTGAATCTTTCTGAACCTAGGTTACATAATACTTTCTTCAAAGACCGGTCGTCAGAGTTACTTATGGAAACTCTTCAGGTTTCAGGGTTATTTATTCTCCCTATTTTAAATGGAGAAGGGTCTTAGTGATCATCTAGTTCTACCTCTATTGATGGAGGGGGTAATGCTCATGTCAAATTAGGCATCTTGACACGAAATCTGATATTCTTTCCCGATGCAACACCCTTGCCTCTCCGCCAGACACAAGCACTTCCCACGTAGCTTCTGTCATTTCTCAGAGGCCCAGGAGCTCAGCAAAGGTGGCCTGAGGCCTCTCAGTCTTGAGGGTTCTCTCTGCAAACTTCCACCTACAGAATATAAACGCATCTGCACAGCTGGCAGAAGCTGAGACCGCTGCAGAGGATGGACTTGCTGTTTTATTTTCAGGACCCAGGACAGAGTTGACTTTGGTTTGTCCATTTTTTCCCAAGTGGCGATAACCTCACTGAATGATCTGCAGAGAGGATGTTGCTTAGTCAGGAGCATATGGAGGCAGCGCGGGTGCCCAGCTGGGCCAGGGGACCTTCCTGGCACAATCACCAATTAACCATCCCTGTGCTGGCCCTGTCCTCGGCCTGTAGATGCTGGGGACTGTGCCAGGCCCCTGTGTGTGCTCTCTTGTGTTTTGTACACATGCCTTTCCCCCCAGCAGAACTGCCAGCACTTGAGCACCTCTCTGCAATGCTATTCTAGCAGCTCGTTTGCTTGATCGTATTGTTCAACAATGAAAGAACAACAATTTGCTAGACACCGAATATGCTCTCAGCAGTGAGAATACAACAGATTCTACCTTCCTGATGCTTCTATTTTAGAAAGGTGAAAATAAACACCAAGGCAGGGCAGGTGGAGAAAATCAGGGCAGGTAGGATTGGGGAGACTGAAGACCTCTTTGAAGAGGTGACCAAAGCAGAGACCTGAATGCAGTGAGGGAACAGGACATGCAAATTTGTCCTCCGCCATAGGAGGAGAGGACAAAGGGAGAGTGTCCCTCTCCTAGGCAAAAGGACACTGTGGGTAAAAACTCAAGAGCATGTCTGGATGCTTCCAGAAGAGAAAGAAGATCAAGAGGGCTGGAGGGAAATTAGCAAGGGGTGGGGTGTCAGGAAAGCAAAGGACAGGATCACACAGAAACTCTGGAAGCTTCGTATTCAATTTAATTGTCAGGCTGCTAGGAATCTTCCACTGGAAGATTCAGGGCAGGAGAGGGACAACTTTGAATTTACATTTTAAAGGATAATTCTGGCTGCTTTGTGGAGAATAGATAGGAGAAGGATAAGAGCAGGGACAGGGAGGTGAATTAGGAGGCAAATTCAGAGAGCTCAGAGCAGTGTAGAGCTCAGAGGGTAAGGACGGTGATCAGGGAAATGGTTGGATCCGGGCTATTTTTAAAGGAATTTCCGACAAGATGCATGAAGAAGGATAAGAAAACTCAAAAAAAAAAAAAAAAAAAAAAAAAAAAGATTCTTAAGTTTTATCTCTTAGTTGAATGAATGGATGAATTATTTTAGTTCTGAATGGAAGATGTTTAGAAGATGAGCTGCAAGTTTTCAAACATTAACAAGTTTGAATTGAGAGCAAAGTATCTACTAAGAATCAGCTGCACAAGTTGCTTATGGAGACCAGCTGGCCTGGAAGTAGGTAAGGAACAGCCTCCGGAGCAGTGGGGGTGGTTAACGAGGACCTGAGGGGCCATCAGGGCTGCTGCAAAAGTCGTCTCAGAGCCCGGAGTGCGTGCGAGCGTGTTCCCACGTGCATGTGCGCATGCGTGTGTGGGTCTGGGATGAGATGCGTAAAGCAGGCAGCAAGCCAATCAGAAGTCAAGATGGAAGAGCAACGTCTTCAAAGAATCTGCAAAATGTCTTGCTAACACGAGTAGCGAATTCTTCGCTAAGAACCCAAGTGCCTGCTGAGCCTGGGGACTCGGATGAGAGAACCTCTGCTCTCTTCTCATCTCTTTAGAAGCCCTGGGCCACCCTGGGTTGGGGAGAGAAGAGGCAGGTGGACCTTCAGAGCTGGAGGAACTCACCATGGTGAAGAAGGCACGAGGAGGGCAGGGGTCAGAAAACCAGGCTTCAAGGGCTGGCAGAAATCTAGAAACGTGAAGGATCATTTTCCTCCCCGGAAGAATTAGGACGAAAAGAGCAGAAAAGGAGGATTCTCTCCATGCGCACTTCTCTAAGACAAGTCAGTGAACATGATGCTTGATCTGGTCCAGGAATGAGGGAGGGATGATGGAGACCATGGTCACCATGAGAGGAAAGAACAGGCAAATCCTGGGGCAGCAAGAGGAGGGTGATGTAGCAAGGAGGAGGGGGAGGCAGGAGCCAGCGCCACCGACCTGAGGCACACCCTGCGCCCTGCCCTGTCCTCCATCTCTGTTCAGCCCCCCTTCAGCCCCGGAGCTTCCCCCTCCCCCGTGCCAAAGCACAACTCCACGGTGGGTGAGAGGGAAGTGATTATAACCTGCAAATCCCTATGACATTCCTAACACCCTGATTTATATTTAATAACAGCCCAAAGTGCTTGCATTAGCAGCTATTAGTCCGTTCGCCTGTGCAGGGAGGGCCTTCCCCTCTCTCCTTCGTCGCAGCCATAAAGCATAATAAAAAAATATAAAAAGAGGGTTTTGTGGATTTTAGAGCGATTTCCCATTAATTGCTTCTCGGAGCATTGTAAACTATCGGATGGCAGCTGGGGAGGTTTGTACAAATCTTCAAATCCCAAAGTGAAATCAAACAGATAAAATCCCAAGTACAGTCAGCCGGGTCTCCCGAGACTTCTAGAAGCTGCAATGGCGGCAGGTACAGTGCAGGGAAGGCAGCTCCTTTCATGGATTTCAGATCCCCGATTTTGCTGTCTGAATATTGACACTTATTTTTACCACCTGCTTCATTCCCCATGCTCCATGCTACCTCCTCCTTCCCCTGCTATTGTCCTGTGTCTAGTCTGGGCCATTGTCATCTCTGGCAGAGAGGGGATGACTCCGCTCCGGCTGGTCCCCTACCTCCAATGACAGTTCCGTCCCATCCATGTGCCACAAGGCCACCAGTGTCCTGGTTCTCACTCCTCCTCAGTGAGGTCTCTCCCTGGCTTCCAAGAGAAAGGACAAATCGCTCAGGACGCCAGGCTTCCCAAGTGGACTTCCTTCAGGCTTCATGGTGTGACAGCCTGGTGCCTCACTGGTACCCTGGTCTGCAGAGCGTTTAATTTTCCCTACATGGCATTAGGATGCTCCAGTCATCCCCCTCTTTCTAAAATTCCTTCCTTCCTCTTTCTAACACTTTTGCCTAAATAAGTACTAATAATCTCTCCCAGACGACCCCACGTTGCTCTGCTCCTATTACTAGGGCTACACAGATGTCCTTTGACTTATGATAGGGTCGTGTCCCAATAAGTGCATTGTAAGTTGGAGAGATCTGAAGTTGAAAATGGATTTAATACACCTGACCTGTCAAGTGCCTCAACTGAGCATCACGGCCTTCTGCAGGGGTGGTTTTTTTCTCCCTGATGGGGGCTAATCAGGAGCTGCAGGTGGTGGCTGCTGCCCAGCATCACCCAAGAGGATCCTGACAGGAAAAGGTCCAAATTCAAAGTCTGAAGCATGGCTTTTACTGAATGTGCATGGCTTTTGCACCAACGTAAAGTTGAAAAATCACAGATGGAGCGATTGTAAGTGGGGGACCATCTGCACTTGCATGGGGTACCCTCCTTGTCTGTACCTGGGTCCCCTCTTTCTTCAGACAGTGCCTTGTGCTCTTTGATGTTCTGCTTCATTTCCTGGGTGCAGTTTCCCAGCTAATGCATCTCTAGGCATAAATGCAGGTCCTATGTTGACTGTACTGCCCACCTGATTAGTTTCAGGGTGGCCCTCGTACCACTCATGGTGGTGTTGGTACACTGCCCCTTCCCACCCGGAATCATGCTTCCCAAGGGCAGGAGCCTCTGAGTTCCACAGCACAGGGCCTGGCACACACTACTAATGACCATTTACTCCTTTTAACGTACGCTGCCTGTAGCACTTACCAGCTTGAGATGAAATCTTAGCATTACTATTTATTAGCTAGATGAGGGTGGAAAGGTCATTTAAAGACTCTTTCCTTCAATTTTCCTTTCTGGAGAAGGAGGAGAATCTTAATGCCCATTTTAAAGGATTGCTAAGAGCATCAAAGGGTAGGCAAAGTGACTACCTCGTAAGAACTCAATGCACGGGAGAGAGTGTTCAGTGTGTTTATTGGTGCAAATATATTCCGGGGAAGTTCTGCCTCTCAGCCTTTCAAACATCCCCTCACCCCCTGGGCAGCTTCTGAGCCTTCTTTACCTGACACCTCTTTACATTTCACTTGATCGTGAGTGCTCTCCTTGGAGCACCCTTCAATAGCTCCCTCTTCCTCTGGCCCCTACTCTGTTCTGCAATTTCAGACTCTTGACCCAAGCGTCCCATGAACCCATTAATTGGGTTGCATTTCTCGACTGGAGCAGCCCCCTTTGTACCTCCCTCTCTGTCCTCCTTATAACAAGCCTGGAGTAGCAGGATGTGGATTGCAGTGCCCAAAGACCACACTTGGTGTGTGTGTGTGTGTGTGTGTGTGTGTGTGTGTTTTGTGTTACACAGATTGCTGGGCTGGCCTGAGACAGGAGACAAATACCCTGAAACTTCCATTCATGGACTGTCTCTACCAATCTCACTTGAGTGATCCAGTTAGTCGTTTGATTTCTCTGGAGCCGCTGATACCAGTGAGTTCACAGGCACAGAGAACTCCGCTAAAGTTAGGAGATTATTTACTTTTGGTAGAAAAACAACCGAGAAACATCAAGGAAAGAAAACCGTTAAATAAGAATTTCATTTAACATTAAGATCCTGAAGGTCGGAAAGCTGTCTAACTAGCTTTGTAAACACGAAGCATGTACCTGGGAAATGGGGACGTCACAACCTTGCGTCTTATCCTTTCGAGTGCTAAGAGGTTGGGGAGGGAGACCGTGCTTTCCTCTGGCTTTCCACTCACCTCTGCAAACACGAAGGGAGCGTCAAACTGGAAGCAGACGTGGCCGTGCTTGACGGCTTGAACCGACGCGGGGCCACACCGGTACATGCCTGGGTCACACAGAAGAAGGTAGCATGAGTTTTTTTCTGTCTCTAATCCTGCCCACATACTGGACAGTCCATAGCACTGAGTGGGGCACTAAAGAGACCAGACCTTGGTTTTATCACTGATTTTCCCCACATGCTCTCCCTGGCAAGAGAGAGCAGATGACCACTGTGTGTCATCAAGAGAGCTTCATAGGGTTCAATTCTCAGAACTACATATAAATAAATGAAATAAAGGTCCACTGACAATTAAAAACATATTTTTTTAAAAAAGAGAAACTCAAACCGAAACTGGAAGTCGGAAAGAACCTGGCAGCATTATTTCTGCATCTATTTTGCTACCTACAAACACAGATGCAGGTACGTTTGTATGAAGCTGTTGGCCTACCAGGGCTTATCCCTTTTTAAACTACTTCCTGGTATGCTGGGAATGTTAATTGTCTTTGGTAGTTGTGTTGTTTGTTTTGTGTTTTTGGACATCGTGGACAAATGTCAAGTTTAACTATAGAATTTGGACTTTAACCACACACCCTGGCCAATGCCCAAGCTGCATTCAGAAAGCCCTTGGGGTTCATGTTTACTTTTCTAGCATTCTTTAAATTTTAACCATACTTACTAAGAGATTAGCTGCCATTCTTCTTGGAAATCTCATGACTTACAACCCAGCACAGCGGAAAGTGTTAAACTTTCTTCCTTTCTGCCAAGTCTTAGAATACAGTGCCACTATGAATCGGTATTGTTTCTGCATAAATGCATATGTATACATTTTGCTATCTCATATCAACACCTGAGGAAGTAGACATAGATTATCAACCGTCCCCAGTTCACTAACTTTTTTTTGTATGAACATATTAAAGAGAAATGGGGGCTGAGGGACTTATGAAAATAGAGGGTCAGACATGGCTGCCACCGCTTCATAGAGTTGGCAAATTAGAAGACCAACGTCCACACATCCAAGTTTTGAAAGGAATCAAGTGACATGAAAAAAAAAAAAAACAGGTTCTGGAAGAACAATGTAAAGACTGATCTATAATTATTTGTCAAGTATTTTCTTTCCCACTTTATATCCGATCACCGTGGACCAGGGAAGGCTGAACTGTATTTTATAGCCTACTAAAAATGCTTACATAGTTATTTTTTTTCCTCTTGTCTTCAAAACTGCTTATCAAAGCAAGAGTAGATGAATTATATATATGAAGTTTTATATTCTTTTTCTAAAAGTTGTGAACTCATCAGGGGAAAGCTGACTATTGAAATGAAACTGAATCTGATTGACAGGTAGTAACTACCCTACACCTGCCCAGACCGCCCATACCCCAAATGCCAACATAAAAATGGAAATAAATGTCATCAGGGGAACGTTTCCCAGAGGATGATGCAGCCTTACCGTCGCTGTTTTCCTGGGGGGTGCTGTCCACAGCTTGCCAGCCTCCAAATCCCACAGGAAGATCAGGCCTGGTCATCCACGCTTCGTTCCAGCAGTGGTAATTCCTTAGAGAACACAATCGGAAGAGGTTAAACTTCACACCAGGTTTAGTACTTCAAGAAATCCAAAAGGCCTGGGTGTGGTGGCACATGCTATAATCCCAGCTGCTCAGGAGGCTGAGGCAGGAGGATCTCGAGTTCAGAGCCAGCCTCAGCAAAAACAAGGTGCTAAGCAACTCAGTGAGACTTTGACTCTAAATAAAATACAAAATAGGGCTGGGGTGTGACTCGGTTGTGGAGTGCCCCTGAGTTCAATTCCCGAAATCCACTCCCCCACCCACCTCCCCCTGCCAAAAAAAAAAAAAAGAAAGAAATCCCAAAGTGACCCCATGCATTTGCCAGCTTCACATAATTGGAATGGACTATGTTAAATCTGGGGATTCCTGGAAATAGCCTGGGACCTCAGGCTCAAGTTTGCTGGTCAGATCTGCTCCTGTTGGCACCCCATCCAGGGACTTCCAGGGTTGGCTGTGGCTCTCCCTCCACTAAGACCAGCTTCAAGGTCACCCAGAGATATTTCAATCAGTGCATTTAACAGTTTTGATCTCAACCTTTTCTTCTGCCTAACGGAATAGTTCTTGCTCTATGCTCTAGGGAAAGGGGATACGCACTGAAACAGAAACACTTATCTTTGAATTTCTTGTACATAGCTTCAACTATAAAAAGCATATTCCTTTGTAGCAATTAATAAGCAATACATACTTGTATTTACGGTCTTAGGTCATTGCCATAGAAACTATAACATCAGCTCCTGATGCTAATTCTCGACCATTCGTGGCCATTCCCATCTGGTGCTCAACGGGAAGAACAGGTTGTCAGGGTGAGTGTCTCTACCCTTTATCAAAGGTGGGCAACCCAGGAGGTAAGGGCCAGGCAAAATTCCTCAGAACTTTGCATATGACCCTTGAAGCAAGAACATGGAATAAAATGTCATTGTGAATTGTATTATTATGTCCTTGGAAAGACCTGAAATTATATGATCGCTCAGAATCAAACGAGAGCATATTAACCTCTGGGCACTACGGAAAATGTTCATATAGTAATAGCGATTTAATGATGGCGAGAGGGACTTACAGCCGTCTTTGTTTATGGCACTGTTGAATTTCAGATCCAACAGCCACCATTCTGTCCCTAACTGTCCTTGCACATGGTCCCATCTCTCCCGAGAGTGTAGCTCAGTTCTTTCTTTTTTTGGTACCAGGAATTGAACACAAGGATGCTTAAACCACTGAGCCACATACCCACCCCTTTTTAGTTTTTATTTTGAGACATGGTCTCACTAAGTTGCTTAAAGCCTTGCTAAATTGCCGAGGCCGGCTTTGAACCTGCAAACCTCCTGCCTCAGCCTCCTGAGCTGCTGGGATTAGAGGCGTGGGCCACCGCACCTGGCAAGTTGTAGCTCATTTCTGATGGACTCAGTTAAGAGATACTAATTTAACTCTGCATCCACTATGCACTGAGCAGCTTGCTAGGTGCTGGAGAGTCTGAGATGATCAGGACATAGATTCCTGCCCATAAAAGAATGGAGGAATGACAAAGGTGCACCCCACTTGGCAGCGCATTGTAGGTCTGCCAGGAGGCATAGAGGAGAATATCTATGTACTTAGAGAAGAGCTGGGGGTGACCCGTGACCCAGGGCAGGTAACTCAAATTAAAAAAAAAAAAACAATTGTTGAAGTGACGCATGCCAAGACAGACACGGATACTCACTTGGGGTGCCACTGGTCTCAGGAAGGGACTGTCTTGGGGTCTTAGGGAAGGCCTCCCAAAGTGAGAGTTGCTCTGAGTCCCAGAACATAAAGGGGAATAGAGTAGACAGGTACAGAGAATAAAGCAAAGTTGTAGAAGCATGAAATTGCAACTGTGGTGTGTTTGGGGAACTGTGTGCTGGTGGTTGGAATGTGCTGTGTGGTGGCACAAGAAAAGTGACCATAATTAGGGTGGGCAGGCAGTCCACACAAGTAGTACACCCAACAATCCTATGTTCCAGGCGCGGCTCCAAAACCTTTGTGTATATTAGCACATCCGATGGTCCCTGAACCGTATGAGTTCTATTATAATTATCCCCAGTTTACCAGGAAAAGAAGCTGAAGCACAGAGAGGTTAAGAACCTTGTCTTAGGTCACGCAGCAAGTTAATAGTAGAGCTGCCGGGTCTATGCTCTCAAACTCTGAGTAATCCAGTAGGTGAGGATACGACTGTGAGATACTTTTCTGTCAAGTTAATAGTTGTGCTTTAGATTTAGGTAATAAGAAGCCATTGGAATCATTCAAGAAGGAGAGTGAACTTTGCAAATCTGTGTTTGTGGAAGTGGATGGAGAGGCCAGAGCGGAGACGAAGCTGACTCCTTCGACCCAAGACCCTCCCACCCTGAAGTGCTGCAGTGGTCTGCCATGGACCAAAGCTTTCAGTACAGGGATGGCTGTCACCAGGGAGAGGGAGAGAGCCATCTGAAGACTTGCAGGGCTCCAGGGAGTGCCATGGCTTTGTCACTGAGACTCTGAATAAAGAAGGAAGAGCAGAAGGTTTGTGCTGGGGGTGGTGGGTGAGGGTGGGTGGCCAGCTCAATGGTGGACACACTGGACGTTGCCTGCCTGTTGGAAATCCAGGAGATGTAACCAAGAGGCACTTGCAGCACCGGATTGAACACGGAGGAAGTCACTTTGGGTCCTTATGGGTGGTGAAGGATGTGACAAAAGCCAGTTTGGGATGAAGGAACAAGAGGCAGCACAGATTCTTCCCTAAAGAGATCTAAGCTGTGAAGGGAAGAAGGAAAGAAGGGGTGGCGGCCGGCACATGACACAATGCAAGAAGACAGCTTTGATTATTTAAGTGAGGAAAGACCTCTTGTGGAGGGAAGAACTGGGAGAGAGGCTGAGGGAATAGAGAGGCTCAGATTCCAAGAGTGCAAGAGGATGAGCCAGGAGCATTCCGCTGGGCAGGTGTAGGAAGCAAGGCAGAGTCTGTTGGGCCAGGAGAGAGGCGCAGGTGGGATTGGGGTCAGTGTGGATCCCTTAGCAGGAGCAGGAGGCTGGTTGCCACCTGAGAGCCACTCTATCTCTGCTCTGAAGCGGGAGGGAAGTTGTACATGTTAAATAATGTGTGTGCTAGCCTCCTTCCAGGACAGCAAAGAGTGCCCCAGTCCACAGAGGGATCCAGGGGAAAATAGCAGTAAGACATTTGCAATCCCGAGTGGACACCGTCCTGCCTCCTCTACAATCTTTGGTGTTTGGATACCCAGGCTTTCTCTGCTACCCCATCACTTCAGATTAATAGGCTCCAGGGTGTCCTTATTTAAATTCAAGTCTCCTTGACAAGGATAGCCCGAAACAAGATAAATATGCTTTGCACTTCAGATCTCAAGTAAAGACTTTCATTGAAGATATTTCTTTTCAAATGACCAGAGCTGGAGAAAAGTTTCTTTTTGCTCATTAAGACATTGAACTGGTGACATGATATTTCCTTTCCAGTTTCAGTTGTGACTGAGAACGTTATCTGTGTTGAGGATCAGAGAGTTTTATAGTAGGATCAGGAACTTGCAGGCATGGGGTGGGGTGGAAGAGAAGTGACATCTCCTGGTGGGGATGGACTTGACCAACTGGGGCCAAGCCAGTGGCTCAGCTCCCAGGCTGGCCATGAGCAGGGCAGAGGGGGCTTCCTGCACAGCTGTGGGTGCATCTTGCATTGTGCGATATTCTGTGCTCGGGGATGGCTGGGGGAAATGCCACAAGGATTTACTTTTGGCAGATATAACTCTGTGTACACATGCTTGTCTAGATCCCAAGTTCTCCCATGAAAGAAGCTATCATTTACAGACATTTAAAATTTTGTTTTTGTTTGTTTTAGAACATTGACATGATTTATAGAGACACTGGTTGGAAAGGGAAAAATTATCTCTTATTATCAGATAGTTATCATTTTTGATGCAAATGTGTGAACACGTTTCTGGGGAGCTGAGATTCCATTTAGTGCCAGGTCCCTTTGACTTGCTAAATTTTCATGCTAAATTCTTTTAGCATTAAAAAGTTGAATTGACAATGATAAAAATAATACATCATAAAAAATTAATATGTATGTATTTGTGGGACACTGACATTTTGATGCATGCACACTCTGTGGCAGGATTACATCAAGCTAATTAATGTATCTAGCATCTCACTTACCATCTTTTTTGTGGTGAGAATATTTGAATATGCTCTCAAAATTATAATAAATTTATAATTTATCACAAATTATAAATTTTGAAATATATAATTTGTTTTTATTAACTATAGTCTCCATGCTGTGCAATAGACCTAAAATACTTACTCTTCCTGTACAGATATTTCTTGATTTAATTTATTCCAGGTTAGGAAATATGTGCTGGTTCCTGAAATGCTCTCTTTTATTTTAAAATTTTCTTTCCTGGGCTGGGAATGTGGCTCAAGCGGTAGCGCGCTCGCCTGGCATGCACAGGGCGCTGGGTTCGATCCTCAGCACCACATAAAAATAAAATAAAGATGTTGTGTCAACCAAAAACTAAAAAATAAATATTAAAAAATTCTCTCTCTCTCTCTCTCTCTCTCTCTCTGCCCCCCTGTCTCTCTAAAAAACAACAAAAAAATCCTTTCCTAGATCCATAGTAGTCTTTCTGTTTTCATCTTGCAATTTCCACTTTTTTCTTATTTATTCCCTTATCCTCAGCACTGGAAATGGACCTTTTCAAAGGAGATGCTAAATAGAGTTATCCTCCTTATCCAAGACCCCAGTAGATGCCTCAAACCCAGGATAGTACCCAACCCTATCTATATACTTTGTTTATTCTTGCACACACATACCAATGATAGGGTTTCATTTATAAATTGGGCACTGTAACAGATTAACTACAATGATGAACAGTAGAAGAGAACAATTATAAAGCTATACTATAATAAAATTTGTGATAAAGAATGTGGTTATGCTTTTTCTTACCCTCTTGTCCAAGGGGGTTACTTAAATACAAGTACTGTGATACCACCACAGTTGATATGTGAGCCAAGATGACTACTAAGTGACTAATAGGCAGGTAGCATATACAATGCGGATACTCTGGACAAAGGGACGGTTCATGCCTTGGGTGGGACGAAGCAGAATGGTGTGAAATTTCATTTATTACTCATGATTTAAACATTATGCAATTTAAATTATGTAATTTAACATGTAACTTAAAAACTACAAATTGTTTATTTCTGGAATTTTCCATTTAATGTTTTCAAACCATGGTTGACCACATGTAATTGAAACCATTCAAAGTGAAAACACTGATAAGTGGGGATGACTGTATTGGTTAAAAGAATTGTGAGGACATCTCTTGACAAGGCAGGTGTTATTAAATCTTTGTTTTCTTGTTTTTAAGATTCCAAGTTTTATATTTTCTTAGAGCCTTCATTTGAAACCCAAGTTTCTATTTGAGAGTCAAATATGCAATGTCCCTTTAATGTTAAAAAATTATAAGCCTCTATACTGATCTAGTTTTCTTATTATCTCGTTTGAAGCAAGGTGTGTAGAAATTAAAATAAAGGTCCCATCTCGTGGAGTGCTGTCTGATTAAAATGAAAACATTTTTTTTTGTGGAGAGAATGATAGAGATGACAAGTGAAGACATTTCTGCTTTTTGTTACTTCCCATGTTTTGTGCTGTGACAGCTAGTAATTTTAAAACTCCTTCCAAGGATGCTAATAAATCAATAGCATTGGTACAAAGGATCCAAGAACTTTCACCAAAGGCTTCACTAGAAAGACAGCACCAGGCACTGCTAGTGGACTCCACATGGGGTGTTGCAGCTTTGCTTTGGGTTATCCTTTGATTTGATAAACCCAGTTGCTTTGAATTTTCACATGGGAATCCATCACACAAATGCAAAGACAAGTCCCTAAAAGTGTTTATCCTAGCATAATTCATAAGAAGGAAGAGTTGGGAACCACCTCATTATCTAATACATGATTCAGTATTTTGAAACCCAAAATAGAATGCTGTTGTCCATACACAGGCAGATCTATGTTTGTTATCCAGGAAAGATGTCAATGGCATGATCATTTATCAGAAGCACACTAGAGAACTCCATATACAGTGTGTCCCTTGTATGCACTTATGTGTGGAAGGTGAGACTTCAGTGACTCCAATTACCCTTGCCCTTGTATGATTCTCTTGAGAGCAAGCAAAATCTATGAACAGGATGGAAAATCATTCCTGTGACTGCTACCTTACATGCCACGTAGGATTTGTAATTAAGGTTACTGATCTGTTGAGTTTGAGTTACTTAAAAGGGTGAGACTATCAGGATGAGCCTTGCCTAATCAGATGATCCCTTTAAATCTGGTTCTACAGGTCAAAGATAGAGCAGGTCAGGCATGAAAATAGCAAAGATACTCCCCTACTGGATAAAAGAAGATGGAAACTTCTATGAGTTCTACAGCTGCAAATAACTGACTTTTCCCAGAATCTGAATAAGGCTGGAAGAGGACCCTGAGCATCAGACAGGAGAGCAGTCCCAGAGAACACTATTATCATTCCATGACCCTGAACAAAAGACCCATCCAACCTGTACCCAAACCTCTGACCCACAGAAACTGATAATAATTTGTGTTGATTTAAGCTGCTAAATATGTGGTACTTTGCTACGGAGCAATAAAAAAACGCATGTAGCATACAAAGAGACATATAAAGGAACATTTAACAAAATGTTACAAATGTCTGAGTTGTTAGAAAGTGGATGATTCTTATTTTGGTTTTTGCAATGTTTGAAAACTTTTATAAATAGCATGTATTAGTGTTCTTCTCAAAACATTATGAGGATTATTTTTATCAGAAGAAGAGAAGTAGAGTTCAGAGTCTTCCCTGGTCCTGACAGTGGTTGGGTCCTATTTAGAGGTGCAGGAGCCCATGAGACGGAGGAGAGCTGGACCCAAGCTGAGACCAACATAGGCTTCGGGGCTCTTGTGCTATGTGTTCAAAGCAAATTAAATGGTTAATTTAAGGAAGAAGTTCTGTTCTGCCTCTAACTTGGCTCACTGTTTCAGCATTCCTCTGGGTCATCTCATTTACAATCTGTCCAGAAAGGTTTCAGAGAAAAAGAGTCTTTAAAAAGAAAGAAATGTGGGCTTGTAATTTTGTTTGTGTAGCTTTATAAGGGCTCAAGGGAGAGCACAAATAAAAAGGGGGAAAGCCCTGTAGGAGATATCTTGAACCAATGTCAAGTGTAAACCAAGTCTTTGAATTCTTTAATTGCAAAAATGGAAGGGGAGAGAAGACAGGCACTTGGATATCTTGCAAATTATTTGTAAAGCAGGATGGACAGACTGACTCTCTGATTCTGCCAGGATATTCCTAATACAGGAAAAGATATTGGAAACAAGGACTTCACACCTTGGGATTATCACACTCTGGCCATTCCAATGGCAGTGGAGAGGGCTGGGTAAGCATTGGTGGAAAGAAATGGGAACAGTTTGGTGGACTCTGAGGCTAGCCAACCATCAATAAACCACTTCAAAGTGGACATGAAATCTGAGATGGAAGAAAAACTTGTCAGGAAATAAAATGAAGCTGGATGACAGAAAGGAGTTCTTAAGAGAAGGGACGCAGGCTGGAGTACCACACTCCTTCCAAATCCATCTGAGATGAAACCAGGAAGGGGCACGTGGAAGCCCCCTGGGATCACGTGAGTCAAAAGTCAGAGGTCCAATCAGGTGGACACTAGGCTGGTGGCCCCACCCCTTGAGGCTCAACAGCTTCTGATGCCTCTCCATGGGAGCCACCTGAGCAGGTCCTGGGTAATCGGTATGAACAGCCTCCTTAGTGTGGTGCTGCTTGTGACAGAGGTGAGGGGAGGATGAGGATGCTGTTGTAGGAAATAGTTGCCCACCAAGAAAAAAGAGAAGCGAGGAAGGGGTGTGTTCCTGCTCACCCTACAAAGGCAAGCAATGCTATAAAGTTCGTTCAGAATTCATTACAGGTGCCCGCCTTCTCCCCCTGCCCTGTGCTGGGGATCAAATCCATGGCTGTGCACATGCTAGGCAAGGCTACATACTCGGCCCATTTTATTTTTATTTTCAGACAGGATCCCATTAACTTGCCCAGGCTGGCCTTGAACTTGAGATTCTCCTGCCTCAGCTTCCCAAGTAGCTAGGTTACAGACTGGCGCCCTTCTGCCTACCCACCATCCGCTGTGATGCAGGGCAAGAGACATCAATGGAGGAACCTACAGATGGGTGTGAACTTGGGGGTGCTCTGTAATTCCAACACAGTAGGGGTGATAGTCAAGGTCATTAAAAACCGGTGTGAATCACCACTTGGATGCTGCAGCCAATCAGAAAGGATGCTGACTTCCAAACGCTGGTTTAGTATAGTCAGGGCATACTAGTGGGGTGACAGCCATGGTGTGCTCAATCGCATGTACCCTAAAATAGTACCTAACAGTTTCAATTTCTGAACTCCCCTGGAAGAGTCTTTCCTCAATCCTGAGAGTACAGCTGCTCAACTCTCTGCTGAATCTTTCAGATACAGGTGACTTTACTATTTAGTAAGAAAATTTGACAAATGCATTTTTTGGGGGGAAAATTAGGGAATTAGTATGCAAATTACTTCTTCTCCCCCACCTCTTTCATTGTTTTCCTTCCTTTGACTTCTTTTTAATGTACCAGAAAAATTGAAATTTGGCATAAACATACAGAGAAACCACAACAACAACATCAAAACCCACAAACAAAAGAGAAACAAACAAACAAACAAAAAAACCCAGAAATGCTCAAGAAGGTAAATGCTACCCATTCACATGAGCCATGTTTGTCCCAGTTGGTGAGCAGAAGGCCCTCTCTGAGCCCAGGTGGGTCCCCTCTGCTGGACTCACTTTGAAAATGAGACCCCCATTATGTTACCACTTTCTTCTGCTATAACAAGCCAGGAATTGATACTCTGACTGAAAAATGAAGACAAGATTGGATTTCGAGGGCATTCGTATAACTCTAAGGTATGAAGCACTTTCTACAACAAATTCTGACGGAGGTTTTCCTTCAGAAAGGAAAGAGAGGGTTTTTTTTTTTTTTTAAATTCAGCTAACAGATTCAATAGGTATAAAACTCACTGTTTTGCATTATAAAGGTGTTTATGAATATAATAGTCTAAAGTTGATGACTCTTATTTTTATGAAGATTTTTAGATGTCTTATTAGCAAAACAAATTAGCCTAGGTGGTGCATATTTTATTAGTTTCTAATTGTTTTAGTAACCTTCAAATGATATATATGATGGTTCTCCTTTGGCAGAATTTATGATTCACTAGAAAATGACATTTTCTTACTATGAAAATACCAGTATTTTTCTGTGTGGTTTACTAGATGATTCTCAGTTTCTTTCCTTTCTGCCTAATTTCCTAAGAAGTGTTTGTACTGACCTCTAACTTCTTCTCACCTGAATTCCCTCCTTGTCCACTCTCAAGTGGACTTGAGCAGAATAAGAGTCACAGATACTTTGAAGACATTCTGGCAGGTAAAGGAGGGTAGGTGGACAATGGAAACAGGAGAAATGTCTTGTGTCGAAATTTTCAACCTTCAAAGAATGATGCTCCTTTTTAGATTTTGTTTTTAAATTGTAATATCCCTATATTTTACAAAATGAAAGCTTTGATAATCCACACGTAATTCCTAAAGGATCAATATAATACCCCATTATATATAGGAAAAACAGAGAAATAAAAGTGTGTGTGTGGTCATGTGCTATATATTGCTGTTCTGGTCAATGATGGGCTTTATGTATCATGGTGATGACATAAGATTGTAATGGGACAGAAAAATTCCTATTACTTAGTGATGGTGACACTATCCTAGTACCTCAGGGTAATGCATTTCTCATGTGTTTGTGTAATGCTGGCACAAACCGACTTGTGGTGCTGCCAGTCTTATAAAAGTATAGCACATATAATTATGTACAGGACATAATACTTGATAATAAGCAACAATGTTGCTAATTCATGTATTTACTATACAGTACTATACGTTTGATCATTATTTTAGACTGTATTTCTACTTATAAACAATAGGTCAAATTTAGAAAAGCGAGGGAGTAGGGTGTCAAAGGGGGACCTTGAAAACTCCAGCATATTCCTGAGAGTCTAGATGACCACACACATGTTCAGGGTGATAAGCATGCTCAGGAAAACCCAAGAAGGTCCTCATCTTTTATCTCTGGTTGACCTTGAGGCTCAGTTCAAACAGGAAGTGAAGGGTACTGCAGAACTGCAAACTGCTGGCTGGGGCATTGCTTTTCCTACCACACATTCAGGAGCTCCATCGCTAAGATTGGGGCTGAAGTTACCTAAGGAAATTTCTGTGCAATTGTTATCTGACCACACAGCTTACTTAGCATAGACTTTAGTGGCCATAAATGACAAAAAAATACAGACTTTATAGAATTAGTTCAGGAAGGTCACCAAGTAAACCTATAGCAGCAGCACCCCAAACAACAAACATCAATAACAAACTGGGGGCAGTTTGACACATTATATGATTTGACACATTATATGATCTAAAAAATCCAGTTTTCAACAAGAACTAACATATGGCACGTGCACCCACACACAATGCAAAAGTATATCCCACATACAGAAAAGAAAAAGCAGTCAAGATAAATTGTGACTAAGGAAGCCAAAATGTTGGTTGTACTAGACAAAGATTTAAACCAACTATGATATACATGTTCAAAGAACTAAGGGAAGAGTTATGGCTTGTAG
The DNA here is from genome assembly GCF_047511675.1 of Marmota flaviventris. Lineage (NCBI taxonomy): Eukaryota > Metazoa > Chordata > Mammalia > Rodentia > Sciuridae > Marmota > Marmota flaviventris. The sequence continues at coordinate 140,695,697 of NC_092503.1, forward strand.
GTGAGGTGTTCCCCAAAGCTCACATATGAGACAATGCAAGAAGGTTCAGAGAAGAAATGAGTGGGTTACAAGATCCTTAACCCAATCAGTGAGTTAATCACGTGATGGGACTAATTGAGTGGTAACTGAAGGCAGGTGGGGTGTGGCTGGAGTTGATAGGAATTGGGGCATGGGTTTGGGGGTACATATTTGTGTCTGGCAAGTAAAAATCTATCTCTCTCTGCTTCCTGATCATCTTGTGAGCTGCTTCCCTCTGCCACACTTTTCTGCCATGATGTTCTGCCTTATCTCAAGCCCTGAAGAATGGAGCAGGCTGTCCAAGGATCCAGACCTCTGAAACCACAAGCCTTCAAATAAACTTTATTTCCTTTACAATTGTTCTTTTTGGGTCTTTTAGTCACAGCAGCACAAAACTTGACTAAAACAGGAAGCCACAAGAATGATGCCACACCAAACACAGAATATTAATGAAAAAATAGAAATTCTCAAAAGAACCTAACCAGAAATTATGGAGCTGAAATGTACAATATTTGAAATAAAAAAAAAAAATCACTCGAGGGTTTCAATAAACTTGAGCAGGCAGAGAGGAGGAAGAGTCAGTGAACTTTAAGGGAAGTCAATTGAAATAATCTAGTCTGAATTCCAGAAGGAAAAATGAAGATGAATGAGCCAATCCCCAGAGACATAAGAGATATAGTGAGTGGACCAATATACTCATAATGAGAGTCCCAGAAAGAGAGGACATCAAGTCGCAGAAAGAGAAACATTTGAAAAAATAATTGTTAGGAACTTTCTAAATTCAATGTAAGGCATTATTATATACCTTAAAGGAGTTCAGAAACTCTGAGTAGGATAAACTCAAACAGATCTTCACCTAGACACAGCAGAGCCAAAAGGCTGAAGGGTGGAGAGCACATGGGAAGTGTCCTGCTCCTGCCGCATCATCAATACGATGACTTTGGTCTCTCTTATTCTCTTCTTTCTTTACTTCCATTTTTACTTCACACTATATATGAAAGTGGACTCAGAATTGATCCAAGGCCAAGATGTAAGATCTAAAACTGGAAAACTCTTAGAAGAAAACAGAGGAACAAATCTTTTCGACCTTGGAGTAGGTGATAGTTTCTTATCTATAACACCCAAAGTATAAGCAACCGAAGAAAAAGTAGAAAAATCGGATTTGACAAAAAATAAAATCTTCAGTGCTTTAGAGGACACCAAAGAAAGTGGAAAGAGAGTCCACAAATAAGAGAAAATATTTATACATCACATATGGACTTGTATCCAGAATATGTAAAGAACAGTTAAAATACAGCAAGACGTAGAACCCGATTTTATAATGGGACATGGACTTGAATAGCCATTTTGCCAAAGAGGTCATACAAATGGCTAACAACGAAAACAGAAAAAGACATCCCATATCATTAGTCATTAGGGAGATGCAAATTAAACCCACAATGAAATTTCACCTTATCTCCAATAGGATGGCTAAGATGAGGGGGAAAGAGGGGAAATAAAAGTGTTATCAAGAATGTAAAGTTGGAAATGTACTTTTTGAGGATGTAAAATAGTGTAGCTTTTTTGGACACCAAATTCTTAGTTCTTCAAAAAGTTAAACACAGAGTTACCATATGACCAAGCAATTCTACCTCGATGTGCATCCCAGAGAACTGAAAACATATGTTCACATAAAAACTTTTGCCTGACTGTTCGTAGCAGCGTCATTCGTAAGAGGCAAGAGGCAGAAACAATCCAAAAGTATCACAGAAAAAGGCATAAATAGAATGTGGCTTATAATGAAATATTATCCACCAATAAAAGGGAGTAAAGTACTGACACATGGTATAACGCGAATGAGCCACATAAACGTGCTAAGGGAAAGAAGCTGGACACACAGGTCGCAGGTGAATGAGTCCATCCATATGGAATGTTCATGACCCGCAAATCCACGGAGACAGAAAGTAGGCCAGTGATTGCCCTGGGTTGTGACGATGGGGACTACTGCTAATAGTTATGAAGTTACTTTTGGGGGTGATTAAATATTTTGGAATTAGATAATGAGGGCTGCACATCACTGTAAAGATATTAAAAACTCCTGAATTTGGCACTTCAAAAGGGTCGATTTTGCAGTATATGAGTTGCTTTTCAATAAGGATATTGTATTAGAAAAAAAGAATGGGCTCAGGATCAGCCCTTGGGTTTGTAATGCAGTTTCTGTCCCTTCCTGGCTGGGACCTTGGTTAAGTTCAGTGTCTCGGTTGCCTCTTCTACAAATGAGAACAATAAATAGAAATTACCTGAAAAGCCTGTTAAAAAGAATAAATGAATTGGGCATGACACCACTGATATCAGGGCCTGATGCAGAGAAAGAAATCCACACGCACAAGCTATTTTTACGCTTTGAAGTTGGCAAATAACTTTTAAAAATTCTTGTTTAACATACTGGTGTGCGTCCAGTGTATATTCCTAGTTCTCAAGTGACAGATCTCATGGTCCAGCTCCTGGTTGATTTTCTTAAGAAAATGAGTTGATCAAAAATATTTTAGCAAGATAATGTTTGGAAACAAACATCTTTGATTGCCATTCAGAATTAGTAGCTCGGATGGGTTGTTGCATGATTTTACAAATCCTCAAGCATCTTTGAGCAGTTAGGGATGTACTTAACATTTTTCTTCTATACTATTTTATTTGGAATTCATTTTCAGATCATTCTACTTTTCACAGAGAGTGATTAAAACAAGCTAATTTAACAATATTAAAAGTCCAACTAGTTGAAATATGCAGAGCATCTCGACTTATGTCAACATGGAACAGTCTAAATTTAAAAAATGTATCTACCCTGTGTAGACCGTTGTTGGTGTTGCCTTGCACATCAGAACTGCAGGAGAGCTAGCTCCCAGGTGTGAACGCTGGTTAATTTCTGCCCTATCACTTGCTTTGGAAGTGCTTTGCTTAAAGATTAATACTAACCATTGCAGCACGGGTTTGTACATTTGGAACTAAAAACAAAACGATAACAGTGGTAATATTTCCAACAATTATTGAAGGAGGTTTTCTCTCCTATTTTTATTTTAGAATCAGATGTACTGAGGCTAGGCAACAAACAAATTATAAAAATCTACTGTGTTGCCTTTAATTCTTGTTTCTTTTCTTTGAGGGGAGCTGATGTGAAGCCAGGCTGCAAAGCCACACCTATATGTGAGTGAGCCTGGTCTCATAAGCAGGTTTTCATTCAAGGCAAATGGCAGAAACTGGAGGAAAGGTCTGGCTGGAAGGACAGTGAAATTTATTTTTAAAAATTGTGGGGGAGGGGGCTGAGAAGGAGTCTATAGCTTATTAAGACCAAAGTCTTACATTTGTATATGAGAAAATTAAAATCCAGAGAAGTTGAGCAACTAGCCCAAGATCACTAAGCTAATTAGGTGCAGCCTTGAAAAATGAGAGAGAGAGAGAGAGAGAGAGAGAGAGAGAGAGAGAGAGAAGAAAAAAATTAAAAGAGTTGTTTAACTTTATCATTTTGCCACGAAAGCCTGAGGAAATACAAAATAAAATTTTTGATTCCTTTCTGTTTGGATCACTGACTCATTCTTAGATTGTTGCAATTTTGAGCTGAAACTGATAAATACAAATTAGCTATTTCATGATTATTTAAAAAATTAAATCCAAAGGACATTTTAACCAGACCTACTTAATTACAAATGAAGAAAACAATGCAGGAAATAAAGACATCTTAATTCTTTAAACACTCACAATGATTTTTTGTGGGGGTTAAGTACCAGGATTGAACCCAAGGGTGCTTAACCACTGAGCCACATCCGGAGCCCTTTTTATTTTTTTTTTATTTTGAGAAGGGTCCTGCAAAATTGCTTAGGGCCTTGCTAAGTTGCTGAGGCCAGGTTTGAACTTGCAATCCTCCTGCCTCAGCCTCCCAAGCCACTGGGATTATGGGTGTGCACACCACGCCCAGCTTTTTGCAAGGTTATTTAATACAACATAAGATGTGCAACCCTCTAACTTGGGCTGTCCTGGCCATCTGCCAATTGGCCAGGTAGCTGGACTTTGAGAAGCAGATGGGGTCAGCTGGTGGGCCTTAGGGTCCACACATGTGCTCAACATCATTCTTCTTGTCCCTTGGCAGGGACAGAGCTGTTTCCAGCCACCTCGTGTGGAATTCTATTTTCCTGAGAGTCCTACAGAGGCTCCTGAACCTACAACGGGATCATGTCTAGATAAACCCACTGGGAGTTGAAAATATCCTAAGGAGAAAATACAGTGAATCCACCCAACCTACAGAGCTTACTAACTTAATAACAGCACACTGTAGAGCATTGTTGGGTTCCCCTACGGACCGTGGGGCTTATGGGGAGCTGTGACTCGCTGCTATTGGCTGGCAGCTCTAGAGAGGATCAGACCATATGTCACGAGTCCTGCAAAAGTTCCAAATTCATAATCTGAATTGTGGTTTCCATTGAATGCATAGGACTCTCACAGCATGTTGAAAACCCCCAGTGGAACCGTCTACACTGGAGACCTACTGTGTGTGTGCTGGTGATGTGATCAGGATGAAAGGGGCTTCCAATCCGGGCAGGTAGGAGCCACAGGGTCAGTGGGAAGGGAAGCTGTCGATTCCAAGAGGGACTCTGGAAACCTGTCAATTGTTGGACCCTCTATAACTAAGGAAGAGGCCTGGGTTTACCTTAAGGAGGTGAGAACCCGAATTGGTGGGAAGGAAGAGAGCAGCAACCCATCTCCAGCCCCAGACAGTTATAACTGCATCTGCTCCTTCTGGGTGCACAGCCTGGGGGCATTTGCCTCTCCAGGTGAAGTAAAGAGCGAGGGCTTCTTGCTGTTTTTGAAGATGAAGCTGCAAAGGCCGGATCGTGGAGGGAGAATGAGTTCTGCACTCCCGACCACAGCCATCACATGGGATGGCGCTGGATGAAAACTGGTTTCTGCCTGCCGGGTCCTTGAGCAGATTGATGTTTGCTTGTTTCATTTTACCCACAGAGTTTTACTGATGCACCCCGGGTTTCATCTGTGGGCCAAGGGCGCTTCCTGCATGTTCCGTCTTTGAAAAGCACAGCCAGAAGATAATGGCTTTGACTCCATGTCCTTTTCCCATGGGAATAGCCTCATTTCTCCAGGCCTTAGGATGGAAATCTTTTCCCAGGTCTCCCTGATTGCCAGTTCACATAATAACCCTTTTTTATATATTTAATAGAGTGTTCTCTATGTGGTTGTCTCCCCAGGGCAATGACCCTGATTAACTTCTCTCTGAATTCTTTGCATCCGGGGCTTGGATTGGGTGATGAAATGATATCCATTCAGTTTAGTGGGCATTACAAAACCTCCTGACCAATACCATTCATTCAGGGTGTGCTCTATGCCCTATGCACTGTTACATGCTGGCAAAACCAACCAACCTGAGACAGTTCAGTTAATGCTCCCCTGATGTGGGTTGCATTCCGGTGGGGAGAAGCCAAGATGAGGGCACAATTTTCCACCCTGAATCATCAAATCAGGCCACGCTCACCTCAGCCAAAGGCCATAGGGCAATGCACTTGCTGAGAAGGAACATAGCTTTGCACTGCAACACCTTCCGTGACCCTAATAAATGCCACCATTCCTGTTTTTTAAAACTGTTTCCATTTCCACTGTGACCTTCCTAGGATGAGCTGATCAAACTGAGCTCTTCCAAGGTGAAGTGACAATGTCACTATCCTCATGTCCATCTGCATGAGCCCTGACTCTCCCTTATCCCTGTTCACTGTTTGGACTGCAGAGAAGCATTAGGCGAGCATCTTCATTAAACTGTCCGCAGTGATTCATAGAAGCCTCCCCCAGAGGTCACACATAATTCAGAACCCATCAGCGCGTGGGGACAGGCAGCTTAGATTGCTCCTTCCAGGATATGTTCCCGGGTGTTTGCCCACTTGAAAATTCATGGGCCACCCTGGGGGCCAGTTACACTGTCCAGTTGTGCCCTTGCAAGGTTCTTCAGCCCCCCAGCCTGCCCTGAACAGCGACGGAACTGTTCCCTCTATTGTCAGTGACAGAATCTCCACTCTTGCAGAATTGTAGTCCCTGTGGGATGAGGGCATACCCACCCACAGGGACCTGAGGCGGAAAGCCAGGAAGTAGGACAATCAGCTGTCTGTCCTCTACAGACAGCCTACAATCATAAGTCAAAAGTCAGAGCTGGGGATGGAATCCAAACTTTGTCACTTGACTTTGGAGTGTAGAGCAATAACATGCCCTCTCATATTCCTGAGGGCTCTCTCTCTCTCTCTCTCTCTCTCTCTCTGAAACTTCCTGCTGGCTTATTTCTGTTTGGAGCACCCTAAGACTTGGCTGAGTTCTGGGAAGAGGATGACCTGGGTCACCCAGACCCAAGTGGACAAATTAATTCATCACAAAATGTGGACCATGGGGGGGGGGGGCGCAACTGCTGAAGAGCTCTTGAAGCATAAGGGGGACAGAGAGAGAGGGACAGAGAGATCATTCCCATGGTTTCTTTTACACAGAGAGGAGAGGGGCAGGCACTGAGAGCAGGGGCCACACACAAACTAGGAGGGAGGCGAAGAGAGCTGGGGGAGGGTTGTTGCAGTGAGGCCTGTTGAAGGATTCGGAAGTCCAGGCACCTTGGGTGAGGCCAATTGCCCCTCCACCCTTGCTAGGAAATTCACGGAGCTGCATGTTGCCAGTCTACACTACGCTGATCTCCAGGTGGTCAGCTGACGCCCAGCAAATCACCCCTTCCTGCAGCTTGGACCCAAAGCTTTGTCTCTCTGTTGTTTGCCAGCCCTGTGGCTCAGGAAACCCCTCCTCACCAGTTGCTGACACTAATCTACCACTGTGGCAGCTACAGGTTGAGTTGACTGTGTCTGAAGTGGTTGGTACCAGAAGTGCTTTGGGATGCTATCAGATGCTGGAGTATCTGCATACACATAGTGAGATACCTTGGGGCTGGGACCCGTGTCTAAACACAGAATTAATTTATGTTTCACGCACCGCTTAAGACATATAATATGAAGGTAATTTTATGACATGTTTTTATTACACCTGTGCTTTGACTGTGATCCCCTTTCATAAAGCCAAATGTGGGCTTTTCCACTCAAGTATCAGGTTGTGCTCAAAAAGTTTTGGATTTTGGAACATTTCCAATTTTTGGATTAGAGATACCATGTATCTCATCAGGATAACCTCAAATAATTGTTATAGCCAACCCATTAGGAATTGGAAATTGCTAATATTACCCTCCTTCTACTGACAAGGAAATTGAAGTTCAGAGAGGTGAAATTATTTTCTCAAAGCCACACAGCAGGTAACAGTTCAACCCAGAGCTTGACCTGAGGGTGTGGCTGTGACGACCATGCACTGGTTGGTGTGTCCAGGGAGAGCCTCTACCAGCTTCCTCCATTGTCATACTCTTGGCTTCCTGGAATGCTTATAGCTCCTAACATGCACCAGTGTTTGTAATGGGAAGATACGCTTTTCTGTTTGTTGGTATTTTTGGTACCAGGGTTGAACCCAGGGGTACTTAATCAATTAGCCACATCCCCTACCCCTTTTTATATTTTATTTAGAGACAGGGCCTTGCTAAGTTGCTGAGGCTGACTTTGAACTCATGATCCTCCTGCCTCAGCCTCCCAAGCTACTGGGATTTCAGGTATGTGCCCCTGTGCCTGGCTCTGCTCCTTTTAAAAAACTACCCCCAAAGTGTCATTTCAGGACACTGGGCCACCCCTCTTCTTTGGACTACAAGGTACTTGGGGTGATGGCAACATATTGCCTTCAAGAAATCCCAGCTGTGCCACTAATAACGGAGACAATCATAACATCGAACATTCATTAGGCACCTGTTATACTCGTTCTGTGCTGAGTGACATTGGGAATTTTCTCATCTTCACTTTAGAGGAGGAAAGAGACAAAGAGGTCATTCTTTTCTCAAGGTCACACAGCTGCTCAGTGGCAGAGCCAGGCTATTGAGTAAGCCCTCTAATCCCTGGGTGTGTCCTGAGCTGTCTTAGCATAAACCATTGGTGGTAAGACGCTCGGTCATCATTGGGCAAAACCTCAGTGTGAGCCAAGCGAGGCGGGTAAGGATGAGGACCCCAGTGTGTGCAGCCGAGGGCGGCCCAGAGTCCCAGATCAGGGGGCACAGACCCAAGGGCTGGGCTACTTGAGGGCAGCACTGGAGGAGCAAAGGGAAGGATGCTAGGGACAGAGAATAGAATTTGGAGGAGGCAATTGAAAGAGGAAAGGGTGACTAAGAACAAGATCTCTTGGTTTTAAATTTCGTATCTGTTCTGTTCAGGGGCGACCTGGATTATTTGGTGGGGGGCCCCCTGGGGACTTATAATGAAGGTGTTTGGATCAAGAAGCAAAAAAGAAATAGCTTGGAATTGAAGTTGCCTGCAAAGGCAGTGTGTGTGTGTGTGTGTGTGTGTGTGTAAGAGATATAGAGCAGAGCGGGCCCAATAATTCTCATTTTGCCATTTTCAACTGTCACAGTGGGCTTTGGGAGCAGCTATTTTGGTCTGTTTTTGTCGTTCCAGATCCACCCAGGGCTGCTGCACTGTAATTCCACGGGCTTCAGAGGTTCTTTAAATTGCTTTTCCATTTGCAGAGGTGGGCCTTTGTCTTGCCCGCACTCTCCGGCTTACCACGGCTCAGCTCATTCCCTTCAAATGAACTGAGCTATTTTTTTTTTATTCCTAGTAGCGCCTTTGCTACCAGTTCAGCGATATCCTTCTTTCAACATTCTCCAATGAGCGTTTACGGGTCTTGGCGAGTTAATACAGCTCCTGGAACTGTGATCCACTCCTGCAGCACGGGGGAACGCGGGCTCTTCTAACTTTTAATTTCTCTTAAAATGAGCTTTTAGCTTCCTACCATCCCCATTTGGATGCCTTTTTTTTTTTAACAACTGACAGTGTTTTAACTTTATTGCTTATAAAGAACAACTGCAGGAGACACATTTTTGGCTGGAAATTCCACGGAGCTCCATGCCTGGCAACAGCTAAAGTTGTGTCTCAATTTCCTGCCGTAGAGACTTTCCTAAATATCCTGGCAATCTGGATTTTTAGGATGTTTCTCGTCCTTCCAGTGTACTGATTTGGATGGAGGGGGTCCCAAGGAAAAGTGAGATTTCTTTGGGATTTTTCACTGCTGATGGGAGAACCAGCAGTTAAGGCAGCCATTCAGGGTAGTAAAGGGGCCCTGTGGTTAACTTTGCTGCCATTTCTATTTCTAAGTGAAAGAAAGGTGAGAATACAATCAAGGTGAACCTCATCTTTATCATCAAAGAACGACCCTACTTGCAGAGGTAAAAATTAGGTTGTGGTTGAAGGTTGGAGGCACTTGCAGTTTATTCCCCGCTTGTCAGGGGTGTGACCTTGAGCCACCGCTCTGGGCCTCACTTTCCTCATCTGTAAGTAGGGATATTAACAAAATCCACCTACAACCACAAGAACGGGATTCTGATTAGAAGAAGTTATACTCCATGTACGTATATGTACAAAATGTCCAAATATACTCTACTGTCATGCATATCTAAAAACAACAACAACAAGAACAACAGAAAGAATTAGAAAAGATCATACACCCACCATTACTGGTATGTAGTAAGTGCTTAGTAAATGTTTGCTATATTACTCTTGGGGCGCTCCAGAAGAGAATGCTCTACTCCAACCCCTTCATTATCATCCACCATATTCGTGTTCTAAGGCAGAGAGGAATCAGCTCAGGCACCTGTAGGAGCTAAAGCTGTGGCCTTTTTAGTTGGGCACCATGATGATGCATGATTATTTTTATTGCTAGGAACCGACCCAAACTGCCTGTTTAGTCACTTTTCTAATTTATAAGCTAAAAAAAAAATTTTGACAATCAGACATTTCTGCATAGGGTATTGAATAATTCTTAAAATAGAAGAGAAAGAAATGTTAGAGTCTGTCTTGTGGTAAGCGTGTAACGTCACTCTAATTTGATAACAGACAAGGTCCTTGTAAATCGAACTCACCACACTGAATCCTTGGTGAGTTTGTTACTCACGCTCCCGTCTTCTTCCAGGAAGATGTCCATCTGCAAATTGGCATCATTATCGTGGGCTGAGAAATAGTTGGTGATGACTCTTGCTGGAATTCCAAGACATCGCAAAACTGCAAGGAAAGAGCCGTAGCCAGACATATCACCAGTATTTAAAGAATGCATAGTAGGAGGTCCTTCTTCACGTGAGACTTTCTTCTTTACCAATACAAAAAAAAAAAAAAAAAACAAACCAAACAAAAAAAACACCAACTTGTTTGGACATGTTCTCAAATGTTCCACACTGAAGAAAAGTGATGTGTCCAACCCTCCTGGGGACCTGAGAGAGACATCTCACTGTGTGATGCTTTAGAATTTTAGTTGGTTATTAAATGAAGCCCTCTAGCATGCAATTCCAATAACAAGGTTCTAATAGTTCATATTTACTTAGTTAATGGTTCCTTGTTTCTGGAAATAATATAATAATTTAAGAAAACAACAGCCAGTAGGAAGTTGGGAATTTACAAAACAATTCTTCAGTGGGGTTGCTCTTCCTGGCTGGAGTTCACTCTAGTGACACTCATTGGAGGGTGACACCACAGATTCATTTTAATTGTTAGATAATAAATTGCCTGGATGCAGCTCTTGCCATATGTACCTATTGATTAAACTTAATCCAAATGCCCTCCCTGGTTCCCAGGACACCAGACATCAGGACTCATTGAAAATAATTCAGCTGACAATTTTAAGATTAATGACTTGTCGTTTTTTTTTTTTTCCTCCTTCAGAATAGTTTAGCATTTTTAAACAAAGGCTATGCGCCTCCTTCAACAGAACAACCTTGGGAATCCAAACCTGAGCCTGGTAGAGACTCAAGGGTCCCTTTCCTTAAAAGACTTCATCTTAACACCCCAAACAACGTCAATGGCACTCACCCCTGGCTTTTGACACCCACCTGCCTCAATTGATTGGCAGTCCTTGTGCACCCAAGGTCTTACCAATGAAATGATCCTTCCTCTCATTCTATTTCTGGTGGATTCTAATGTGAGTTGCTGACTGCTAATTCATATTATCACAGGCTGAGGCTTGTTCTAGAAAGCCTGCTACCCCATCCCTGCAATTTCCCTCTTCAAGTTTACTCCTTCTAGACTTTTCTGCTGTATGTTTCTGCATCTTCTTCATAGGCCACCAAGGCCTGTTTTCTGCACAAATGGGACAGCCTTTTTATACAGAAAGCATGAGTGGAAATGGTGAAATGCTCACTATTTTATCTGGCTCTAAGCTCCCCCAAATCAAACTAGCATAGTGACAGTAGGCATGGGGAAGGCTTGGGTCCATTTTATTTTTCAAGAATCATTTCACAAGAGTGGCTGCCTGTGTTGGACACCTTCTCATCATCTTGGCCTGCAATCTGTAGGAGAGGGAGGGTCTCCTTCCAATCTTTAGACCATCATGAAGTTCAAGTTTCTATCTAAAATTTGAAAGACTAACACTTCTAAGAGACTGAGACTTTTGTCTATCATTGCTCCCAAGAAATACATATTCCTTTAGCCCTTGGCTATCATCAAAAGGTTAAGAAAATATTTTTATTCAGTTGATGCCACCAGGAAACCGAACAGACTAAACAAAACTTAACAGTCTTAGATCATTGACCGGGTACCAGACTGTCACAACTTTGAACTAAGATAGGTGGATTTTAACAATCATTTTTAAAAATGGCCTTGCCTTAGCCTCCAGCTTCTCTTTTATTTCATTTAAAAATGAAAAGTACGTAAAGCATTCTTTATTAATGAGCAGGCAGAAGGACATTCCGACTTGAGCATAATGTTTCTCCAAGGCTGTAGAAGTGGCATGTGAATAAAAATCATTACCAATGATGAAAACATACTGAAATAAATGTATTTTTTAAAATATTCACTGAATTAACTGTAACATTTTCTGGGCCAAGGGAGGCAAATGCCATCTTGAAAAATGATTCACAAGACTAAAGAGGATAATTCTGTTTCTATCTATTTGGCTCTACAGATTGGATGTTGGGTGGATTAAACACTGGAGAGGCAACCGAGAAGGTAAAGATTGTTCATTACTTTCTGATCTCTAATTGCTCAGGGGCCCTGAGACTTACGTGTAAAGATGAAGATGAGACCACCTGCCACAATCCTTTTCATAATTGGGATTAAAATCAAGTGGATATACTTTCAAAACTTCTCAATGATATGCAAGCAAGCAAATAAACAGATTTACACAACTTCTCAATAACAAATAAGTAATATACATAGTGCATGTATATCATAATTATTTTATTTTTTAACCTTTTAAAGGTATGGTTTCTGGGAAGAAAATGGCTCCTCTTTCCCCCTACAGCCTCACTTGGCCCCTGTGACCCTCCATGGCCTTGGGTGTTATGATGGATTATGCAGGATACAGTCCATCATTCTTTCCATAAAGATTCTGCAGTCAGAGAGCTATGAGCATATTTAGCCCAGTACGATTTAATTATGCATTGACTACATCCCAGAATAGTCGCCCATAAATTCTATAGCGCCAACAGGGACTGCTCAGTCCCTTTGCCAGGTTATAGATAAAATGTCTTGAAGTAAAATTTCCTTTGCATTAAAAAATATTACTCAGCTGGATACTTACATGTGTTAAAAACACCAGCAAAAACCCAGCATTGGCCGTATCGGACTGGATTCTCAGAGCTCCTGTATTCCAGTAGAATGTCAACGCTTCCAGTCCAGGCTGATGGGGGGACGCCATAGGCATAGATATTGTCCCATGATCCAACGAGGACACCTTCATCATCTTTGGCATTAATCTAAAAGAGGCAAGGAGAGATAAAAAGAAAGAAAGGTCATTTTGATGAGTCCCCTCTACACTATGGCACTGGGCAATCTAAAGTTTCTGGTGCCTTCCATATGTCCTGTGTGATGCAAACAGTTCCACTTTTCTTCAATTCACCATTATGTTGCCAGGGAAAACTAAGTATGCAAAGAGGAGACCAAATAACCAAGACTCTCTCTTAAAAAGCACAATATTATAGCAGAGTAAGGCTGAAGGGCAGATAGGAAGAGTTCTCTACCTATGATTTGGAGAATTTATACCTAGGGAACGTGATTTGTTCTAGAATAGTGCTGAGATTGACCAGAGAAAGAAGATCTGCAAAAGAAAAATACTCAAAGGGATGTTGTGTTGGTGGAAGAAGAACTCAAAACTGATGAAAGAGAAATCAGTGTTCTAATGGGCTTCTACTTCTATGATGAGCAGTAAAGAATTGAAAAAGTTAACAGATGTTACTGTTGTAGGGACAAACGAGGCCAGGCACCGAAGATAGCAGGAAACAGTTTTATTTGGCTACAGCCAGGTTCAGAGGGTACAGCCTTTGCTGTAATCAATCAATCCACTGAACCCCGAGTTCAGGAAGTTTCAGAGTTTTATACCCAGCATGTAAGGGGAGGGGTTCAGAAGTTCATAGTCTGCAGAAGTTCACATAAAAGCAGCTTTTTCTTTCACTGTTCTGGGCAAGTTAACTCTTCAAGGACAGCACTTGAGAAGGGGAGAGCTGCTTCTCCCCTTTCTTTCCTCCCCCTGCCAGCTGTTACCATGCAGCCCATTTGTAACTTATCTTAAAAGTGTAGACATCTCTGTGAAGCCAGCTCAAGGCCAGAGGCCTTGTTTGCACATTTCTTCAAAGTACTATACTGGATGTGTTTGTGATAACTAGCAAGGGGGTGTCCAGCACCTGGAGTGCTGGTATCTTCTCGGCCAGTGGCCAAGTAAACAGGGTGACATGAAAATAGGAAGTTTATCTACATTGGACTCTTTTGTAGAGACTCTTTTGCTGACAGTCCTAAAATCAGCCGTGGTGAAGAGGGCTTTTCTGTGGATAAAGGGGTGCCACTTCATTACCACAAGAACCATGGTGGGTTAATAGGAAAATAGATTCCCATAAGTGACTTATAAAGATTTTTTATTTATTAAAGAAACATTTTCCTAACGATTATCTAAAGTGGTTTAAGCTTTATAGTTTTGTTAAAAGGAATTTCTGGGATGTTATGTTTTTGATATGGAGGACGTTTATGCAGAGAGTGGCAAGATGGAATATTACAGAAAATTCTGCAACACATTCAGACTGTAATCATTTAGTAACAGCAGACCTCAAGTGCATGAGCAAAGACCTTTTGTGTTTATCCAATAAAACTAAAGAAAGCCGGGAAGTATCAGTTGTGAGGCAACCTGCCAGAATTTCTGGGCTCTGCTGAATCTACCTATTTTGAAGTAACTTTCATCACATTTGATTATAGTCAGAAGAGTCTAGGTGTAACAGAGGGAGTTTTTCTAAAAATGGGTGCTACTTCAACAATTTTTATAATTGACAGACATGATGTTGTTTAAAGCCTGGCTACTCAAAGTGTGGTCTGTGGACCAGCAGTTTTGGCATTCCATGGGAGCTCAGTAGAAACTGTAGATTCTCTCTGAACAAACCTATTGAACAAGAAAGAATCTGCATTTTAACAGGATCCTCTGGGGGTTTGTGTGTACAGCAGTTTGAGAAGCATAGGTCTGGATTATGCTGAAAATATTTTAGCAAATAATGCAAAATATGATTTGAATATTGTGCATTTGGATTATGAAAGTCATACATGAAATATTGAAATATGGTGAGTTTTTATGTATTTGCTGCCTCACCAACTAAGAGCACAGCCTCAGCACCTACCCAGACCTTTCTCCTTGGCTTGATGCATTAGTGGGAGAGGAATCTGTCTTCCTCGCTGGCTCCTGAGTTCATGGAGAACAAAGATAAAATCTATGTCCTTCTGAATTCCAACAAATATTAGCAAAGAGTTAGTGCTTCAAAGTAGTTCAGTAATCTCTTGTATATTCAACAAGCATGTAGGCATTGTACACTGAAAATAAATAAAACCAGGTCCCTGGAAGAGATGCACAAGAAACCAATCAAATGAAAATAAAGATCACTGCTGGGTGCAATGGTGCACACCTGTAATCCCAGCGGCCTGGAAGGTTGAGACAGGAGGATCATGAGTTCAAAACCAACCTCAGCAAAAGAGAGGTGCTGAGCAACTCAGGGAGATCTTGTCTCTAAATAAAATACAAAATAGGGCCGGGGATATGGTTCAGTGGTCAAGTGCCTCTGAGTTCAATCTCTGGCTACATCCTCACTCCCCCCAAAAGAAAGGAAGTAAAGATTACTGGTATTTAGATTGAAAAACATATAGGAGAGTGGAACCCAAAGGAGGGAGTAATCAGCTGGTTGGAAGGGTGAGGATGTTAGGGGTTTAGTAGAGGAGATGATATTGTGAGCTGATCAGAAAAGGTCATCCACATAACATAGTGGAAAGAGTTCAAACAGCACTTGGAGTCCTAAAACAATATGTCAGATTCAGGGACCCCTGTATGGGTATCTTGTAAGTAAACAATATAGGATGGAATAGAAAACACTAACAGAAAACACTTAGATGTGCAAGCATCTTCTTCTGTGAAGAACACACCCTCCATTAAAATGTGAGGTTTACTCTAGCACCAAGTGACTTTTCCCAAGGAGGGTCCTTTTGCAGAGTGCAATCTAGAAAAACTCTATTCCATTCCATTTAAACATACTATTTTCCCCTCCATCCAGACAGGTCAGGCATCAGTTGGGTGAAGAAGTGTTTTGGTAACTACCCAGTTAATGTATTCAATGTAGAAAAAATATTCTTTAGTGGTTTTTGAAAGACCTGTTCAGCCAGTTCTAAATTCATGCCTTTGATGTGAACTTTGACATTAGCCTGTGGATCCCTGAAATGACTGAGGTTCAGAAGGGTTTTTAGTCCATCATTTTGTCTCTATTCACCAACAGTAATTCTTCTTGCAGATGAACCAATTACTAAAATATCTGTATGTATGATAGTGAAGCTCAGGAGAGTGTTGGTAGACTATAATGTAGTCTGGTCTTTGTGGGCAGGCAGCTCCAGATTTGAACTCACATTACTGTTCCCTTTTCATTGAGAAACAGAATAGGATCTATGCATCCCAGAGGTAAAAGTTCCTAAACTGTGGACTGATTTTCAAATACATAGCCATAAATTATAAGAGCTATTTATAGCATAAGGCTGAACTGGATCAGCTAAGGGGAAGAGTAAGAAAAAAAAACTCTCTTCTCTATAGATATTTTAATTGTTAATGCTGAGTGCTTCTCCTGTTGCTAGACAAATCACAACTCTCATTTATTAGCATTTGCCCAGATTAGCTACTGTTTTCTAATTAGAACATTGATTTCTAAGGAGCTCAGATACTGAACGAGATAAATCTTAAGTGACAGATGGAAAGGGTTAAAGTAATGTCTCCTTCCCCAAACAACAGAATATATGTGAGGGACACTTCAAGGGCATGCTGGTACTTCAAGGATATGTCACAGTTGGCTGCTGTGACATTATATTGTCATATCAGCCTTTGACCAATGGAAGAATGAAATGTCTTGGTCTTGGGTTACCAGTGGTCAAGCAGACCATGTGAAGAAACATTATTCAGTTTCATTAAGGTTGCACTGGTATTGACCCCCGCATGGTTCCTACAGAATTTGAAATTTGAAAAAACAGCCTCCTCCCCATTACTAGCAGGAACCTCAGTGGCATACTAAACACAATGCAATCAACTTCAAAACCTGGAGCCAAGAGAAAATAAGAATTTGGGAGTGAAGCAGACAGGCAGCAGAGCTCAGATCCATCAATCCCTTACTGGTGAGTCAACAGAATCTTGAGGCTTAAAATTTATCTTTCAAAATCTGGAAAGAAACAAGCCAAATGAAAAAATGCCACTCCTTTTCTTGTTCCAACCAGAATAGTGGAAATAATGCTTGTTGAGAATAGGAAACGGGTTTGCACCTCAAAAGAGGTGGAAACTTTGGGGCTATGATGGGAAAATGATAAGAAGCCCAAGAGAATCCCCCATGGGAATGGCTATGCCTCCACTGAGGTGGGTGGGTTCTGGAGAGAGGCATTCAACAGAATCTGAAGAGAAAGAGCAGAGCCCTAGAATTCTAATGAAGATTGCCCTTCCCCTCAGTTAATCTCCCTTTCTCTCTCCAGTCTCTCTGTGGGTACTGAAGAGTAGGGAGAATGTAGCACAATGGCCTCAAACTGTACTTCAGAGGAGAAATCCAACCAACCTCAGATTGAAAAGAGAGTCAAGATCTCATCTCTTATCTAGAGTTCTTCTATTCCTCCCATGCTCCTCCTCCCTACCCCACTATGAATCAGCCTCCTTATATCAGAGAAAACATTTGGCATTTGTTTTGGGGGGATTGGTTAACTTCACTTAGCATTATCTTCTCTAACTACATCCATTTACCTGCAAATGCCATCTAGGTAGGGCAGGGTGGGAGGGGAAGGAAGATGGCACGGGGTTAGAAATGATGGTGGAGTGTGATGAACATTATTATCCAAAATACATGTATAAAGACATGAATTGGTGTGAATATACTTGTATACAACCAGAGATATGAAAAATTGTGCTCTATGTGTGGAGTAAGAATTGTAATGCATTCTGCTGTCATATATAAATTTAAAAAATTAATAAAAAATAAAGATGCATGGTAGTATCAAAACAAACAAGTAAACAACAACAACAAAAGATTCCATCTCTTAGAGCAAATAGGATCCCTGGAGAAGGGTTAGGCAAATATTAACACAAACCAAAGGAAAAAAAATACAGTAAGGGGGTAAGGATAAAGTAGAGAACAGACAGAGACAGAATGAAAAGAAATTATACACAGAAAGGGAAAACAATTAAGAGATACAAAGAATTTTCTCACAATCTCTTAGGAGGTCACAGGTCTAAATGAACAAATTAAGGATCAAATCGTATCATTGGAAGGCTAATAATAAGTAATTAACTACAAGAAACAGGGGGGGAAAGCACTGCTAAAAATAAAACTAATGACAGAAAAGACAAATTTGACATAATTTTAAAAAATTCTAATGAAAAATGCAAGCAGATGATGCTAGAGAGAAGCTAACAGTTATTGAAGACAAAGATGATGTGACATAAGGATTTGTGTCCTTAAAACATACAACAGATAAAACAGAAGGGATTTCCATAATAGGAGAACATTTTACTTAATTGAGGGACAACTGAATATATACATTTTAGTGCAATATTGTGCTCCATAGTAATTTTTGCTCACTGCCTAGAAATGTTAATCAATTTGGACTTTAGGACAAAAAAAGTAATTCAGTTATCTAGACAAAAGTGGAAATGAGCAACAAGTGAAGCAATCCGCCTGCCTGCAGAGTCCTCCACAGTACCACCCAGCGACAAAATACTGCCAATTAGTACTTCCATCATCCTAAGAGCAAGAACGGTTGACCCACGGACACCTGGCACAGCTCAGATGCCGTGCGTGGGTGAAGATGACCAGCACACACTGTCAAACATGCAGGATCAGGGGGAAGAGAATAGCTCTCATAAAGTGCTTGAAATGTAACATTGAGGCAATTAAGGATTGGATTAAAGAAAGAGCCCAGGAACAGAGATACTATGACAGAAGATTGGGTGGTGAGAAAAATCCACGTAAAGTTAAACATCTCTGGCAATTATAGTTGCAGAATGAATTTGAAATCTTGATAATGTAAAAACAATAATCACCATAGGAAAAATTATACACCAGGGAGGGAAGAAGAGAAGAAGAATTAAAATGCTAATGTTTTAATGTGTTGGTCGCTCATAGTTAATTTGCACCATCTAAAATTAAAATGTAATTTTCAAATACATAATTACTCTATTCTTTTAATAGTTTTCTTAATTTGTAAATAACTTTAGGATGATCTGCTAGGAAATAACGTCTCTTGTAGCAAAGAAATGTTTATTTGAAGTTTAACAATTTCTTCTGTTGTGACTCAGTTTTTTTCTTCTATTAAAAGTAAAATTTAATAAGGTTAAATAGAATTGGAGTACAATTAAATGTAATACTTTAAAATTAATTAGCATGACATCATTTGGCATAAATACAAACAAAGAGATCAATGGAACACAATAGAGAACCCAGAAATAAATCCACACAAGAACAATCAACTAAGTTTTGACAAAGTTGCCAAGAGAATCTCATAGACAAAGGATACTCTTTTAAACAAAAGGGACTGGAGTAATTGGAGAGTCACATGAAAAAAAAATGAGTTTTGACTCATACCTTGTACCAAATATAAAAATTAACTCAAAATAGATCATAGATCTAAATATGAAACCTAAAGCTATAAAGCTTCTAGAAGAAAACAGGAAATATGTATGTGTCCTGGGGTATGGGCAAAGATTTCTTAGATATAACAGTAAAAATATGATTCGTAAACAAGGCACATATCCTAGACTTCATCAAAATTAAGAATATTTGTACAATCAGTGACTTGAAAAATTGTGTTCTATAGTGTAATGTGAAATGAATTGCATTCTGCCATCATGTATAACAAATTAGAATAAATAGATAATTTTTAAAAATTAAGAATATTTGAATATTTGCCCTTTGGCTTAGTGCAGTGGTGCATGCCTGTAATCCCAGCATCTCAGGAAGCTGAGGCAGGAGGATCACGAGTTCAAAACCAGCCTCAGCAATTAGCAAGATCCTAAGCAATTTAGAGAGATTCTGTCTCAAAATTAAAAAAAAAAAAATTAAAAGGCTGAGGATGTGGCTCTGTGGTTAAGTACCCTGGGTTCAAGTTACTAGGGGCTGGGGGACAGGTGGAATTTGCTCTTTGGAAGGCACCTTGAAGAAAGTGAAAAGATAAGAATGGGAAAAAATTTATAAATCATATATCTGATAAAGGTCATTATCCAGAATCTGTAAAGAGCCTTTAAAACTCAATAATAAGAAAGCAAACACAATTTTAAAACAAAAGCAAAATATTTGAATAAATAAGTACATTAAAGAAGATATTTAGGTGACAATTAAATATAACAAGATGTCTTTTACACCATTAGTCATTAGGAAAATGCAAATTAAACCCCCACAGCAATAACAATACACACTAATTAGAAAGTCTAAAATGAAAAAGATTGATTATATCAAGTACTGGGAAGGATGTGGAAACACTTAGGACTCTTTAAGCTTTTATATGATTTTAAAGCTATATTTATCTGTTTACATATCTATATATTTAGTTGGAATGAGTCAATAAAATATAGCAATGGCTTCTTGCTGACAAAATTTGGGCTGATTCTTTTGAGGAATTTTTTCTTTTCACTTGTTTTTAGCAGACAAATAATAATTATGTATGTTAATGAGTACAATATGACATGTTGATTTATGTATGCATTATGCAAAGATTTCATCAAACTCATTAATACATCCATCACCTCAATAACGGATCATTTTTTTTGTAGTGAGAATGTTAAAAATGTATTCAGTTAGTAATTTTGAAATATACCAGACATGATGACCAATAACTGTGGTCACTGTGCAGTGCAATTGATCATTCTATAAAGATTGCATCATTTTATCAATATCTTCCCTTTCCCCATTCCCCAACTCCCTCCCTAGTCTTTTGTAATGATCTTTTTTTTTTCTACCCTGTCTCTATAAGACTGACTTTTCTAGATTCGTTATGTAAATAAGATCATACAGCAGTTGTCTTTCTGAGCCTGGCTTATTTATCATAATGTCCTTTTTGTGTCACACAACATATAAAAATCAACTCAAAATGAGTAAAAGACTTAAACATTATACCTAAAAGTGTAAAACTACCAGGAGAAGAAAACATAAGAAGAAGGCTTCACAACATCTCTTTGGGCAATGTTATCTTTCTTGGATTTTAGGACTCCCCCAAAAGCACAGGAAACAAGAGCAAAGATGGACAAATGGATATGTTCACCTAAAAAGCTTCTGCACAGCAAAGGAAACAGTCATCAGATAAAGAGATAATCCATGCACTGGATGAACATTTGCAAACCATACATCTGAAAATGGACCAATATCCAAAATGAATAAGGAAATCTATATATAGAAAATAAATAACCCTATTAATAAATGGGTAATGATGTGATCAGACATTTATCAAAAGAAGAATGATCAACAGATATATTAAACAATGCTTGTTTGCTCTAATCATCAGGGTAATGCAAATTAAAAACACAACAAGATGTAATCTTATACCTTTTAGAATGTCTGAAATCTAAAAGAGGAACAAAAAGTGTTGGCAAAGATGTAGAGAAAAGAGAACTCTTGCACACCTTTGTTGAGCCATTTTGGAAAGTAGTATGAAGGCTCCTCAAAATATTTAAAATATAATTATTATAATGTTATGAGCCAAACTATATGTGCCTTGATCAGACAAACTCCATTTTACCCTGAGACTTCATTTCATATAAGAAATTGCTAGTAAAAATATATATATATAGGATCAACACTTCAATATATCAGCATAGGCACTGACTTCCTTAACAAGAACCCTAAAGCTCAAGAAATAAAACCAAGAATCCATAGTGGGGTGGCGTCAATTTAAAACCCTCTGCACAGCAAAGGAAATAAGAGCATGAAGAGAAAGCCTACAGAATGGGAGAGAAATGTTTGCCAGCTATTCCTCTGACCAGGCATTAATATCCAGAATATACAAAGAACTCAAAAAACTTCACACACACACACACACAAAAAAAAAAAAAAAAGCAAAAAGCAAGGACAAAAGAAACAACCAAATAACACAATAAATAAATTTCAAAGAACTAAACAGACATTTATAGACATTCGCAAAAGAAGAAATACAAATGGTCAACAAATAGATGAAACAAAATTCAACATCCCTAGCAATTAAAGAAATACAAATTGAAACCACACTGAGATTTTTGTCTTCTTCCAGTCAATGGAAATCATCAAGAATGCAAATAATAATAACATGCTGGCAAGGATGTGGGGGAAAAAGTGCACTTACATTGTTGGTAAAATTGCAAATTAGTACAACCACACTCAAAATCAGTATGAAGATTCCTCAAAAGACT
Source organism: Marmota flaviventris (assembly GCF_047511675.1). NCBI lineage: Eukaryota > Metazoa > Chordata > Mammalia > Rodentia > Sciuridae > Marmota > Marmota flaviventris. Next base: position 140,717,699 of record NC_092503.1, read on the forward strand.
AGGACTAGAGCCACCATATGACCCAGCTGTCCCACTCCTTGGTATTTATCCAAAAGGACTGAAATCAGTACACCATAGTGTTATGTGCATGTTTGTAGCAGTGAAATTCACAATAGCCAAGTTATGGAACCAGCCCAGGTGTCCATCTAGACAACGGAAACGTAGTACCTAGACACAGGGGAGTTTTACTCTAGCACACTAAATGAATGAAATCATGACATCTGCTGGTACATGGATGGAACTGGAGAATATCGTGCTAAGTGAAATAAGCCAGGCCCCCAAATATCCTTTCTGTGTCAGAGAAAGTGCCCAGTGGTATGGGCTGCTGGTTTGCTTTCCAGGCTTAGGTCTACCCGGAGGGATGAAATTGGGCTTGTTCAAATATGGAGAGAGGCAGAGGCAATAGCCTGAGGGTTAAAAAGGGAGGCTCAGTCATGGAGGAGGTGGACCATCAGGCACTGGGGAAATGTGGGAAATGTAGAAATGCAGTGCCTTGTGGGTACGAGGCCCTTGGTGAATGGGACGGAGGTAGGAGAACTGGTCATGCTTGGCCTGCCCTGAACTTCTGAGCTGGTTCTGCAGTCATGCTGGGTAGACCTCCACCCTAGAGTAAGAATAAGGCATGGATTTCAGTAAAATCTAAAGGAATAGGAAGAACCCTAAAGCATGATCCACAGTGGACTTCTCTCCAGTTTTGGTCACGGGGGCTTAAGTAGATGTTAAGTTGATACTGGCAAATAAAAAAGTGGCATTTCTTATTTCTCTCATTTCCTGTAGCACAGACACTTCTATTTTGACAGTGATTTTTAAATATGTAAATGTATTTTTTTTTCTTTTGTGTGCCATTTTACATGGCTATGATGAAATGACTTTTCTCTGTTATAAATCTATTATATCTTGTTAAATTTTAATGTGATTTTCTCATCAAGGCTAGGATTTCTCTATAAGAAAAAATTCTAGAAGAAGACAATTTTATACCTAATCTTATCTGTAATAGTTTCTCAAAGACTATTGGATATAAATTTGGGGTAGCATGCGTTAGCTTCTAAAGCATAAACTTAGGTTTGGAAATGAGAATTATTACTTGTAAATATCCTTCCATGGTTCTGTGAACCACAAGTCCCCAGCTACAGTCTGGTGGGGATCAATCTTAATCACAGGTGTAAGTGGGCGAGGGGATGTTCAACTGTGCTCCATGACACTCTGGGGTTTTATAATGAACCTCATTGGTTACCATGTTGGAGGGTGAAGCAGGAGAGGGCTGAGTTTGGTGGGGGAAGCTGTAGTCACCACTTTGCTACAAGAAAAGCTGCTCCAACCTTTCTCTTTTGTGCACTTGGGTTCAATCGATATTTTAGAAAACAATTCTAGAAAATAAAATTTGGAAACCCATTAGTCTTGGGATGCAGCTGTCTGTTGCTTGTGCTGCCCTGCGACGGACCAAGTCCTGCAGCAGGGATAGGAGGGGAGAGGCCTGCAGATGAGGTGCTCTATTGGGTAACCCCATGGACAGGTATCTCAGCAAATTCACATAAGAGAAAAGAAATAGGGAGGCAGTCATCCTATTTTCTCCCTTGCCCGGCTCCTCAACCTTGATCCTTTCAAGGCTTTTATGACACTTTAACAATAGACAGGGTCACACACACGATCCCAAGAAAAAGAAAGCCATCCACCTGCTCCTTCCTTTTCATAGTGGTGGGTTCATCAAGCTGTTCTCCTCTTGGTATTATTATTGGAAATGTCATTCTCTCTCCTGAATGAATGCCCTTCCACCCGCAAACCCCTTCTTCTCCTGGTCAGGAGCCTATTGATTGTTTAACACTCGGCTGGTTTCATTCTGGAAATTTCTATTTCTTTGATGTCCTGACTCTGTGCTCGTATGGCACTTGTTATGGTTTCGATATGAAACGTTCCCCAAAAGCGCATGTGTGAGACAACGCAAGGATTTTCAGAGGCAAAATGATGAGATCCTGAGAGGTATGACCTAGTCAGTGGATCAATCCACTGATATGGATTAAATGGCTGTTACTGTAGGCAATTAGGGTGTGGCTGCAGGAGGAAGGTCACAGGCCGGGGGGGATGAGGGGGATGCCTTGGGGGTTTATATTTTGTCCCTGGTGAGTGGAGCTCTCTCTCTTTCTGCTTCCTTGCCATGTCCTGAGCTGCTTTCTTCTTCCATGATGTTCAGCCTCACCTTGGGGATCAGAGCCATGGAGTCAACCAAGTGTGGACTCAGCCGCTGAAACTATGAGTCAGAATGAACGTTTCCTCTTCTATGTTGTTCTTGTTAAGTCTTTGGCTCAGAATGATGAAGAAGCTTATTAAAACCATATGCTTTGCTTACTTACTAGCATCTTATTTATCAGGTTGTATTATGTCATTGGTTTGGTTGTCTTTGTTTCCATTACCAGATTATACGTTCCTGAAAGGAGAGAAGGAAGGAAGTTCCCATGCTCTTGTGTCTTTGTATTCCCAGGAATAAATTCTGCTGAATGAATGAACATGATATCACTGGAGGATGGGTAGAGGTCATCTTTTAATATTTCTTTACGAGGTCACTTCAGTGGGTTAGTTTGGACACCAACCAACATGTTGAAATTGGCAAGTTCTTGAAATTGTATAGAAATGAAAAGAACCTAAAGTAACCAAAAGCAATACTGAAAAGAACAAAGTTGAAAAACTACCTGATTTGGAGATTTACTATAGCAACCCAGTAATCGATATACTGGGTTGAATTGGTATAAGAATCGACAAAAAACCAAGGGAACAAGAGAGTCCAGAAGTACAGTCACACTTATATTTGTTATCTGATTTTCAACAAAGTCACCAAAGCAATTCAGTAGCGCAAATAATTTTTTTTCCCCCAACAAATGAAAACCTTTCCAATAGTGTTTTTAACAAATGGTGCCAGAATAAATAGATACATTGGGAAAACAGTAAACCTTGAACCCCCTACTTCATACCACACAGATATATAACTCAAGATGGATAAAAATGTAAAAACTCCATTAGAAAGCTTTGAAAAGAAAGCACAGGACTTATTAAAAAACATTTTCTAGCAGGAACTATTTTTAAAAAGCAGTTGGCAGGGTGTGTGACTCAGTGGTAGAGAACCTGTCCAACAACACACACAAGGTCCTGGGTGCGATCCTTAGCACAAACAAACATAAAACAACTGAGGGGCTGGGGTTGTGGCTCAGTGGTAGAGCAATTGCCTAGTGTGCATGAGGCACTGGGTTCAATTCTCAGCACCACCTAAAAATAAAATAAAGCTATTGTGTCCACCTACAACTAAAAAAAAATTAAAAGATTGAAAAAGCAATTTAAAAATTGACTTCATAAAATTTTTAAACCAGTTCTTAAAATATGCCGTTTAGAAAATGTACCTGCAAGCCATAGTCTGGGGAGAAATATCCTCTAAATATATCTGACAGAGGACACATATTCAAAATGTACACAGAGCAGCTACAACTCACCAATAAAAATACAAATAACCCAATCAGAATGGGGAAAAAGACTCGAAAAGACACCACACCAGAAAAAGATCCACAAAGGGCAATACATGTATGCAAAAGTGCTCCATGTCACTACTCATCAGAGTAAAGAAAATTAAAATAACAACTGGATACCATTCTGTGCCCATTGGATTGGTTACCACTGAGCCACAACCCCAGCTCCTCGGTTATTTTATGTTTGAAACCACCCAGAACAGATGAAGCTGTGGAAATAACCAGAACTCTCATACCTTGTTGGCAGAAACATCAAATGATGGAACCTTTTTGGAAAACTGTCATATGAAACATATACATATGCTGTGATCCAGATGTGCCGCCTTTAGCTATGTACTCCTGACATATGAAAACACACACACACACACACACACACACACACATCTTCCGACAATGTTCATAATAGCTTTATTTGTAATAGCTCCAAAGTGGAAATATCTCAAATGTCCATCAATAGGTGAGTGTATAGACAGATAATGACACTGGATACAATAAAATACTATCTGTAATAGGATAAAATTTTTAAAAATGTGCAGCCATTGATTGAGTAAAAAGACCAGCCCCATACATATTGTATGAATCAATTTATGTGAAGTTTAAGAACAGACAAATCTAATCTATTGCAAGAAATCGGACCAGTGGTTGTCTGTGGGGATGCAGATTGACTAGCAGGAGCACAAGGGAAATTTCCAACAGATGGAAATGTTTATATTTTGATTGGGGTGGTGATTTTCCCCACTCCCAACCCATTGATTTGTGCATTTGGCATCCATGCTTTTTAGTACATGTAAATTTAACTTTAATTTAAAAAAAACAACGTGAACTAACCTTAATCTGCATTGTGATACATATAACTACTCCTATCAACTATCCTTTGGTATGTGTCCATGAATCATTCATTTTTTTCATGATGATCATTGCAACAAGAGACGATTAAGTTGTGTCTCTCTCAGTAACCGAGGATCCTCATTTGGCCACCGCATATTTTACTAATTGACAATCATGACAGAAATAGCCACAAGTGGGCCAAGAGAGAAACTGAGAGTTGACAAGCTCTCCAATTGCTGTCTTCTTTCTCTCGTTGCCATATCACTGCCGCATGGTGTAGGGCTGGTTGGTCCAGGACAGGTCTCCAGTGATATTTGAATGACAGGTGAGAGTAGAAGGGAGAGGGGAAAATATGGAGCAAGAGAAGAAGGAGGTGAAGGTAGGAAAGAGAAGGATGAGAAAGAAACCCCAAGTGCATGAAGGACCTCTCTGGCTTTACTGCCGACTCTCCATCTATCCTGGGGACATTTGTCCCAGGAGACCAGAGCAGCTTCGGCTGCATAGCTTGGAGGGAGTGCTGAAAAGCAAGCACCCCCGTGTTTCAGAAATAGCCTGTGTGATTACAAAATAGATGCTGCATTGAAACCTCATTCCAGGAAGCAATTCAGGGAAAGCAAGACGTTTAGATTGACTACGATTATCACATTCGAGAGATGGCTTGTAATAAATGTCTGTTTTTCTCCAAAAATATGGGAAGAACAGGCATAAGAAATGTAACCTTAATAATTGAGAAACCAAGCTGTTTGCCCACAAATGGAAACTTCATTACATTTCTGGCTTTAACAGAGAGGCAAAAAAAAAATGAGGTCTAAACAGCTCACTGTCCCTCATTTCCCCCCACCTAAAGGAGCGTGATTGAACCAGACAGAGTACATAAAAGGCATTATCTTTGTAGCCAAGGAGCTCATGTAATATGGAGAGAGGACAGGAATAGGGCAAATCCAGGGGAAATGTAACACTGAGGTTAGAACAGAGGGATCAGGCAGCCAGATATCAACTCCAGTGCCACCTGTGACCTTGGATAAAGTTACTCAACTTCCTGATATCTCAGTCTCTTCATCTGCACAGTGGTTATTTATGGACGGATATGATTTCCTCAAAAGTGTCTGCAAAGATAATTTCTGTTAGGGAAATTCTCTTTTTCCATTGGCTTCCAATGAAATTGTTGAAAATCTTTAACAAGCAGAAATGAGATTCCCTGGTGAATAATGTGACTTTATGGTATCATGTTTTGTTAGAAATGTAATATATGCTGGGTGTAGTGTGACTCGTACCTGTAATCCCAACAACTCAGGAGACTGAGGCAAGAGGATCACAATTTTGAGACCAGCATCAGCAGTTTAGGGAGGCCTTGAGAAACTTAGCAAGCCCTTGTCTCCAAATAAAAAACTAAAAAGGGCTGGGGATGTAGCTCAGTGGTAAAGCACCTATGGGTTCAGTGCCCTGTACCAAAAATAAAAAATAAAAATGTAGGAGAGTTGTTCTGACCTCCCCTTCATCATTGGATTTCCATGATCATTCAGGAATTACAGAAATACCTTCCATTTTTAGGGCGTACTTTGACTCTAAGTTAGGATTTGAAAAAAAAAAATCATTTCGTAAATGGTAATTTAGTATTTTACTATATTGGACTGCCATAACCTTTCTACTAATCAAAAGATTCTCCAAAGGTGGCCACCATGGGAGCTCCTACAAATTGAGTTGTGTTTCCATTTGAATGGTTACAAAGACCACCAGGTGCCTCTCCTTTTTCTGCCATTCCAAACTGAGGAACGTCTTCCCTGACACCCAGGCATAAATCATGGAGACAGACGATAATAACCTCAAATAAAAGTCGATAGATCTGAGACACAGAAACTCTGGGCAGGAGCCTTGACTCTACCATGGAGCCTCCATCTGACATTGGCCATCAGCTTGGGAATTTTGGTTTCTAGGATCCAGCAAGTTAGTAAGCTGGTGATCCATCATCACTCTTACAAAACACCAAGCAGAGGTAGTATGTTTATTCTCCCAAAGGTGGCACTGACTTACATCAGTGTGGTTGCACTGATGAGGTAGCACTGATCATTACCACCGCCATTACCATTGGAAGTTCTGGTTGGCAATTATATAAACCAGACACAGAATGAAATGGGAAAACCAGTTACTATTACGTAATCATGCTTTTTTGATAGACACAAGATTCATTCCGTGAAATGGGAAAAAGCTCCTTGGTGGTAAAAGGTTGGAGACAATGGCCACCGACCACCTGAGTCCTCAGATTTCTTTGACAGTTCATTCCAAGAAAGGAGGCAGGGGCTGATTGTCTTCTGAACCAAAGGAGCAGTTAGACATTGCTTCATACATTTAAAAGTATTTTTAAGATTAAAACTGTAAGGGAATTATACCGCGGTGAATTGTATGATCAGTGAGGAGAGTTTAGGTATTTATTTCTGACTTGCAAGTTCATTTGGAATGACGCAGGGTGTGGAATTTCTAACTCAAGCAAAATTTTAAATACAATCTGAATATTTTAATTAAGGTTTGTTGCATGAAGAAGTCTTCTGAATGTTCAGCTTTCCATTCAAGATGGGCAAGTAAACAACTAGAGGGAAAAATGTTCAAAACATGGTTTTGTAGTAAATCCCCTGTGGAGTTGCGTGGCAACAACTCAAAGCAGTGTGGGCATGACTGTCTTTTTCATGCATGGAAATAAAAAAAAAAACCTTTCTAAATACTGGTTCAGGGAAAAAGGTAGAAAAGATGGACAAAGGGAAACTAGCCTTATTTTCAGTTTATCTGTGGGATCACGGGTGCTTGAGAATCAGAAGCCATGAAACCCATTTTATCTCAAAGGTGTATAGCTATGCATCTTGTGCTGGGCTCTGGAAGAACTCAGGACCTGCCTCCAGTTGTGGTCAGTTTGATTTACTAGCTGGAGTTCAAGTTCTTTTTAGTAACACTAAAGAGTACACAGAACATCAATTGGTTAAAAAAGTTCAATCTTGAGTTAATTCCCCAAAGGCACAGTCAGAACAAGGTATTAATGGGGATTAATGATGGCACCATGGTTCGATATTAGCAAAAGACTAGGGTTAAAAATAAACGTGCACACCTCAAGAGAAGCTGGAAAGTCCTGGCTGGCAACAGTGGAAAGCCCTGGAATTTTAAAATATGTAAGTATATTGACATTTTCTTCCCTACCACCCTCAAATTTCCCCCCATTAATATCACCTTTTTTTTTTTAAATCACTATAATTGAATCAAAATAGAGTTCCAAGGAATCAAGCAAGTGTGGGTGTTGGGACCCCATGGGACAAACTTGAGTTGTGGCAACCTTGTGTTTTCTGAATTGCAAAACACACAAGTCCCAAGAGGAGCAAATCGCTATATCCCCTTACTATGCTTTAGTGACTGACAATGTGGATATAATTTCAACCATCGAGAGAGGGCTTCTCTGAATAGTAGTGTGGCTTATTATTGCTGTGGGCCTTTGTTAGCCATTCCTCTATCTTTTGATTCAATATCTCAACACTCATTAGGCCAGGGTTTAGTCCTGGGGAAACTTTGAGTTAAATTTGAGAGATTTGTTTTCCTAAACAATCTTATGTTTAATTCCACAAGAGAATTTGCTATATCATGTTGAAGTTTTCTATTTACTAGTCTGTCTATTCTATTAAACTGTAAGCTCTGTCAACGTAGAAACAATGTTTTGTTCATGACTGGGCTCTAGTGCTCAGATTGGTAGTGCTGAGGCTCAATAAATACTTGTTGAATGAATGACAGCGTGGGTGAGTGTTTTCCTACCATCACAATCATCACCACCACTACCAATATCACCATAATCAACATCACCACCACCACTACCGTCATTATTACCATCACCCCACTACTGCTACCACCACCATTACCATTGCCACCGCCACCACCATTAATCCTTACCATTATCACCACGATTGCCACCATCATAACCACATCATCACCACTATAGTGATGGAAAGAAAAAACCTATTATCACCTACCATCACCACAACTACCACCACCACCACTACCACCGCTACTTTCATCACTAGCACCATTATACCACATGTGGTACCTAATCCTTTTGGGACCTCTTTCCAAGGCACCCAGTGACTTCTTCTATCTGGAATCTTCAGATTTACACCTTTCCTCGTTTATTCCTGTTTATTGAAATTCACCTACCTGTTCTGAGCTCAATTGCTTGGGGGCTTTTTCTTTTCTATGAGACAGCTGCTCAATTCGATAGAGAGCTGTGTTATTTGTAATAATGTGTTGGTAGGAGCCTTCTAAAGCGATATGACCTGAGAGCAAGGGCAATATCTAGTTCCAGCTCAGCCATTTTTTTTAGTGGTGTGACCTTGAGTGAATGACGTCACTTCCCAAGGCCTCTCCTTTCCTCATCAAAAAGTCCCCTGGAGAATCTTCCAGATCTTGTGTGCTCCTTTCAATACAGCTCTTCTTCTATGGATAAAATCTCACCATCCAGAGGAACAAGTGGGCATGAAGGTGAGAGGCTCAGAGGGTTCACGGTGACTAAGCAAACCGTTCTCTGCAGGAGCAGAGGCCCCTGCAGCAGCAACTGCGTCTCTCTGGGGAAAGAGCTCTGCCTACGGTTCCTGCCAAATCCAATTAGTCATGGGGCAAAGCCGGCATGGACAGGTAACCAGCAGCAGTAATGATGGGGTATTATCACTGCCACCCCCTCTCCCCAGGACCAGGCTGTTCTTGTCACCTGTCAGGGCAGAAGCGTTTTGATAGTATGACTGGGAGCTCAGAATCCACGTCTGGTGGCTTCATAGCCATTTAGGGCTGGCAATGGAATGCTTTACTAATGGCATGTGAGTGAAGTGGATTTTCAGATGGCACAAAGCATCCTCCTTAACTTTTCCTGGCACATTTCCTGGCAATTTTCTTGGTGGAGACTGTCACACTGGAAATGAGGTGGAAAGGAAAGAGTAATCAAGGTGTGCCATTTAAGAGAAGAAGCACAACGTTGGGCAAGCTTCTTCTTTTTTTTCTAATTTCCTCTTTTTTTCCTTTTTTCTCTTAAACAAATCTTCAGTATAGATCTTATAAAATGCACAAATCGGTATTTAGAAAAGCCTAAATAAAAATTGGGCTATAAAAATCTTAGGCCCAATCCCCAGACAAGGGGATTACAGGATTTTTTTTTTCTCTTGGGAAAGTCCAGCAGTCCCAGGGTGTCCAGATTATCATGAAGTTTTCTTACTTCTATTTGAAAGCAAAATAACAGCAACCCACAATAAGAGGGTTATCCTGAATGTATAAGGGACAAAAACGGAAGAAAGGAGAACTTTGTTTTGAAGAATTAAAAAAAAAAATTCTTGCTGTCAATGGAAATTACAAATGTGATTTGAGTACAGAGACAAAGTTTGATTTTTAACAAGAAATGAACCCTGTAGTTGAGTTATTGGCCCCAACTCATGTATTATGTTAGCAGCAGAAACAGATCCAAGGTCCAAGGTCCTATCCAAGGTCCAAGGTCCTATCTCCTGACGTGGGGCCTGGTCCTTTGTATGCAATGCTGTCTCCACTTTCTCTTCCTTGGCAGAATAAAACCAGCAGGTTTTGAACAAAGTAATCCTCTATGCAGGCCAGGAGAAAATGTTATTACTGTCCCACAGCCAGGAAAACTGAGATGAAGAGAGATTTAATGCTGTGGTTCTCACTAGGAATGACCTTTTACCCCAAGGGAGCATTTGACAATATCCAAAGACATCTTGGGGTGTCACAACTGGTGTGGATGGGAGAAGGAGCTACTGACATCTGAGGCCTCACAACGATTAGTCAAGGTCATGTACACTGGACCATAAAGGTTTTTTAGCTGGGGATTGTGCACTTAAAATCCAAGTGCATATGATTGTTATTAGAAATTCTGCACAATTTCAGTCATTCTCTGTGCCTTTTTAGCATCGTGCACAGTGTTTCCTTGCCTCTGTGATTTTGGGTTGCTGTTACTTTGCTTTGAAAGAAAACTTCATGATAAACTTCATGGCTGCCAGAATCAGCCATGACCACAGTAAGTCAATTTTTCCGAGGGCCCCAGGTCATGTGCTCCTTGCCCCTACTCAGCTCTGTTTTCTTCAGGTACCCAGCGAGGGCAGGGCTGTTTGTGCCCATTCCTTCCTGGCATCGGCTGCTCTTAGGAAAGTCTGCCTGCCATTGCCCTCCTCTCGGCGTGCACTGACGTCACTGTGTCCCACCTCCGGGAGGATTGGTGTGTCACGTGCATCTCTTTCTGAGGGTCGGTTTTTCTGTGAGAGGAATTCCAGACTCTGCGACAGGCTGTGAAGCATTTGAGAGGGACTCAGGATAAAAACAAAAACACCTGGTGCATCAAGCTCTGTTGCTCCTGAAGCCTGGGCCTCATTCCTGGAGAGCATACAGAGGCCTGTCCTCCTGTGAATCTGGATTCCTGCTAGACTCTTTAACTCAGAACTCCTGCTGGGTTTTCTAAATACAACTTTTCATATTTTAAGGCAAACCTTTGAGAAATTTGAAGGGTTTTCCCCTCCCCAAGATCTTTGTTTAACTGCACTCAGAATTTTCATGATTTTAAGAAATTTCAAATTTCATGAAATTTCACTTCCGAAATTTTGAATTTCAAGGATTTGTGAACAAGGAGCCCAACAGCCTGAAGGATTAAAAACCAGTTGATGCTTTTTTCTTAGGGTTGTTTTCTCTTTTTGGAGGCTCAATATTTTAGTTTTTAAAAATCACCATAACCGAATAGATGTTGGAACGACTCACAGAGCTATTGCAAGGATTGAAGGAGATCACAGATGTGAAAGGGTTTGGCAAGCCATCACAATTTCTCTGCGTGTGAACAAGGATAAGGAACTAGAGATGTGGCTTAAAATCGGTCAGGTAAGAGTAGAGATGCTCTACCCCTTAACATACATGGTCTCCCCTTCCAAAAGCCAAATCCAACCAGAGCCAAACCATTGCCCAGACAGACTCTCTAATTCCAAACCTTGTAACTGGGGATATACATTTTCCAAATTAGAACTTCATAGGCTGTTTGTAATTAAAAAAAAAAAAATTCAAGGCAATTTGCAATAGCATTTCGGGCTTAATTCCATACCTAACAACTTCTGCTTGGCCAGAGGCCACTAGAGACAGCATTATGTTAGATGTTCCCTTTCTGCTTTCCTCCTGTGTTGACTTGTGTTTCAGGGATTTCTGGATTTGTAAAAATACACCCAATGTGTGAGTAAGCTTAGGATGAGAGCCATGCCATTAAATATCGCTTAGGAAGGAATTAATTTGTATTTAATAACTCCTAGCTCTTCCCTTCCCACTGCAAACTTGTTGTGGTAACTTCTAAGAAGAAAAAAAATGAATTTTTTTTGAAGTAGGAAAAATAGTTATCAATTGCAGGTCTAATATGTATTGTTATCCATGGTTATTATAATAAGATTTCCAAAGTCTTTAGAACTCACTGTCTTTTCATTATGTAGTATAACCAACAACAGAAAACAAAGCCACCTTTTAATTTATTTTGGTGCTGGGATTGAACTCGGGGCTTGACCCATGTTAAAGCACACAGTCTACCACTGAGCTACACCCTCATCCTAAAACCACTTTTGGGGGTTAATGTCCACCTCCACTATTTAAGTCCTCACATGTCCTAAATTTACAAGTAACTTAGTCCTGAAAAAATAAAAACCATCACCAGAAATTATATGCCATATCATCCTTGGACTAGTATTTGTATGTCAGCAATACTGATTTTGTTTAAGTCAAAAGAATATATAGCTGGGTACGGGGGCACACGCTTCTAATCCCAGTGGCTCAGGGGAGGCTGAGGCAGAAGGATTGCAAGTTCAAAGCCCAGCCTCAGCAAAAGTGAGGCTCTAAGCAACTCAGTGAGACCCTGTGTCTAAATAAAATAAAAATAGGACTGGGGATGTGGCTCAGTGGTTGAGTGCCCCTGAGTTCAATCGCCAGTAACCCCCCCCCCCCAAAAAAAAAAGAATATATAAACTCAACTCAAAAAAAATTCTTCCAGGGAGAATGTTTTAGAAAACTTCAGGACATTGCTAAGAATAAATTCTCAGTCTTTGTATGAAATAGAGCCTGTTTTAAGATTTTTTTTCAGGAATATTATGCTCCTGAACCAAATGTGATACATATTTTTTCCACCAAGACCTATGTGCTGGCGTATGAGTACCCAGGGTCCCATTTAATCTGCTTCTAACCCTGGCTCCAAGCTTCCCACTCATGGGTATTCTTTTTCCTTTTCAGCCATCCCACTGCAGGATCTCTGCATCCTCAAAGACATCTCACGATATCCTACAAAGAGTAGATGAAATGTAGAACCTGGCTAGACTTGGAGTTAATAAACCTGGATTCTAGTGGAAGCTTTGTTTTTAACAAACTGACATCACCATGCTTCCTTAAAATGGCATGGGAGTACCTATTGCACCTACCTTATTAGATGACTGGCTGGGCAGAACTGATACCCACTTCATAAGCAATAAAGCTCTCTGGTGAGATATCACAGCTATAGAGGCTAGAATTCTATAGAGCTATTTATTGTTTACTCTTAACACCAGTGTAAATGTGGAGAAAATCTGGGTCTTGTACATCTTTGTGCTCCTTGATGTTTGATTGATGGACCATTTGATTAGTCATTGATGTATTTTTTTAAGTCAGTTTTTAGTTGCCAGGCAAGAGGTTCTTAAGGATAACTGCAAAACAGGATGATATCCATCAGCATTTGTCTGAAGCCCAAGAAACATACAGTATTGAGATAAATTTTTTGTTTTACAGCACATGACAAGCTCAGAGAATTCAAGAGCTATGCAGGGTGTCATAAGTCAGAGTGTCACAAATAAAAGTCTATTAAGTGTGAGTTGCTATTTCAACAGCTTTTAATGAACCAACATCTATGCTGAGGCAAGTGGTGCACGTGGTAGTTTTCAGCCACCAATAGATGTTGCTTACCATTGCAGATCCAACCCGGCTGACTTTGATGGGATTCCCTCTACCAGAAAGATCCATTTGTGCTCTGTCCATCACGTACAAACAAGCATCGAGGATGCCATCTTCAAACTATTTTGGGGGGGAAAATGAGAAGCTACTTAATAACCACTCTTAAAACAAGATAGTTTCTGTATTCTGGAGACTCTGGAGGCTAAGGCAGGAGGATTGCAAGTTTGAGGCCAGCCTCAGCTTTGTATGTAGTGAGGCTGTAAGTAACTTAGCAAGACCCTGTCTTAAAAATAAAAAAGGGCTAGGAATGTGACTCAGTGGTTAAGCACCCCCAGGTTCAATCTCTGATATATAAAAAAAAAGTCTCTACAGAAAATAAAATAAAATCACAACTTAGTGCCTAAAAAAATGTGTATTTTTTACACAGTGATCTCCCAGAATGTTTAGTATGAACTGCTAAAGTGGAAGAAAGAAGTTCTTTATAAAAATTTTTTTCAGTGACGTACAGAGGAACATCAAAGGATGCTAGAAATACAAAAGAACTACTAGAGAGCAGATGTGTCCAAGGATCATGAGCTGACTCGAAATTCTTTGAAAAATTGTACAAGTTAATTTAAAAGATCTATCCAAGATATGACTGCAGGTGAAGGAAGGACTGATTGACAGAGTCACTCGGAAGTCTTTTGACCTTGGAAGTAACATGAGTTCTTGTGTGTCTTGAAAATAAATGGCTCCTAGGTGTGTCACTGAAAGGTACCTCAGGCCCACTTAGCTTACACCCCCAATAGAAGGAGGCTGCACATAGCAACTGTCCTCTAAGGTACCCCTTTGATGACCTCAGGGCCAAGGGAGTTTCACTTAGATAATATCTTAGGCTTAGAGCAGGTAGATAGCATTATCGTGGGCAGAGCCCACGAGCCAATTCAGCTTCCTTAGAAGGAATGCTGGCCACAGGGACACCAGCATTGTCTTCGAGAGGAATAAAGGCCAAATATTAATAAGCTGGCCAGATGGGGAGTCTCTGCCTACACTGTAGGACACGGCGAGAGGAGACTACTTTAAATACAGGAACCTTGCATGTCACCGACCTGAGTACTGGTGACAGAGACCACCATCTTTCTGGCTAATTACCAACTCCTTCTGTACTGAATCTGGTTAGAATATCAACTCTGGGGATACCTCAAACTGATGCACTGGGTGCAGTAAATCTGTATTTCCACCAGTTTTTCAGATATATAAATAAATAAATAACTCATTATTCTGGTTCTCGTAAGCCACACATCTCCGTTGTGTTTGTGAACATGCTAGCAGCTCTTGAGTTAAAGAAATTTACAGAGTTCACTATTCCCTGAATCTCTGCAAGCAACGGGTATGGCTTATTTTTTTGGCTGAAAGACTTAAACTAATGGTCTCTTTTGAATGCTGGTAGCCATAGGGCCTGAGATCAAGGGTGCCTACCTGAAGGCATGCTGACCAGGAGCACCCTGACCCTGACTCCTTATTTTCCTTTCTACTTATCTTGATAACTTTCCCCCCATTAGCTATCTGAAGAGAGTCAAGTTAGGGCCATAAATGGTCTCACAAGTGAGTTAGTTTTTGTGAGAACAGGTTATAAAGCAAGCCCACGCCATGTGCTTGGGCCCTTCTGTACATGGCTAGTTCTTTTTGTTTCTCCATCATGTTGTGATACAGCCTAGGGGGACCTTCCAGAGGATGAACAGATGGAGCTTTCCAACCTGGGACTCTCAGCTTCCAAAACCATGAGCTAAATAGATTTTTTTTCCTTTATAAAGTCTCAGCCTCAGGTATTCTGTTATAGCAACAGAAAACAGACTAAGACATCACTTAAGGCTAGAAAATGGGGATCTAAGATAAAGGCACTGGACAACAGACAGTAGTCAAAGGCGATGTCTCTGAGGAAGGAGAAGGCTTTTAACTGGGGAGCCAGGAAAGAATCTAAAAACAAGGCAAGCAAACATAAATCATAGCTTGGCAGGATATCAGAAACATAGGTGGGCAAGCCTGAACACTAGATATGGCATTCTCAGGAGTTAGGGTGAAGCTTGTCACAAAGCTGGCTGGTGGCAATGAGTTCATGACATGAGTCCCAGTGGTCAGCCTGGGGCTAAGGGTGAAAGACATATGGAAATCCCATATGGAGGTCAAAGCAAGGCACCAGAAGTTATGAATGTATCACGTGACTTGTTGTAATCAGATACTCAGAAAAATAATGCATAGTTCCAGTCATCTCAGCCAGGAAACTCTAAGAAATTATACATTCACCTTTTCATGTAGTGCTAACAACAACAACAAAAAGCATTTTGAATCATAGACCAGGCATTCATGTATGGAAATGTAGCAAAATATTATTCATCTGCACCATTGTTAAAGACACCAAATTGAAAGTTTGAATTCTTGAATATCTTAAGGAAATACCATTTGCTATTTTATATCTAGACAGTAACTTGAGGTTGCAGCTGATAACATGTGTCTATGTAAAAGTCCAATGGCCCTTCCTTGATAAAAATGCTAATACTCTTTTTAATTAGTGGCATCTCAGACTAATAATTTTTTAAGTTTTCAGTCAGACACACACCTTGCAGTGTTCTTTGCATTGTTATCAAAACACCTTTTTTAAAAAAATATAAGAAAATGAGGTTTTCAATCCATTCTAGGTTGACTTAATGAGATTTCATTATACTAAGATGCCAAAGTATTTCTCAATTGGAGCCATGACATCCACAGAATCTCTGATCTCTGTAACATTTGTCATCAGAGGAAGATATGTGGTTTCAGCTGATAAATTATGCAGTTGTCTTTATAAGTCTCTACTCCAATGCCTTCTGTCTTGGAGTCTTAGATCCTGAAAAGCAGGAAATTGTACCTGTCTAATATCGATGTATGGCACCCTGCAGTAATGTATGTGACAAAAAAAAAATATATTAACTAAAAATGCCCTTGACAATGACAAATTTTAAGTGGCTCACCTGACCATAGCTCCAGCTTCTACTCTTGATGTCATTGAAGTCTCCATAAAAAATGACCCCGATGTCATTCAGGACATATTCTTCTCTTTCTTTCTCATTGTCCAGATATACAGCATCCTCTGCATCAGAAATTGAACACAAGGACCATTACCAAACCAGACTGCTTTCAAATACTTTCAAGTTGATTTTGTTACCAAACTGCAATGTAATCTACCTAATGAAGAAAAATGCCTATTGTTTCACTAAGCACATCTCATTTCCCAATATTTTTAGCCATAGTGAAAATAATCAGTAGCAGAGATCAGTCTGGAGATGGTGACATTTGTCAGCAAAATGCTGAAAAACTCTCTCTCTCTCTCTCTCTCAGTAGGTTCCAAGCAGCACAATTAAATTGACAAGTCTCATTAAACATTTTAGGATTCTGGTGCATCAGTAGTTTCAGAAGCAGAATTCTATTATGCAGATACCAATCTATAAGGCAGATCAGAAAAGAATTTCCAACCTATTAGCATCAATAGAAAGCTAGCTGAATGGAAGGAGATTTTAAAAAACAACAAATATGGGACACATCAGAAGACAGCAGTCTTGATTGACATGCTTGGTTTGTGGTCCATGAGGTTGGAGGCAGAGGGAGGCCATAAGTGGTCTCCTTTTCATAAAAAATCCTTGTGGATGTGTTGGTAGGTGTGTGTGCCCTGGTCAGCTTAGTTCAGGTCATGGCCTTTTCTTCCTGGTGGGTATTGTCACAGGAAGGACTTGTTCCCCACCTACCTACTTAGTCATTAGTGTGGTACTTATTCCCAGGCCTGGTGTGTATGTAGTCAAGCGTCTTTAACAAAGGTATGACTGTGTGGGTATAAATCATACTCAGGTACATTTGCATATTTGGAAAGAGTCCACCTTGGCTCTGACTGCAGGAGTGATTTGTTATACTGATCTGACTTAGCTCATCTGCTAGCTCTATTACCTTTTGGGGGTTCTGTCCTCCTGATTTGCATATATATATATATATATATATATATATATATATATATATATATATATATATGGTGGTTCACACACCTTGGGCTGCACATTAGAACCATCTGGGGAGATTTAAATATTCTTGATTCCCCAGACTGAACTTTAGATTAAACAGATCAGAATGTCTGGAGTGGGATGAGATCGAGGGCATGAGGATTTTATCATTTTGTTTTTTAACTCCCAAGTGATTTTCATGAGGCCAAATTGAACAGAATGCTCTAGACCCCCAAGGTTCAAGGAATGGTCAAAAGACCAGAAGCAGCATTGTCTGGAGCTTGTGAGAAATGCAGAATCTCAGGCCCCTCACAGCCCCACTGAGGCAGAATCTGTCTGTGAGCAAGCTCCCCAGCACCTTGTGCACAGTGAGGTCTGAGAAGCTCTGCTAAGTCCGACGGACTTTGACTCCCATTCTGGGCTGTACTGAGGTTAACACCTTATCCTTGGGTATTTCCTTGTCTTTTCTACTCTCCTGCACCTTCTTGTAACTTCTTCCTGTTCTGTATCTTACTACCTATGCCTGTTTTTTTTTAAGTGTGCACACATACACACACCACATACAGTGGACCCTTCATCTCCTTGGTTTCTGAATCTGCAGATTCAACCAATCATAGATTGAAAGTATCTGGAAAGAAATTGTGTCTGTACTGAACATGCATACTTTTTTTTCTTGTCATGATTCCTTAAACAATACAACTATTTACAGAGCACTTATTTTGTATGAGGCACTATGAGTAATCTAGAGATGATTTAAAGTATGCTGGGAGGGGTGTGCTTAGGACCTATGCAAATACTACACCATTTAATATAAGGACTTGTGTATTCATGAATTTTGTTTTCCTGGGGAAGATACCTGCAACCCATCCCCTGCAGATCCCAGAGATAACTGTAAATTTTACTGTCCAATAAATTGCACACATTTAAGGCATACAATTTCACAATCGAGTTAATAAACACATCCATCACCCCCAAAGTTTCCTCTTGCCTTTCTCTCTCCCCACCCTACCCTCATCCCAGCACTAGGGAATCATTAATCGTATTTCTGTCTCTGTAAACTTCCTAGAATTTTATATAAATATAATCACACAGTATGGACTTTTTTCCCGATTTTTTTCATTACTTTGAGATCCAACCATGTTTTTGTGTGTATTGATAGTTCATTCCTCTCAAAGCTGTTTTTTATCTTTCCAGAAGATTCCAGAGTTATATAACCAGCATGTCCCATCCGCCATTCAGTTCTTTAAAGTGTAAAATATGCTGCCTGGAAACAGCTAGCCTGGTGGTGATCCAGAGGCAGAAAGCCACTAATGGCAATCTCTGTCTAGGCTGAGGACCCCAAACCTGAAACTATGGCTTCACTTCCAAATACATCTGGCCAGAGACAATATACAGAAGTGACTACTGACACAGAGAGTCTAAGGTCAATATCTCTAAGTACATGCATGAAAGAACACTTTTATTTTTAAAAGAAAATAGCGTGAGAGTATATCTAAGGGCATTGAACTTTTATATGCACATAGCTAACCAGATGGAATTGAACACCCAGAGAATGAAAGGTTCCTTGTGAATTTTTTTTTTAGCATTTTTATTCTTTCATTGTAGTGGTTTAACTGTTGTGACTATCACAAAATAGTCAGCCAAATGGGTTTAAAATGCTTGTTGTGGCAACAGAATCCCTCTTAGGTCCCATGAGGTCTGCAAGTACCATTTTGAAATGTTTTGAAGGATGATGTTAGGTTTCCCTTAATACGAGATGTTCAAGAGCTTGTCCTATGTTAGAATGTACTATAAAGCTACTATACTTTAACCAATTCATATAAAATGGATAAATAGATCAAAATAAATGTCCCAGAAATAGATGTGACTACATACACATATCTTTGTATGACTCTAATATGCAATAAAGGAAATATCAAAGAGAATGGCTAGAGTATTCATTAAATTCACTTGAGAAAATTGGCTGTTAGAGAACAGCACATTTTATGTACATTAAAATAAATTGCAAATCTGAATTCGAAAAGTGAAAGCATAGGAAACCTAAAATAAAATAAATGTGAATATTTGACCATTGAGATGAGAAAGTTTTACCCAAATGAAAGTAATAAAAAAAAATCACAAAGGAAACCATCAATGCATTTTATTTAGTGTAAACGTAAAACTTATGAATTTCAGATTAAGTAAAATGTAAAGAATATCACAAAATAGGGAACTATTTGCAGTTCTAGCACATGTTAGTAAATTTTCCTTATGTGTAAAGAATTTCATATTGATAAGATAATCATACACTGTATAAAAGAATGTATATAAAGGATAGCCCATTCACAGAAGAGGAAATGTGAGAGGGAAATAAACATACAAAATAGTTCAACTAAGTACAAACACAAGAACTGCAAGCTAGTAAAACAATAAAATAAATATTTTATGTATAGGTATATATTTTTATAATATGTATAAATATATGTATGTAAAGAGGGCAGGATTTAAACTAATAATACTCAACACCAGATAAAGTGTGTGGAATTGACAATCTGTTGTCAGCGTTGTTATTGGCACAATACTTTGAAAAGCAACTCAGAAATCACGTCATTAGTTCGAAATTACCATAGTCTTTGGTCTAGAGTTTGAATCTGTCGATCAAATGGAAATAAGTCAGAGATGCATCAAACAGATATTGAGAGAGTTTGTTTGCCAGAGTAGTACTAAAAGTGAAGAAAATGAGGATAAATTCTGAAAAGACTACAAATTTTTCCACAAAGTGGAATAACAATAAAGCCCTTGAAATATACTTTGGAAGAACATTAAATAATGCTTCAAGCTGCATATGTAACCAAGAGGAAGTTATATGACAAACACAAATCATATATGTTCAATTATGTAAAGAAAAAGAGAAAGAAAAACCCCTAGAGATCGTTTGGTCAAAATAACTGATGCATGAATCTCTCTCCATCATCACTGCAGTCTGGAGGTATGTGCTAGCCAGCTTTCTGTTAACTGGACAGAATGGCTGAGGTGATAGCTCATAAGGAGAAAAGGTTTATTTGGGCTCATGGAGGTTCCGGTCCATGGTCGGCTGGCTCCATTGTTTTTGGGCCTGTGGAAGTGCCTTACATCATGGTGCGGGTACATGGGGAGAAGAAGCTGCTCACCTGATAGCAACCAGGAAGCAAAAAAGAAATGCAGGAAAGGGCTGGGATCCCAATATCTCTTTCAAGGACATGCCCACCACTGGGTCTCACCTCCTAAAGTTCCATCAACTCCCAACAGTGCCATAGGCTGGGGACATCTCTCAACTCATAGGTACCTGGGCTCCTTAAGAGAATCACTCACTATAGGTTTACAGGCCTGGGTCAGGAAATATGGGAGCCTCTCCCGAAACATTTCTTCCTGACATAAGACAAGGAAGGGATTCTAGGGTCATGATAAAGGAGTCAGAACCCAACTTAAAGAAACTCTTACTTGCAAAGGATGGAAAAATTCCCATATCCAAAATAATAGTCACTGCAAAGGATTAGAACATGTTAAGCATTTCACCATTTTAATATTTGTAATCACTTAAAAATGCATTGGCAAGTGATGGGAGGGGAGGGGAGGGGAGGGGAGGGGAAGGGGGGATAGGAAGGGCAGAAGAATAAAATAGACACTCGTATTGCTGTATTATATACATGTCTGTATAACCAATGTGATTCTGCAACCTGTACACTCAGAAAAATGAGAAATTATACCCCATTTGATTCAAATGTATGATATGTCAAGATCATTGTATTGTCATGTGCAACTAATTAAAAAAAAGAAAAGAAAAAATAAATAAAAATGCATTGGTCACCTTTGTAGAGTGCTAGGAACCAACTCTTCATTAGAAAACTGAAAATCAGAGAGGGCATATGAATTTTACCCAAGGTGACCAAGAATGGATGCTAATAAATTCGCAGAAGGAATGGTAGTTAGAATGTCACCATTTCACAATTTCTAATAAAATAACAAACTGAAACCATCCGTCAAAAAGAGAACTTCACAATGGTAAAATGAGACTCATAAAACCTGACCCTATGGATAAATCTGGACATATATGTCTCTTGATTGGGAAGTGCCTGGGAAGCCTATGGTGTCACTTATGAAGAAGTCTTGCTCTCCCCACCTCCCAAATATTTGATGCTGAATCTGATCTGGTCTCTAGATCTAACTGCTTAGCCAAAAATGCCACAGGGGTTAGACAGACATATTTCATGATGCCAGCAGACAAGAATCAGCAAAATTCAGAATAGGTGCAGTTGTACATGAGACATGGCCCAGTTTCAGTGAGTTCATGGTGTATGTGGTGGGGGGTTGGGGTAGGCAGATGAAGAAGGTTGCTCTAGAAGAAAGGATTTAAGAGACCTAGCAACCAGGTTTAATTTATAGGCCTTGATTTGAACGAAGAAACTGTAAAAAGTTATTCATTACACACGGGAGAAATCTGATTAAGAACTGGTCATTAAATAATACTAAAGAACGCTTGTTGATTTTATTAGCTGTAATAATTATACAGTAGCGCATCACTGAATGCAGGGGATGCATTCTAAGAGATGCCTCATTAGCCAATTTCATTATGTGCAAGCATCATAAAGTGTATGTACACAAACTAAGATGGCCAAGATGTCAGTATATGGTACAATCTTGAGTGACCACTGTTGTACATGTGATTTGTCATTGATCAAAATGTCATAGTGTGTGCATGACAGTGTATGTATGTGTGTACAGACATATCATAAATGCATGTACAGGTGTAATATATGCACACTTACATAATATTCATGGTCATACAAACATACACATAACTACATACATACACAAATGTATATTTTCAAAAAGATATGTGATAAAATACTTAGGGGTAAAGTAACATGAGGACTTGGATTTGCTTGAAAATACTAAAACAAAGTTAAAGGGAAAAGGATAGACAAAGCAAATGTGGTAAAATCCTAATAATTGCTGATTCTGGGAGATCTATAAATAAGTACACATTCTACTGTTTTTCTACTTTTGAGTTTGTTTGGAAATTTTTTGTAATAAATACAAATTTTGCCAAAGAGCATAATCAGAGTAAATTAAAACATCCAAAAAGTTTCTAATTGGGTGAAGATTCAATATTACAAACATATAAATTCTACCCAGATTAGTCTACATGGTCAATGTAAACCCACTTTACATTGGCACTCTGAGTGTTTTAGAACTCTGCATTTTAATTCAAAAGTTTATCTGAAGGAAACAATGTGGAAAAATATTTAAAAAGTAAAATGGTAAAAAATGAAGAAAATCTGGGGACTTGCCTAGTGGTAAATTGGGCTTTTGGCCCTGATTTATACATTTCTATATTTATGGCCTTTGCCATGTAACTAGCAGTTCTCCCCCCTTGGTTTGGGCTTACGATGGCTAATGTGGCATTAGTAGAAGTGATAAGTGCAAGGGTTGCATGTACTTGCTAGCTGAGCGGGTGTTTTTACAATCTGCTGTCACCATGAGAAAAACATACCCTGGCAAGCCCTGTGGTCCAAGGATGGTGGTCACCTCTGTAGGTGTGCAGAGAGAAGAGGTAGAGTCTCTCATCTGAATGAAGCAGAGTCAACAGTCAAGCTGTCCTGAGTAGCTCAACTCGAGGTTCCCCAAATAAATGCTTATCACTGTACACTGATTTTCTGGGTTTTTTTTTCAAATTGAGTATTAAGGTGACATGTCCCAGAGAAGAAGAGGTTCAGAAACACAGCCTCAATAAATATATGAAAAGATATTCACTACACTAATAATTATGGATCTACTCACTAAAATAGCTACAAAATAACCATGATTTCTCACCCTGTTGGCAAATATCAAAACAAATGGTAACACCTAATACCAATGAGAGTGTGAAGAAATGGATACTTTATATATTGTGATCCTATTCTAAAGTAGTAAAGACTTTTAAAAGGGCAATTTGGCAGTATCTATGCAAATTTAAAATGTGAATTCGCTTTGACCAAGCAATGGTATTTCTAACTATCTACTTTACTGAAGCACATTTGTAGGAAATGCCTATAATACTCAATAGAGCAGGGCATGCTATGGTGAAAATGACTGTAAATGAATGCTTGTAAATAAAGTCTAAATCACTGAAAATCTTGTTTTCAATACAGGGCTAAATCAGTTATTATACAACCATCCTGAGCAGTCATTCAAAATAATATGTATGTATTAATATAAAGAAAACTTTCCAAGACATATTGTATGAGAAATCACAGAGCAACAAGAATAACCAAATCCCATTTGCAGTTAAAAATCCAAACACTACAGGTGTATATATGAACACAGATATGTGACATTGTAGCAAGGTATCTGGAACTTGGGTACAAAGTTGGTTTTTCCTTGGAATTCTCTAGGATTGGAATGTTGGTAAAAGTGGAAATTTCAACTTTACCATATATCTGTCTACATGTGTATATATTTGAAAAGGACAATGTATTTAATTGTCCATTTAAAATGAAAACCATTCAAGAATACACTAAATAGATGGAAATACAACAAAATGCTTATAGGTGGTGCTATACTTGGGATCTTACATGTCCTCCTAAGGCCCATGTGTTAAAGGGTTGGTCCCCAGCATGGTGCTATCGGGAAAAGGGTGGGACCTTTAAGACATGGGGCCAGGTGGAAGGAAGTTAGGTCACAAGGGTGTGCCCTTGAAGGGGACATTGGGTCCTCAGCCTTTTCCTGTCTCTCTGCTTCAAACAGTTTTCTCTACCATGGGCTCCCACCATGATATACGGTGCCACCACAGGTCCAAAGCAACAGGGCCCAGGAACCGTTGACTAAAATCTCTAAAATTGATCCAAATAGACCTTTTTTTCTTTTCAAAGTGATGATCTTAGGCATTTTTTTTAATAGTAATTGAAAGCTGACTGAAACAGTCGGTGCCTCTGAGTTCTTTTTTATGCTTTCATTGTTTCTAATTACTCTTTTATTATTAGAAAGTGTTATTTTAGAAAGTTATTTTAGAAATGCGTTTGCATTTAAGTGAATCAATCTTTTAATAAGAGGTTAACAAGTCCAACTCTTATGGATTCATTTTTCTTGAAAAGCACTAGGGCTATGCTCTTTTTTTTTTTAACGAATTTGCTTATAAATATCATCGTATCATCATAACTTTTCCTCCCTCGTTAAGTCTCCCTGGACTTTCTTCAGCACAGGCCAAATTAAACCTTATTCTCTTAGTGTCAGAAGGATGTTGAGGGTAATTCTCATCCTACTGCATGGAGATGGTTGTTTAATCATTATTTATCAAACAAGCTTGTAGCTGGTCTTCACTATGTGCTAGGAACTTCTGACATGCTGTATAGAAATAAATGACCTCACTTGTGATGTGATGTTCCTATGAGAAGAGTATTATTTTTTCCCCACTTTATAGATGAGGGGACTGGGGCAGAGATGAGTTGAGAGACTTTCTTAAGGCCATACTGCTAGTGAGAGGTGAAGCCAGGATTTGATGGTTGGCTGGAACCAGTTTACTGTGTCCCTAGCACCCAGCACAATGGTAGCAACAGTAGCAGGTACATGGTAGGAAACCAGCAAATGTTTGCTACCAGAATGAGAGATGGAGATGGTGTCAGGTGCTTAGAGACGGAGAGAGAAGTCCAAGAAAATGAAGGATTTACTTTTGGGCTTTGGGTTATTATTGATGGGAAGTCATAAATTTGCAAAGTATGAATAGGAAGAGGTGTGTGGTTCCATGCTCAGCCACCCCTTTCCTTCCAGCAGCTGAATTAAATCTTAGCTCAAACTGAGCAGGCATAATCATGAATCCTCAACGAGGCAAGGAAGCCAAATGGGAAGCCTCAATTTTAATTTTAAATTTATGTATGATTTTAAAATAAGATTGAAGGTGGAAAGCAGTGCTTTCCTTCCCCTGTTTTTATTCAGATCTGTCACTTTAAAATATAGTTGTCCAGAGCCAGGTGAAAAAAAAAAATTTTTTTTTGTACATCACTATGGAAACTCCAAACAATAAAAAAGTCCCTGAGTTTGAAAGGCTAATAAAAATAGGAAAACGTTTGCCTCTGGAGATTTTGGTGTTGGCTTTTTTGGAGTTGTTTTTGTTTGTTTTAAAATTCTGGGTTGGTTTCAGATTAGGTCGTTGCTCCAAGGACAACTGGTTTCCCACTTAGTAAAGTGGAGGATTCCACTAATAGGAAAACACACTAACAACTGAATGTTCTAGAAACCCAACAGTTTGGTCTACTCATGGTAGGTGTGTGTAGGTGCGTGCATGTGTGTGTGTGTGTGTGTTTGCTTGTGCACAAGTGTGGGGGGTCTGGGAACTTCACTTCTCAAACACTTGAGTGGAGAATTTTGGATTAGATAATCACAGAACGGAAGTGGAATCACCATGGACCATGACGAATTTTGGTTTCTAAGTAACATTTGGCAAACGACCATCATCACCACAACAAAATTCAAGAGGAAAACAGATTACACAGGGCTCCATCAGAGGGGACACAGCGTCTCCATCCACTTCCCCAGAGCGACCCTTCCACCAGAGCAGACCTTCAAAGTGCCTTGTAAATAACCCCCGTTCCAGGGTGACGAACAATTTGCACGAGGCAAATAGTAAAGAATGATGATCTCATTTAATTTACTGCTCCTCTGGTGGGAATAGTGGAGTAGTTAAAAGAAAGAAAGAAAGAAAAAGAAAACTGTGAGCTGCAAAATTTCAGGACTCACTCCTAAGGCTGATTTCAGGCACCCTTGGAAATGACCAGTGGCTTCTCCACCTAGAGAAATAAGAATTTGTAACAAACACGTAAAGATGAATGTTGAACCTATTGATTTTAGTACCTGCAGGGCCTCTTTGGGAGAAGGCGGGCCGTTCATCACGGCCTGAGCTGAGAAATTCCTTTTGCTATTTACATGCTCTTTGAAAGTTAAAGCAAGCCCTGTTTCTGACATCATTAGACTCACCCCTGGCAAACAAGAGCTTTGGGATCAACCTGTGGTGCCAGGGAGGCCATCACGAGGGGCATTTCTGAGAGACTGGCAACTTACGTCAGCGTTGGGTTCTGTCTCCAATCTTTCACAAGGAATAATGGTTTGGCCTCTTTGAAGGCCAACTGTGGTGTCTTCTAGTGAAGGGACAAGGGATGGGGCATCTCTTGGACTTGCCTCCCCTTTGTGTAAAAGCCAGGTATCACCAAAGGAAGAGGGGAGACCTATGCTGGGAGCCTGGAATCACTCCTGGAGGGAGTGGTTTCATCTGCAGAACAAATGTGACTCCAGGCTGGTGTCACCATCTCCATGGAAATCGGAAGGGGTGGCAACTTCCAGCAGGCTGTGAGTGTTTCAGGCACATCAGGAATAACTTCCTGTCTGCCAGGGATGGGAAACACTGGGGCCCATTAAGAAATGGCATTTCCAGAGTCTAATTGCTTTTTGTTCTGGAAGATTCCAAAGCCACCACTTTCCTGACATGGGGATACTCCAGAGCCCTTGCCTTTGTCCCCAATCAGCTCCAGGGTGTGATGAGTCCACAAATCACAGGCAAGCGGTTCCCCAGCAGCTGAGCACCCCTGCATGCCTTGCAAGAATGTTGCGTGATGTGATAGAGTGTGCCAGACGGAGAAGTTTCTTCGAGGGGTGCTCATTTGGCAGTTTTGCTGGTTAAGTACTTTTTAGTTTAGATATCTTCAGAAGGCAGACTATTATTCATAAAGCAATTCTACAAAGAAAATGTCAGAACTTCTTTACTTAGCACATATTCTCTAAGGGAGCCTGTGCCCTTGCTGGCATGCTTTAATTTCTTTTCTTTTTTTTCAGAGGAAAATTTTTTTTTTTATCTTATAGCTATCAACCTGGTTTTCATTTGTTTCTATTTATTTATTTATTTATTTTTAAGGGCAGGGCTTTCCAACATGGACAGATCCTCACAGAATTTGCTCAACTAGCCCTATGCTTCTTATTTCTTTTTCCTGCACAAGGCCAGATATCAATGCCTTTTGTTTAAAAACTAAAAGAGCTTGCTCTGATGGAGTCGGGATACCCAAGTTTATGTACCAGTTTCCTACTTTTCTGTGTGACCTTGAGAAGTTTATGTGACATTACTGAGCCTGATTTCTTTCTTGAAATATGAGCCCACTAATCCACTCCTGGCCTCTTGTAGTGGTGGTTATCAATCCAGTTCTGCAAACATTCATTATGCACCAACTCCATGCTACACATTGTACAAGGCTGAATGAGATAAGGGTTGTGTTTCCCAATACACACAAGCTAGAAGACAAACTATGAGCATGCTTTGAAGAGTATAAAAACTTCCACATAGAATGGTAAGCCACATGAATTAGTAGATGAAGGTGATTCTGCATTAGACCCTTCCAACCCTCCTTATTCCAGAAGCATCTTATAAAAAGCTTTGTACTTTGATCCAGGGAGTCACATATATGTCTCTTGTAAAGAATATTTACTGTGAGCTCTCTGGGGTCCCTTTAGATGATTACAGTGCCACACTGGATGACACTCACTTGTTAGACAGGAGATGAATGAGCCTCTAAGTGACTCAGCATTCCCTTATTTTCCATAGAAGATGATATGTTTCAAGACCCTCAGTGGATGCCTGAAACCTTGGATAGCATCCAACCCCCATCCCCACACTATGTTTTCTTTTTCCTGTGTGTCCTGCAGCATTACCACATAGTACCAGAGTTAGCCTGTCTTTCCATGCTTTATGACCTGTTACCTCCTTTGCATCATAATTCTTTGTACTTTGGGACCATTATTAAGTAAAATAAAGGTTACTTTAACACAAGCACTACAATACAATGACAGTCTATTGATAACTGAGGTACTACTAAGTAATTAAAGGTGGGTAACATATATAGTGTGGATACTCTGCACAAAGTAATGATTCATGATGTCCAGGGCAGCATGGAACTGGTTAGTGTGGAATTTCATCACACTGCCCATAATGGCATGAAACTTTAAAACTTATGGAATTGTTTATTTCTGAAATATTCCATTTAGTACTTTTGGACCACAGTTGACCTTGAGAAACTGAAACCTCAGCATTCAAAACTATGGATAAGAGGAGACTACTGTTTAAATCATTTTATTAAACAGAATTCTTGAATAAATAAAGGATTAAAAGTTTTACATAAGCTGTTTTGAAAATTTATTAAAGTTCAGTTAAATAACTGTTTGATTATTACTGTTCACATGCTTTGTTCTAGAGGCTGGGGAAGGTACACCAATTGTTTTTTCCCTGCTCCCCAACTAGGTCAGAGGCCCCTGTTTTATGTTCTTGTTATGTCCTGACTTATTTTAGTACCTTTTACAATTGTAATTAGATTTTTATGTAGCTCACTTGTAAAATCCTTGTTAGCAGCTCTATTAGGGTAAAAATTGTGCCTGTCTTTTTCACTGCCATATCCCTAGTGCTATATTAAGCCTTGACTCTTAATATTTGTGAATGAATAAGGAATACTGTTGTGCTTTGCATGGATAATTGTGCTGTCAGGGCCATGGGGGAGACACACCATCAATATTTGGATTGATGGATGAGTAACCCCAGTTTGAGGGTATGAATGCTGGTCTGGGCTCAAGGGGCGCCATCAGAGGTCATTCTTCCTCTGAGAATACAAGTCCTGGCAAATTATTCTGTCCTGGAGTCTAATAGACCATATATAATTACAAATCAAAGAGCCTAAGGATGAATTTAATAACAAAATGCAATCTGATCATATTTCTCTAATGTCTGTTAAAAGCATTCAAGATATTGGAAACTTATTTACATTTTTTCACTTTGAACAAAATTGATTTCTTTGTTTAAAAGAAAATGTAAACTTGACCCTGAATTAAACCAGTTAGAAACACTAGATGCTAACTGG
The DNA here is from genome assembly GCF_047511675.1 of Marmota flaviventris. NCBI lineage: Eukaryota > Metazoa > Chordata > Mammalia > Rodentia > Sciuridae > Marmota > Marmota flaviventris. The sequence continues at coordinate 140,746,880 of NC_092503.1, forward strand.
ATGTTAGATGCTAACAGAGAAATCTACCTACACATCACCTACAAATATACTCCCCCAAACACGCCATATGTTTTTGACTCTTTTTCAAGATGGCAAGGACTGAGATTTGCCACTAATGTGTGAAGGACAGGGTATGGGGAACACAAAATGTATGAACTTGGAACTACTGAATCAAATGCAGCACATATTTGTTGAACATCTAGTGTGTGCCAGGGACTGTGTTAAATACTAGGAATAAAAAGTTGAAGGAGGTAAATGATGGGGAATGAAGTGGAGGGAACAAGTTGCAAGAGAAGGAAGACCCCACAAAGATAACTGATACCCAACCAAACATAACCGAGGACCCCTCTAGAGAGCTAGACAAAGCCACCAGAAATCCACACCCTGCAGAACTCACTCTAGCAGTAATTCCAGACTAGCAAACGGAAACACTTGACATTTAAAGGGTGAAACACATTCAATAATTCAGAGTTCCCACATGGTCAGAAGAACAAAATGAATTCACAATAAACACCCAACTCACTCCTGCTGCCTTTGTGGCCCCCTCATAGAATGCACCCAAAGCCTGGTTAGCACTATTAACTTAAAGACTATGCGATAATTGTCCCTGCATCCGCTCTGTCCTCACCAGGGTGGTATTGCTATTGATCTCCATTAATGATTTAGTGATTAAGGAGGACAAATTGCCTGCAAAGCAGGCTGAAGGGCCCCCAGGAATGAGCTGAACATTCTCTAAGTGCTGAATGTGCTGGTGTGACTTTCAACCCAGTGTCCGCTGCCACTTGGACCTCACCAGCATCTTGCTCCTCCTGACTCTCTGTTGACAACTTCTGAGAACTGTTCCCCTTTCTTCTTTATATGTTCCACTTGGGCAAAGGCCCTACTCCTCCTTCAAACCACTTTCCAGCTACGCAATGGGGCCCTTGTTATGCATTAGTATACACAAGCAGAAAACATGGTGATTCCTGGGCAGTTGTGTGTTTGGCTGTGTTAGTGGGGATCATCATATAGTCCTTCTCTTTTGGGTTATGCCTTGGGTGCTAGGCTGGAAATGCACACAGACAGTGAAATAAGATGAATTCTTTCTCTCACTTCATAAGTATTCCTTGAGAGATATCAGTGTATATTAAGATAAGGAGATAAAAAGTTTCCTTCTTAAACTGGACTTTTTCTGGAGGGAATTGTCTAAAAGTGTGAAGTCCCCAAAAACATGATTATTGATGGAATCCAAACAACAATATTTAAAAATGAGCCCTTTTGCATTACTCCTGGGAGAGAATCAGAAAGGAGTTTGGAGAATAAGGAACATCATCAATAGGGGGAGAGAGAAGAGGTGGTAAGGTTGAGAGAGATCAGGATTAGGTTGGAGAAGAGGTATTGGATTTTAAGAAGAGTAAATTGTAGTGTCCTGTGTTTTGTCATTATTATTTTGTGATTACTATGTAAATCAACAGTTCTCTAAGTGGGGTTCTAGTAGCCTGAGGAAACTGGTTGGAAATGCAAATTCACAGGCCTGTCCCCTGACCTATTCAATCTAAGAGTGCTGCAAAGGAATCTGTCTTAGCAAATCCTACAGGTGATATGGATGTCCTTTAGCTTTGAGAACCACTGAGAAAATCCTTCCAGTTCTTACAATTATGTAAGGTCAGTTAAGGTCTAGACATTCGTGGGTATTTTGTGTGATGGTTTGATTGTTGCCAATGACATTGATATTGAAGAAGGGTTGAGTATCTTATTTGGGGTCAGCAGTGGGGTGAAAGAATTCCTAGAGACAGAGATAGCCCCAGAGACAGATATAACCCAGGAATTGGCAGAAATATTTAGACTTCCACAGGCCAAGGAATGAAGGGGATTGTGTCCATTTTCCCCTGTGTTCTGGAGAGCAGGGAGGCCACCTGTTGTGCTTCTGTAATAAGCTCATCTTCTACTCTGTCTTCTCCATCAAGCCTCCTGAGCTTCCTCTTTGCAGCTTGTTTTCAACAAATGACTTTGCTCTACCCATCGCTGAGAGAAAGAGAATCACAAGCTCCCTCCACTGAATCTAGAGAATCTTTACCCTCTCCTCCTGTGCCCCTTCCTTAAGGAAGGGTGGAGGGGCCACCTCTTCACCCATTCCTGAATGTCATGCATGCCAAGAACTCACTTTTGAAAGCCTTGCTTTTCAACCTTGACCTCAACCATCACCAGAAGAGTTTTTGAAAAGCCCAGAAGCCCAGGCTGTGCCCCAGACCAACTGTCATTATGTCAGCATGGGGCAGGAGGACTGAGGCAGAGGAGGTCTTAAAGCTCCCCAGGTGATACCAACTTACAGGCTATGAGCCACTGTTCCCCTCTGGGCAGTGAACTCCACCACCATAAAATCACACACTCTCTCTCTCCTGTCTTTAAAACATTCTTCTTTGACCTTCACCTCAACACGGAGGCTGTGCAGAAGGCCTTCTTGAAGGAGGTGGTGATGCCTGCCATCACTACTTTCTCACTTCCATTTATTCTGCAATCCATGCCCATCTACCTGGTGTCTGTCCCCTGGCTTCAGTAAAATGGCCCTTTCAAGATTGCCGGTATGCCCATATTTCCACAAAATATGACCACCTTCTTTTCTTATTCAATTCAACCCAACAGCCTCATTTGACATTTAATCACGGTCTTCTTCAATCAGTCCATGTATCTGTTCTGTGGTCTTTGGATATTCTTGTATCCCACCGACTGCTCCTTCTCAACCTCCTTTGCTGACTTCTCTGTCTTGACTCTAATTGCCTATAATACCGAGTCGGTTTTGGGTTACACTTGATCTTGATGGTGCCCGTGTTTACACGACTAGCTCAGCCATCTCCTTTGAGTTCTACATTTGCTTATTCATGTCCCTTATTGGCATCTTCACCTGTATGTCCCATAGATGTCACCAAAGTTAACATTTTACAACAATCTCTTAGTTCCATGCCTGCATATTCCCTCCTTTTCCTCCAGTCTTTCTAGCTCTGAAAATGGCACTATCGTCAAATCAGTTGGCCAAACCAGACATCTAAAGTTATTATCAACTCATCTGTCTTTACCTTTCATCTTTAATTCCTCTGTAATTTCTATTTTAAGTCCAAAAGGGACTTCTCACCTCCATGGCCATCACTGTAGTCCAGTCTATTAATAGACCACATTGGTCTTGGACCACAGCTTCCAGATTGGTCTCTTTGATAGAAGTCTCACCTTCCTCCAATTCTTTCTCTGCACAGACATATCAAGGGAGGTCCTTCCACTGTATACAGCATCTTTACTTCTGGGTCTATGCAACTTTCTGAGCAGAAACTTTCTGGAAGCTGCTGACCATGGAGATGATTAAAGGTCAAGGTCAAGGCAGGTTTTTTTTTTTTTTTTCAATCAGGGATTGAACCTAGGGAAAATACAATTTTCTTGGTAAAGGTTGCTTCTTACATACTCCTCCACCTCAGTCTCTTCTCATCTTTGCCAATTCCTCTCCTGGACTCCTGAATGCTGGTGTTTCCAAGGGCTTGATACCATCTCTCAGTTCTTCCTTTATCTATGTTTCCTTGCTAGATGCAGATAACTCCCCAATACACTGTCTGTTTCTTCTCCCCAGATTCACATAATTCGACTGCCCGTCTGTGTCATTAGCACCAATCATTTGCAAAATGCTTTGTACCTGGTTCCTGTCATTAATAAAAATAGAAATTCACCTTTGAACTTCACATGGTCCAGTTAATATACGTAGTTAGTATCAACTTTGAATATCAGTCTTATAGATAGACTGGAGTGCTGGGTAGCAGATGAGGAGGGTGGGTGAACAGGGGGAATAGGATTAGCTCAATGCCATCTTCTAACACTACCAGACCAGCTCATTCAAAGGTCAGTAGCATTGGATTTATGTTCTACATGAGTAGAAAACATTTTTGTCCACTAATCTATACCTAATTCAGATGAACTCTGATACAAATGAAGCTTTCTTAAACAAAGAGAATATCATGCTTAGTGAAATAAGCCAATCCCCCCAAACCAAAGGCTGAATGTTCTGATATGTGGAAGCTAAACCTAGAACAAGGGAAGTTGCGGAAGGGGATAATAGAGGTCCATTGGATTAGACAGAGGGGAACTAAGGGAAGAGAGGTAGGAGGGTAATAGGATGGACAGTAGAATGAATCAGACATAACTTTCCCAGCCTTGTATTTGAATACACGACCAGGGTTATTCCACATTATGTAGAACCACAAGAATGGGATCCTAATTAGAATAAGTTATGCTCCATGTATGTATATTTGCCAAAATACATTCTATTGTCATTTATATCTTAAAGGAACAAATAAAATTATTTTTTCTAAAAAAATCAACAATAATATTACTTCTTTTTGGAAAATATTGGAGCCCAATGCATATAAGGTAGGATGATATAAAAAGTCTCCTGCTCTCAGTTTTTATGCTTCATTTCCTTGTTGCTGAAGATTTAAAAGTAGACCCTCCCCTTCATGGGGCATTTGCCTCTGTCAGCTCCACAGGAAGCGTGGGAACAGCGGAGGAGGCACGGGAGGGCAGAGATGGGATAGGGGAGAGTATCCTGGGTGTGACATGGTTTTTAAATTGAATTGATAGAGAACTTGCTGAATTTGACTGAGTTTATTTGAATGTAACTAGGTTAAGCTTCTGCAGTAGATAGAAAGGAAGAATCAAAATAGCATTAGAGACCGAGTAGAAGTGTATTAAAATACAACTATGTGTTTGTACCTACAAGGTACAGATTTGCAAAATGTGCACCCACCAGGCATCTAAACAAGTTTGTGTGATCGTCTAGGCTTTCTGTTGTTGAATTAGGGAAATGAAGAAGTTAATTCCACTATGGACATGGTTGACTTTCATTCTGTGTTTTGAAGACAAAGTCATGGATTCTTCTAGTTTTGAAAGTCAAGTTGCATAAGCCATTGAGTTTACAGAAATAGCATACAGCAGCCTTGTATGTTGTATCATCAACATATAGTTCCACAACTAACTCGCAACATTAAGCAATCTTCAATTAATTCTTAGAATAAATGTGTTAGCAGCAATACCTTTCCATATACAGCTTTAATTCTCACAAACATGGAGAACAAATTTAGTATCTTTCTCTTTTAATCATGAACAACAGTGTATGTAGGAAAGGGTCACATCCTCTAGAATAATCCTGCTAAGTCTCCAAAGACGATGTATTGGAAATAGGTGACTTTTTTTTTTTTTAATGAGAAAAAGAAACCTTTGCCCCTTACCTTCACACCAAGGATTGAAGAGAATATACGTGTCTGTCTCCGGGTTTCGGCGAGTTCGGAGTATGCCATAGGGGGTCCAGATAGCCACGTACATGCGGAATTTACCCACGATGCACTCGGGGGAGGACTGGATGGACAGCCGGACAGACCTGTCCTCGTTCATGATGACCTTGGCCCCCCACTTTCCCTTCTGCAGCTCTGGCACGACGGGCACTGGGATGTACGTCCCCTTGTTCTCCTGAGGGTAGCGACCTGTGAGAAGGAGCAGGAGGACCTGTGTGAGTGTGGAGCAGAGTTCACAAACCATTTTTGTTCTCACTCTGGGGTCCAAAGGGGGAAATACTCCATTAGGGCTTGAAATCCTAAAGCTTGGGCTTGAATTTCATTTTTTCTATCAACAAGCTTGGAGCTGGGGACCTACAAAGAAACTGAGGCTCCCTTCAAACCCTGATTCTTGTGATCAAGTCAGAAAGATTTCAGACAAGTTGCTCAGAGTCACAGGAATGAGTCTATTGAAGGGTCAGGCAAAGGGAAATGGACCTTCTCAAGCGAGAGACTGGGTCCTCTTGCAGAGGAGAGGGACGATGTGCCTCTCTTACACTCCAGTTTTATTGGGGAAACCAAAGAAGTTTCCAGAGAGTCTTGCCCAAGTCCACCTCTTGACTTGACTGACAGCAAGATGACATCAGACTTTCAAGTCCCACTGCCATGGCAATTCTGTGTCACCTTGGCCCATGCTGACCAGTTCTATTTGGATTCTTAACCATACATTCTTACAGATTTTATGATTAGGAGGAGCTATCCTGATCTCTCAGAGTTTCAGGATCTGGTCATGAAAGTCTCCTGTGTTCTTCCCCTCGACATTATCTTGGACCTGGATTTCTCCTAAGTTAACAGGTAGTTTGCCAAAGAATGTGACATATCCTGTCCACTGAGGCAAGGCTGCAGGTAAATCGCTTCTTGGAAAAGAAAGCATGTGGGGGTCAGCCCAGTGAGCCCATTTTATAGAATTCTTCTCTTGACCTTGTATTCTCCCCCATCCTCATCTGTCTGACCCCTAACAATAATAGTTTTCTTAATTTCTTTGAAGTTCAGATTTATTTTATTTACAAAAGGACAAAAAGACTTAAAGAGACTCCTTTTGGTGTCTTAGTCAATTTTCTGTTGCTTAATAATACAATACCACAGACTAGCTCACTTATAAAGAAAAGAGGTTTAGTGTGGCTCAGTGTTCTGGTTTAAGGTCAAGGGCCTTCTAACTGGCAGAGACCTGAGACAGCTCAGAAACCATGTGGCGAGACACAAACCCTTCATGTGTCCTGGTCTCTCTTTCCCTTCTTATAAAGTCACCAGTATTCCATCATGGGGACCTCAACCTTCATGATCTTCTCTAATCCTAATTCCTACCCAGAGGCCCCACCTCTAAGCATGTAGTCAGATTAGGTTTCCACCCTTTAATATCTCACAATGGGGATTAAATTTTACCTGAGTTTTGGAGGGGAAGGGGTCAAATTCTACTCAAATTATCACAGTGGTCAGAGAGTGAATTCAAACTAGTTGTAGAAACACCAATTTGGATGCAAGATCAAAAGTTATAGGGGACTTTGGGATTATCAGTTCCCTAAAATTTTACCTTCTAAAAAGTTGCAATTGTCTATTAGATAGAAGTACTATTAATACACAATTCTACTTTGGGGGCTCATAAAGCAAATTACTTTTGTTGATTCTGAGTACAATTTCTTTGATATGATATTTCCTATAATAGGAATATGCTGGTGGGGCATCCATATATAATCATCTTTACACTTATTTTTATATACTGGTTTCCAATCCCATTAATGATTTAGGCTTACGTCATGGGCAATGGTTAAGATTTCAGACTTCTGGTAAATGACCTGGGTTTCAATCTTGGCTTGACTACATCTTACCCTTGCAACTTCTGGAAAATTAATTGACCATTATAAACCCCCACTTTCTTCTCTTTGTGTTCATCAGTAAATAAGGACAATAATACTACCCATCCCATAGAAAGGCAAAATAATAGAACAATGTGAATGCTTTGCATATAATTTCTCAAACACAACAAGCACTTGTTATTTCAATAAAAGATTAAGCATCAGGTCATTTCACCATATTTCCAGGCTCATCATGTTTTATATATAAGCTATCTCAAGGTAAATGTTATTTTTCTTTATTACCACCATTTTGGGATTCTTTTTTTCATGGTCTTAATCTTTTTTTTTAAAGAAAGGCTTTTAAAACAATTTATTTTAGTTGTCAATGGACCTCTATTTTATTTATTTATACATGGTACTGAGAGTACTAGGCAAGTGCCCTGTGACTGTGCCCTATGACTGTGCTACAACCCAGTCCTCGTGGTCTTAATCTTAAAGCTAAATTTTATTAGTAGTTTTCTGAACTGTGTCTACAAAGTCAACATAACAGCATTATTTGACTCATTAACTTATGGTTTCATTTACAGTCTAATTTGCAGGAATGATCAAATCCATTTGCTACTTTAAACTGCAGCAAATCTTTCATTAATACACCTTTTCAAAATATAATAGATTCATTCCCCTTGAAAAGAGATACAAATAAGATAAGTCTGCAAATTATTTTGGTTGTAAGCAGAAACTTCAAGAGCAAAACTTACTCACTTCAATAGTGCTACATAAAACCTACAAAGCATTCCACAAATAAATAACATTTCATTTTAGTCTCTTTCATTATGGAGGTCTTTAAAAGATCCTTTGGTAGGCATATTGTCACAGGGAAAGCATTCTTAGGAGGACGTGGTCCTCTAAGTTACTACAGTGCAATTCTATAAGCCTGCTTCATTTTAATGAAAATAATGATTTATACAGTGCAAACCAGGGAGAAACATGATAACCCCAGTGCTTTGCTATGTGTTAGGGGTATCGGTTAATCACCATTCAGAATGAATATCATATATACCCATCATAAATCTGATGAAGACTTAATCATGATTTTTTGCCAAGGTGCCACAGGGGCCAAGTAGGGCTCTTGGGGATAAATAGGACTCAGCCTCCAGAAGTCCCTGCATAAACCCACAGGCCAGAGCATGTTTATTCCAAGGGCAACTGTGTCCACCCTTTTCCTGTTTAGCCTTTCTCTTTGTGTTTGCTAGACTCAGAGATGTGGTTGATCTTTTCCCCAGAGAGCTTGTAGCTCTCTGGAGCCTCACCCCTCCCCCCTCTACCCCCCACCCCGCGTTGAAGTGTAGACAGTACAGGCAATCTTGTCAGATCAATGGGACCCATAATTCAATTATTGCAGTGCTCCCAGCAGCTGATGCCACTACATACTGGTTTGGGTTTGGAGTGCACGGTATTAAAAAAAAAAATGTCACAAGTTGAATGATAATCAACTTTAAAATATAAAATCTAGTAATGACAGACAGATTTTAAAAAAAATACGAAATGAAAGGGGTTTAAAACTACCTTTGAGAATAGCAAAGAACTAGAAGACTGTATCTGAAAATACTCTTTGTACTTGAGATGTGCTCAAACCTGAGCTGCTCTTCATCCTAACATTCACGTTGGGTGAGAATATTGAAAGAACTGACACAATCACTGGTTTCCTGTACAGTTTGATTATCCTTTATCTTTAATGCTTCTGACCAGGTTTTTTTGTTGTTAATTTTGCATATACACAAAGATATATCAGAGATAGGACCAAGTCTAGCATGAAACTCATTTATGTTTTCTACCTACTGTATACATATAGACTGAAGGTAATTCTATACAATATTCAAAAGATTTTTTTGGATGCAACAATGTTTCGTGGTGTAAAATTTTCTATGTGTGGTGTCATGAAAGATCTTAAATAGGTTTGGAGAATTTTGGATTTTTGGAGCACTTTGGATTTTGGAATTTTATGTTAAAGTTAAACTCCATATATGTTACAATATGTCAAAATACATCCTACTATCATGTAAAACTAATAAGAACAAGTTAAAAAATATAAAAAAAGATACTCAGCCTATATTACATGTCAAAGTATGACTTAAAAGACACACTAAATTTCACCTATAAAATCCAAATTATGCCAAAATATTTTTTAAAAGAACCCAAAACACAGGAAAACAAAAAGAGTCGTGTCTACTCTTACTGGCATTGAATCCAGTTATAACACCATTAAAAGACTAGCTTGAACATTTTTCATTTATGTAGCAATATTTTCTATTATGTGCTAGACATCATTCTAAGTTCTAAGGATATAACACAAGCAAAACAGACCAACAATCCCATGAGAACTTATAGTCCAGAGAGAGAGAGAGAGAGAGAGAAGAAAACAATGCTTGTGGTGTTTATTATGTCCCTGTCTCCTCTGTATTCCTTATAACAAACTATGAGAAGGATTCAATTTTCACCATCCTAATTTGACAAATCAGGAAACCAAGACAAGGAATTATTTAAAAAAAGGTTGTTCCAGATGATGCAGTTGGTATACAGTGAAACTCACAATGAAACACAGACTGTCTGGCTTGAGGGTCTGGGAGTTTAAATACTAAGCTCTATGAAAGTCATTTGTGTTGAAAATGCTTTGGAGTTGGTGAGAACCATGTCAAATTCTGGCTCCACAGTTAACTCTTAGTGCAATTTGGGGCAAATCACTTAATTGTCTGAACTTCTTATTCCTTGATGGTTTGCAGTTTACTTCTGGAAAAGGAAAGACAAGACAAACTTCATGACGAAAGCTTTGCGTCTGGTCTGTAGCAGGTGCTGATTAGGAACATCTAGTGTTTGTGTTTTAAATTCAGCAGTTACTGGAAAGCACAGATAGGAGGAAGAAAAGTAATGTTTTCCGCTCTGGCTCTGAGACTGAAGAAATGTGTGTCTCTGGGGAAACTGGTCACTCTTGTTGAGACAAGGATTGTGACCAGTAGGAAAGCAATTTTCAACCCTCTAACACTAGACGTGACATTGGTCAAAGCATTCTTCCTCTGTCAACTAAAACTTCACCCATTCTGTAAGATGGAAATGGTGATAATTGTGATGGGAGGCACCTACTACAGGGACATTATTGTTCCTTCCCCATTTCTTTTAGACTTTCTGATTCCTCTCACTCATTTTCTCTGCAACAGCAATGGGAAGCCAGGATGGGTGCGTTGACTATCAATAGACTGGAGAACAAAATCTACTTTAAAAGGCCAGTTTATCACAGATTTAAAAATCTTGAGTTAAGCTGGGCGTGGTCACACATGCCTGTAAATCCAGCAACTCGGGAGGCTGAGGTGGGAGTATTACAAGTTCAAGGCCAGCCTCAGCAACTCAGTGAGGCCCTAAGCAACTTAGTGATACCCTGTCTCAAAATAAAAAAAGAAATAAAAAGGGTTAGGCATGTGGCTCAGTGATAGAGTCCCTGGGTTAAATCCCCAAGACCCTCCCCCAATAAATAAATGAATGAATACATAAATAAATACATAAAATCTTGAGTTACTGATTTCTATGTTAGAAGAACTTGTATAGGAAAGAAAAAAGAAAAGAACAACAACAACAAAAAGAATGAATGAAAGAAAGAAAAGAGAGAAAGAGAATTTAATAAGGTAATGTATTTTACTATTATCTAAATAAGGCTTAGTTATTCCAGAACCATCATGGATTAGTCACCTGGAACCTGCCATCCATTTGTAATTTCTATTTTTTGAGTCATCCATGATCTTCTTAACCACCAGTCATTCCTTTGAGGAGAGCTCAGCAAACTATGACCCAGAGACCATTTTCTAGCTTGCTGCCTATTTGTACAAATAAAGTTTTTTTTTCCAATAAATTTCCTTTTATTATTTTTATCCAAGTTAATAAAGAGTTGTTTTGTGAATTTCTTTTTTTTATTTTTATTTTTTTAAAAAAATAAATGACCGCAGAATGCATTACAATTCTTATTAACAAGGATGGTGGAATGTGATAGACATCATTATCCAAAGTACATGTATGAAGACACGAATTGGTGTCAACATACTTTATATACAACCAGAGATATTAAAATTTGTGCTGTATATGTGTAACAGTTTTATTACAGTTTTATTAGAACACGGTTAATTCATTTGTTTGTGTATTATTGTGTTACAACAGCAGAGTCAAGTAATTGTGACAGAGGACATATGGTCTGCAATACCTAAAATATTTACTATCTGAACCTTACAGTGAAAGTTTTTCCACCTATGCCTTAGAGGATATTATATTTTATTTATTTAAAGGATAATTTATTATAGATACCAACTGTCTAAAACCTGGGCTTAAAAAGAAAATATAAAAATCTATTTTCTCTTTCTAAAGAGAATATATTACCAAGCTAATAACAAAGACCTGCACCATTATTAAGACAGCATTTAGGGTTCTTACAGTCTGCTGGTTAAATTCCTCACAATCTCAGAGACTTCTGAGGAGGAATCCTTATTGATTTTACCACTAACAGCTAAAATGCTCAACCCCGAGACCCTAAAAATTCTTGTTAGTGCTGAGATTGATGAGAATGGAGGGTCCCTTCCTGAGGTCCCTATGCAAACTCAGTGGGGGCAATTTTATAGATGGAAAACTGAGGCTCAGCAAGGGTGTCACAGGCATGGTGTCACATAATTGGGCAGAGGTAGAGACAGGAATTGGACCACAGTCTGCCTTCATGGGGTCAGGTGGAGGATACGGGAAGGAAATAGAGAAGACACAGGAAGCCACCCGAAGAAAAAAGCTATAAATCTGAAGAAGTATAAGACAAAGGACAGTGAGAAGATTCTCAGTGGGGTGAATGGACGTCCAAGTCAGAAGTATGGCAGTGGTAAGTGTCTGGACAACGAGAAAATGGATCTGCAGAGGACAACTTGTGTGAGGGTCTCCAGGCCAAGGCAGATGCGAATTGGAAATTTCTAAAGTAATGTCAGTCACTGAAGGAGGACAGAGGGAGAAGGTTGAGCCGCCCTGTCACTATGGTGGGACCATGGGGCCATGATCAGCATATGGAAGCAAATCCAGAATATCTCTATGAATTCCAAAAGGAGAGGAAAAAAAAGAACCTGTATTTGCAGGACTTTTTTATATTCACTGCTTGGAAAAGCTGATTATTAATGTGAGATCCGACACGTCAATAGCACCTCGGGGTCTTGTTGGGGGATCCATTACACCACGTTTAATTCTGAGTGTAATGATTTCAGGGCCGTCAGGCACTGGGAAAGAATTTTCCATGATTGAGTTGTGAGTGAGGAAGTTGTGACAGAGTAGTATTTCATTCACTAAACAGCCCTTCTCACCCCCCAGGAGCTAGCATGTTTTCGAGATCACGATCAGGCCTCACTTGGAACTCTCATCCGTCAACATCCATGGCTGCCCATAACCTAATCTGGGCCCCATCAGAATATGGAGCACGGGCCCTCCACAGGCAACCTAGGGTATGTGTTGGCTAAAAGTAAATAATGCCTGGAGAAACCTTTCTTTTTTTTCCCCCCTCAAATTGTACAACTTTGGTATTAAAAGAAAAATCAGAGCAAGAAAAAGAGAAGCAGAAAATATAATGTCCCAGAAAGGATTCTCACTCTTTTTCTATTGTCTTTGCAACTGGGCTCCTACATATGAAAGGAGATGGTTATTTCACACTTATTTACAATTGCTGCCGTCTCCTCAAGTGATCTAGAGGTCAACATATGCTCTTAGTGCAAATGCGGATTTAATTTGTAAACTAGTTTTGAGGCCAGAAGACTACCTTTTGAAGGCAAATTTTGCTTGAACCATACACCTGTATTTGGATGCCTCTTTGTCCCTTTAGTGAGAGATTCACTCTACTGGCATTTAAGTCTGAGAATAGAGATGGCATCCACCTTAATCCCCCCAACCTGGTACTGGAGGAAGAGGATAAGAATATTTAATTTTATAAGATGTTGTTCTTTTCCAATTGTGATTAGCTGGGCTTGAGACTTGTGGAGACTTCTTCATATTAGGGTCATTCAAGGGGTAGATAAGAGAGACCTATATCTACAGCCCAAATATCTATGCAACCTTGGGGTATTTACTTTCAACCATTTACTTCACAGTCTAGAGACCCCCTACCTGGAAAGTTCTGAGTAGGTAGAACCCACTGGAGGAATTTATTATTTTTTAAATGAATTATTTTGACACTTTGGACTCACTTATGTTAAAAACACAATGTCCTAGGTGGTGATTAGGACCCAGGCAGGCAGTCTTGGGAAGGTCACTGATTAGCACATGGTGTGGTCAGAATGGCTGGAGATTGCTGTGAATAGCACTGCTCCAACTTGCTTGTTACCAGAACCTGGAAAAACATGGAGGATGTTCCACTCAGCATCAAGGAGGGTAAGGACCAGCGACAGGGAAGACTCACCTGTCAATCACTGGTTCCTGCAAGAAAGAAGTCAGTAACTCAGGACATACACATTTGTCCCATCTCTCGGGCATGTCAGCTGTAAGTCTGTTCTGATATGTTACACTTGATAATAGTAAAATTTTGGCCACATAAATCTTAATTAATTAACAGAAAAGGCCAAGCAAAAACTTTTCTCCTTAGTTATTCCTCGAATAATTTCCCTATTAAACTGATCTAAATACCTATTCTTATATATCTGTACGGGTCTCATAGAACGTCATGTTTCTTTGCATCGAGTAGATGCTCAATAAATGTCAGCTGAGCTCTGTAAATGTCAAGCCCCATTAAGAACATCACAGAGACCTTAGCACCTCTGGGTTGAGATGCCTGCACAGCAAACCAATGGTCCGTTCCAAACCCTTCACCAGAAACAAAAATTCCTCACTCTCAACTTTTTTCCCCAGGGTTTTTTTTCCATTCGTACGTAAACATGTTCTGAGCTGAGCTCTGATCCTAATGGCAGATGCCCTTTAATAGAGCATCCTCGTAAGTGCATCGTCTCCAAGGAACACAGGGATAAATCATGTCTCCAGATGGAAAGGTAAATTTCACGATGTTAATTCATTTTTCCGCTTGATGCGTTTGTTTTTCCCAAGATGCACCTAGCGTGTTCAAAATAATCAATCTATTTCCAAACGGGCCCTTCAAGTACCACGGTGACAGTGTGATGCATGCCACAGGGCTGGAAGCATGAGCACAGTAGCCTCGTAAAGGCAAGTGGGCTGTGTTGTAACAAAAATTCTTAGGAGGGGATGGGGTGTGGGGGGGACCAGGACTGAATATGTCTCTGGGAAGCTTTTAGAAACACCAGATTGCCAACTATAAAAACAAAACAACACCCTAGAAAAGAAGCTACTAGAAATACCCAGAAGTCATTGATGATAACAACTAAGAGAAACACAAATGTCCCAAAACAAGTCATCTCATTAAGGCTCAGGAACCCACCCCTCCCATTCCACACCATCCTATTGGGAAATTGTGTATATATATATTTCCTGATGTTTCCTAAAGGAAGAAGGCTTCCTGGCTGTTTATTCTGGCTCCAGAAAACTGGGGAAGGATGAGGAAGCTTCTTGAGGAGAGGGATTGGGTTTTGCTTCGTTTTGTACACCCAGTGGCTTGGATGATGCTTGGAACATAGTAGGTGGTCAATAAATGTTTGGTAAATTGAAGCTAAGAACTCCTATTTGATTAGCATGTATTAATGATGCATATGAATGGGATTCTATGTGGTTTTCCCATACATGCACACAACATGTGTGGACAACATCCATCCACCTTCTTTCATCCTTGCCTGCCCCCACCAGCTACCCCTAGAACCCTTCCCATTCTCTAGTAATCACTATGCTAATTTCAGGCTGATATTTTAATTCTTTTTTAAAAATTTCAAATATGAAAGAGAACAAGCAGAACTTGTTTTTCTGTGTCCGGCAGTTTTGCTTAACCTTATGTCCTCCAACTCCATCCATTTTACTATACCTGACAGCATTTTATTCTTTTTTATGGCTGAATAATACTCCATTGCTTTCATGTTCTGTTTTTTCCTGTGTCTATTCATCCGTTGATGGGCACCTACACTAATTCCATATCTTAGAAGCCAAATACTGTTTAAAGTGCTTTGCCTAGTTTAATTTATTTTGCTTTTCTTTCAATGTTTCCTAAGTCAGTCAAAACTTTTTTTTTTTTTAAGTAATGTGTAATTTTGTAAAATATGTGTGGAGCCAGCACAGAAAAAAAAAATGACAAAGCTACCCCTTGATGCAGATCATTTGATTCCCAGCTTTAAACACAATCCAGCCAGCTGACCAAGGCAATGATCTGGATTTGGGAAAACCCTGGCCCAGGAGAGAAGGAAAGGGCATGAGATGGAATCCAGAGGAGAATGTCTTCCTAAGAACCTCTCATCCCTGTGAAGTTAGACCGCGGCGCTCCTTCAACAAAACACACATTTAAAATGCCCGCGCACTGCGCCAGGCTTTGGCTGGGACTGCCAGCCTCAAGGAACACCACCGAGACCAGGAAGAGGAAGAGGGTGCTGGTGGTGTCTGTGTAAGGCTGAGAAACCTCATGGAGAAATAGTTCTGGGACATCATCCTAGAGGAGGAGAAAGCGGGGACAAGGTGGGGACAAGGTGACACCGTGGTCATAAAGGAAATACAGAGCAACTGGGGGTACCTGTGGCAGGAGAAGTGGCCCACGGGGGCAGGTAAGAGCCACAGGGACCTTGACCCCTTGCAAAGGGGTTTGGGCTGTGTCCTTGGGAGAGCTGGAAATGGGGCTCCTCAGAGCATTGAGAAGCTTTAGCGGCCCAATGAGATTGCACCCCGTCTGCAGGGTGGAAATGGAGGGGCTGGGAGGGGGCCAGGACAGGGTCAGAGGGCTGCTGGCTGCACGGTGGGGGTGGGGGGGTGGCAAAGTCCTCTTTATGGTAATCACAGCCAGCCCGGGAGGGGAGGGGAGGGGAGGGGAGGGGAAGGGGAAGGGGAGGGGAGGAGAGGGGGAGGGGAGGGGAGGAGAGGGGGAGGGGAGGGGAGGAGAGGGGGAGGGGAGGGGAGCAAGAAGCAGCAGCAGTAGCAGTGGCTGGAGCTTGGTCAGGTAGAGATGTTGGTACTGAGGCAGCGGACACAGCCAGGTCACCCCAGCTCACCGCCTCACCAAAGGTTTTTAGAGTGTCTGCACCGTGCTAGGCACTCTTGCAGGTGTTGGATTTACAGCCACAAACAAAACAGTTATCCCCCCCCCACACACACACACCCCGATTTCTAAAATCAGTGACTGGGCTTCAGGATGAGTCTGTTGTATGCAGAGGAGGCGGCTCCAAACATTGGGCCCTGGAGTGTCAACAGCAATGCAAATGGACTCCGTGGAAAGCCGGTTTCCTGAACATTCCCCCAGGTGCACACATGGTGCCTCATCTGAGAGAAAATGGAATATTTTTTTGTCTTTAAGAAAAAAAAATCAGTAGAGAAGCTCCATAATTTAGATAAAGTCGATGGATTCCAGAAGGTGACACTCAGTGTCACTGATCCGTTCTCAGGGAATGGGAAGGACCAGAGTCAGACAGCTGGAATCCGAGTTCCCTGATGCTGGGCGGGCAGAGCAATGGCCGCTGGAGCTCACACACTGTGCCTGTCTGCTGGCTGCTCCCCGGGGGCTGCCTGCACTCCCAGAATCCTCCACTCAGTTCCTGGGGAAGCCACATTCCCAGGCTCCTTTCCCCTCTGGATCCAGGCAGGTCTGGCCCGTGGGAGGCGCTGGAATCCAGGAAGGGCCTGCGGCAGGGCATGTCTCTCTGATCATTGAGAAAGCTGAGTCTCAACCAGCGGTCACCACCAGATGGCCCTGCTCTGTGGTGCCCACTCCTGCTGATGGCTTCTGGGGGCAGATTCCTCCTGTTACTAGTTCCTGGACTGCCTCAAAGTGTCACCCGATTGTGTTCTTGAGTTCTTCTCTGACCTGCTGTCTGTTGATGAAACTTCTGCTGCCTATACAATCTGGAGCATTCTCTATTTCATACTCTGGACCCCCCCCCACCCCCACCATTGGATTAATGCTGCACCCTGGCTGTAAGTAGTCCTGTCCATTTCCCATATGGGGAAGCCGAGGTTTCAAGAACTTCAATAACTAGCTCCAGGCTACCAGATTTTAGGACAGTAATTTGAACCAGAGCTGTGATTTGGGGAAGCTTAGGCTTGGTTCAGTCTATTTTCCAACTATAAAAGAGCCATTATAAAAGGTGATTATTAGTGTATGTGAAGGTTATTTCACGAAGCAAAGTATTATTATTGTCATGGCATTTGGTGGTCACATGGGCAAAGAAATTACTATTTCTGAGCATCACCATGTGGGTGATAAAGAAGGGGGGCTGCTGATTTGGTATGAATCAGGGTTTTATTCAGTAAACAGTTTATTTATTGAGCATCCTGTCACTGTTCCAGGCACTAGTACGGTGGGATCAACACAGGAAAGTTCACAGAGTGTGCCCTTTAGTAGGAGTGAAGAGACGATGTAGAAATAAAGGTATGCTATGTCCAAAGGACGTAAGCACCATGGGAAAAAATGAATAGAGAAGCTTACAAGGACATAGAGTAATGGGGGTGGCATGCTAATGTGGGTAGAACAGGGCATTTGAGCATCAGTATGAGAAAAGTGAAGAACTGAGCCGTGCAAACTCTGGGGGAAACAGCCTTGCATGTGCAAAGGCCCTGAGGATGGTGGGACTTGGAACACTTGAGGACGTCCCTGGAGCAGAAGGAACTCTGGGAGGTGAAGTCAGAGAGAGCCAAGAGATCCAAGAGCACCTTGTAGGCCATTGTGTGGACTTTGGATTTTCTTCTGATTGAGAAAAGAAGTCACTATATAGAAGAAATGTGGTCTATCTTAAATTCTTTAAAAACGATCATTTTGATTACCACGTGTAGATGGCAGGAGAGCCATCAGGATTGCTATGGACATCACTTGACCTCCCATAATATACCCCCCTTGCAGGTTGGTAATGAACACCCTGCCAAGAGAGAAGACATTAGAGATAATGGCAAAATGTTTAAATCCCTGGGAAAGGCAACGTGTTTGCTTAAATTTGTTACACTGTGATATGAAATTTGATGACTGCAACTTTTCCTAAAAGCTGTTTTTCACAGCTGGGAGGGAACTGGATGGTAGAAATAGAAAAATAGAAAATAGAAAAACCCGCTCAGAAGAAATGGTGCTAAAAATGTGAACACAGGAAGTTTAGAAGTTTAAAGTTCACCGACGTCATCATTGTTTCCGGGGATCTCCAGCCTTTTCCTGGTAGGAGTTGAGCAAATTTCTAGCCTTTTGTCAATCCAGGGAGGTTCAGCTCTCCTAGGTTGTCGAGATGAGGGGAGAGCAGTACAATTTGGCTGTCACAAGGGTGATTTATTGCGGCTCGCTGGATTTCATGATTATAAACCAAACTGCAACCCTAGCTTTTCATTCCATCTCACCCCAACCGTTAGGCATGTCTTCCAACTGACAAAGTGCGTCTCCATAGTTCTTGTCTTTCTGTTTCCCTCACACTGGGCTCTGGAAGCCCAAGGGGTGGAGAGGGACTTGGAAGCACACACACTTAAATTGGAGATGAAGATCCCCGTCAGACGCACGTCAGCGAGCAGTGTGGGGGTCCCCATCTCTCAGGCTCCCAGTCAGCTCCAGAAGCTTGCCGTCAGGAATTCTTACAAGTGATGAAATTCTCCAGCAAAGGGCAGCTCTGTGGAACCAAAGCTTCACATGTTTTTCTAGGTGTGTTCTATCCATCATGTGAGTGGGACAACGGTTCTAGATCTTATGAGAAAGATTCATTTAGGGAAAACCATGGTAGCCGAGTTAAAAAACAAAGGGTCATTAGCCAACAAGGGTAATATAAAAAGTTTAGCAAATAAAGTTTTCCAAGGAAAATAGTCCAACTGATGACATTTTAGCTGAAACGGTCAATTCTTGTTAATAATTGAATGGTAACGATTATGGGAATGAAAATAAATCACTAGTAATTCTGACAAATTTTTTGTTGATCTCTGGAATGCAATGTATGAATGTAACATGTAACAGCAAGTGTGTTGCATTGCCAGAGAGTCAGCCAGCTATGGGTGGAGCAAAAGTCAACAGAGAGACAGTCTAAGGAGTAAGACGCAGACCATCTGACAGTAATCTACAATTGGATATTCACAGTATGTGCTCCATAAACGTATTTAAACAGGTGCTTGCCAGTGCTTTACTATGAGCAAAGCATACACTGCTTAATCTGGAGATCCAGGGTGGTCGGTGTGCTGAGATACACAGGATATATTTCCTATGCTCAATGAGTTTAAAATCTAATACTTCATGGTGCATACCTGAAAGCCCAGTAGCTCAGGGTGCTGAGGCAGGAGGATTGCAAGTTCAAAGCCAGCCTCAGCCAAAGTGAGGCACTAAGCAACTCAGTGAGACCCTGTCTCTAAATAATATTCAAAATAGGGCTGGGGATGTGGCTCAGTGATCGAGTGCCCTTGAGTTCAATCCCTGGTACCAAAAAAAAAAAAAAAAAAGAATCTAACACCTAAGTTTAAACTGTAGTTCAATATAGAATGCAAATGCCACATCAGAAGAACAGAACAAGGAGCATAGATTTGGGGAGACTTGTGCAGCTACACTGATGATATAATAATACACCTGGAGCTTGATGGACAGGCAGAGAGACATGCATATTTGCAATGTATCTGTGAATGTTTATGGGGGGGTGTCTATTTGCTTACTACGGATGTTCATTAAGACTTGATAAGTTGATCATCGCTTACATTTAAAAGCATTACACAACTAGTGATGATAACA
Organism: Marmota flaviventris; assembly: GCF_047511675.1. NCBI lineage: Eukaryota > Metazoa > Chordata > Mammalia > Rodentia > Sciuridae > Marmota > Marmota flaviventris. The sequence continues at coordinate 140,766,841 of NC_092503.1, forward strand.
CTGGCCTTTGCAAGTGACATAAGCAAGAGACCATGAATGAAGCTGAACACCAGGATGTAAGGGACAGCATCCCAGGCTGCTGGACCAGTGGAGCCTTGCCTAAGGATGCCCTGGGGGAGACCACCGTCCCCCTCATTGTCTCTCAAGGCTGTGGGTTGTTCTCCAATCCCCCTCATTTTCTCTGGTCACTTGTTCCCTTTGGATTTGCCCAAGGTCTTCTTTAACAAAGGTCACTGCCGAGCACCTATTTGTGTGTCCATGGAAGGGAGCAATTTGGCCTTCCAAGAATGACACTAAAGTCCCACTCCTTTGGTAAAGTGTCCAGTGAGGGAAATTTGTCCAAAATACTATTGTGACCGACTGAGATCGGTCCAGCTTTTCACATTTAGAAATGAAGCTCTAGTAAACGTTCTTTGATGAATCATTTTTTTCTTTTCTTGCTTTATTTTTATTTTGGATCGACACTGCTCTTAAACTCCAAAGCGCTTTGAACGTGTACTAGAGTTTCACACTGTCCTCTGGGTGCCTGAAGGATCCTGCCTTTGGGACTCATTCGGGCCAGCCCCCTCTGGAAGTTCCTGATCACAAACATCTCCGTATTTTACCCCATAAAACAGTCATTTGGCAACTCATGAATGCTGAGCTAACAGCTAATGATAAGAGTCTAATACATTCACTCTTGCTAAAATGTTGATATCTGAGAAGACGAGTTGTATTTATCCTCACCTCCAGATTTATACTTTGTAGGAAATAATGCCTTAATGTCATCAAGTAATAAACTGCCGTAGTGGAATTCTATTCATTGCCTAAAATGTGGAGACAATGTGTGTCCCTGCATGGGCCCTGAAGCCTTCCAATACCCTTCTAGATCCCAGGTCCAGTGCCAGGCCAGGAATAGCAGGACTACCCAGGAATCAGCATGAAAATTCCACTGATACTTCTGTGAAGGAAGAGACTTGTACCTTTACATATCATTCCACCTTAAGTCAAAATAATATATTTTTGCTCTTTGAGTCCCTAAGATTGTGATGATTTGTTATAGTAGCAAATAGAAAAAATAACACAAACACAAAATCACCCTGGGGACCTCTTGTGAAAACCCAGTAAATGTTATCTGTTATTATTGTCCCTATATCCACGTTCACTCAAGTCTTCTCGGGTGTGCATTAGAAGAAGCCTTGGGAATGGGAACCGTTATGGAGGTCGGGGGGTCAGAGGTCAGGGGTTGCCCTAGGTATGACCTAGGGGTAAAAATAAAATGGTGGCCTGGATTCAATGGGGGATACTACAAAAACAGCCAGGAGTCCACCTTGGTTTCTAAATCTTGTTTTCGATTGAAAGGAAGCAGAGCCCCTTGGAGAAATGGTGGTGCCCAGGATTGAAGCAGGGAAAATAAAAAATGAGCGTGAACCCTCTTCATGTGCCAGGAAGTAAGGAAGTAAGGAAATCAAGCCAGTTGGAAGAATTTCTAACTGGCAGAATCTAGGACTGTTTGAACATCAACTTAATTAATGGTAATAACAGATTTAAGTAGCCCTTTTAAGTAAAAAGAGAAAATCAGGAGTTCCTACTGACACTAATCAATCAAACATTCTATCAATACGGACTTCAGTGATGAATGGAATGGCTTCCTACTCCCGAGGATCTTCCTATAAAGTATTTATTAGCTACAAACTTAGCAGTGAACAATCCTAACAGAATAATCTGTGATGTGATTCCCAGACCCTGCTTCAGAATGTCAGGGACTTATCCCCAGTAGTTGGGGGTGGTGACAGAAAAGGGTCCTTGGTGGGCCAATTTTTCTTTAGCTGAAGAAAATGACCTCATCCAGGGTCACAGCTCAGTCTAGTTCAGGTCCCCTAGAATACCTGACCAATACTGGCATACAAAGCCCGGTCCCCTTGTCCCCACCACAGGTGATCTCTAAAGAGCCACACAGGTACACAGGTCCAGATGGGGTCAGCTCAGGTTTCATTGTGATCTGACTTGTCTCTCACCCTGTGCTGCTTCCTTCCCCTGGAGCTGATGTTCCTCAATCAACATCTTCCATGCTAATTTAAAAATCTCCAATGGCGCCCAACCTGTGGTGTCACAATAATCCAATGATCAAAGTTTACATCATCAATAATAGGATCCAAAAAAAAAAAATGTACAACCCAGTAGTATGCTGCTATGGTTTGAATGACCCTAACAAAACCCATGTTGAAATGTAACCCTCCCTGGGAGGTGTTACGAGGTGGGACAAAATGGGATCTTTAAGGTGTGCTTAGAGGATGTGAGGGACTTTGCCCTCATGAATAAACTGATCCGGTCATGAATTAGTTGTTTAATGGATTATCTCAAGAGAGAGTCTGTTATAAAAGCCCGTTTTCTCTATCTCCTGTACGCATGCCCTCTTGCTATGTGACACTCTGTACTGACTAAGGAATCTGCAGAGATTTCACCAGAGGAAAGAGTCTTACCAGACACAGCTGCCCAATCATAAACCTCCCAACCTTCAGAACTGCAAGCCAAATAAACCTTCTTTTCTCATAAATTTCCCAGCTTCAGGTATTTGTTTATAGCAACAGAAAATGGATGAAGACAGATGCCCTGCAAAGACTTCTGTGATATTCCTGTGAAAGATGTGATCTGATTTTAATCATGAGGAAATGTGAACCATGAGGACAAAGCCCCAACTGAGGGGCATTCTACAAAATTACTCCTTTGCAACTTCAGAGGAGTCGAATCATGAAAGTCAAAGACAATAAAACTGTTCTGAACTGAAGGGAACTGAAGAGACGAGACTCCAGACACGACGACTAAATGTAATATGTGATCCTGGACTTGACTCTGCTGCTATAAAAGACATTATTGAAACAATTGGTGAAACTTGAATGGGTTCTGAAGATGACATGGTCATAAAGTATCAATGTTAATGCCCTAATTTTCATAGCTATAAAGGAGAATGTCTTTGCTTATAGGAAATGCACACTGAAGAATTCAGGGGTGATGCGACGTAAGGTTGAAAACTCTAATGGCTCTGGAATAAAAGTATAAGTTCTTTGTATTGTTCTTGTAAGTTTACTTAAAGTCTATTTCAAAATTAGAAACAAAAATTTTAAGTAAATATATATGTGCTCTAAGCAAACAATTAAGAGCATGTGTGTGTGTGTCCTCCACAATTATCTTGCATATTCATGTCCTCATTTTCCCAACCATCATTGATATAGGTCTTTAATTTTCTTGAGTGTAAATATGCCACAATGGAACTGATTATTCTGTGTAATTAAAATGCACCAATAATAAAAAAAAAGATGATTAACATTTTCCAACTCTATTTGGAGCATCGATCTCAATTCTTCAGAAGAATATGTTGAAGGGATGCACTCTCAGTTGCCCTGTGCCAGGCAACATGCAGCTCCAAACAAGAGCATGAGGTAGCCCTTCCTTCGAGAAGCATCAGTTTGCCAGCCTCAGCAACTTAGTGAGGACTTAAGCAACTCACTGAGTCCCTGTCTCTAAATAAAAATAGAAAAAAAGAGCTGGGCATGTGGCTCAGTGGTCAGCACCCCTGGGTTCAATCCCTGCTACCAAAACAAAACAAAACAAAAAAGAATCATCAGCAGCATCGACTTGATGAGATCATAGACTATCTGGTGGGGACCCGAATGTCGCTGAGGTGCTCAACCTGTGGCATGGTAATGCAAACAGCCCAGAGGATACAGAAATCAATACTCAAGTAGTCAGTTACTTAGTAAATCATTCAAACGGGTATGAATGAGTTCCCCCAAGGCCAGGATCTTCAATAAATCTAGGGGAAATAAGGCAGAGAGCAAAAAAAGATATTTCTTTCTAACTTCCAGAGATGATGACCTTATACTCACGCCCTAAATAATCAGGACTGTGATTTTTTTTTCCGCCTGAAATTCTATCTTGATGGCTATAAACACCATTGCTGTCTTTATGAATCATCTTTATTTTTAAAATTTGGCTAACACTCCACTCAAGTGTCTTTGACATGTTTAAAGCAATTTGTTTCACAAATATGAAAGTTAGAAAAGATGAAAATGATAGAAAAGAAATAATGGAGCCAGTATGTCATTTCCTATCACTTAGAAATATGTTGCACAAATAAAAAGTTGTTTGATGGAAATGCCATCCTAGCTGTCTCCACTCCTTTATGTCTGTTGCTTTTGTTATTGAAGCATCTTTTAGTCTCTTTTTGTGAAATTAATTGCTTCAGATTACTAAAGGCTCTTGTCTACCCAAGCCCAATTTTCTGAACCTATAGGAACCTTTCATCTTAATTTTGAGATGTGGAGTATCTCAAAATTAAGTTATGAGGTTGAGAGAGAACCGTGTTTTGCCTTTGTATTTTTCCCAGACAAGGAAGCAAGACTTGGAATAGCATTCATTCTTGTAAATGCAAACAGAAAATGCAATTCCTTTTTTGGAAGAGTTGATAGCATTATGAAGATGAATGTCCCCTCACCCCAGAAATTCAGCCCATGTGTTTCTCTGCAGACCCACATGTGTAAGCGTTAAACATGCTCCATTTAGCTATCAGTCTGCAGGAAATGTTATGTTCCAAAGATTTTCATTCCTTGATACCTGCCTTAGTCAGCTTGGGCTGCTATAGCAAAATACTAAAGACTGAGTGGTTTAAACTAAAGACATTCATTTCTCACAGTTCTGGAAGCTGGCATGTCCAAGATCAAGGTGCTGGAAGATTTGGTTGCTGGTAGGGATCTGCTTCCTGGTTTATAGATGGTGCCTTCTCCCTAGGTCCTCACATGGCAGGGAGAGATCCATAGAGCTCTGGTCTCTTCCTCTTTCTAGAAGTGCACTAACCCCATTCATGAGGGCTCCACCTCATGACATATGTAAATACCAGAGGCCCCACCTCCAAATACCATCATAGTGGGGGTGAGGGTGCAAATAGAGGAGTTCAGAGAAGGGTGTACAAACATTTAGTCCATAACAATGTCTCATTTCTCTTCTCTTTAAGGAATGAGATGAAAGGTTCAGATTTCTCTGCCTGGACTATATTTTAAGTGAATTTCTCAAATCTCACCTCTTCCCTCGAGGGGAGATCAGAGGAATTCATATCCTGATTTCTGCTTGGTTCTAGTATTCCCGGAAGGATATAGGACCTGGGTTCTAGAAAGGTCTTGGAAGAAGGCTGGGTCCATGGACTGTGAAATGAAGGAAGGAGCCCAGTATTTTTTCAAATGTTACTCAATGAACAGGATTCTACTATGGCAGTTAATTCCTTTAGGATGTTAAGGCATTGTCTCCTACAAAGGGTAAGCATGGAAGTGAAAGCTAGTGCAATTAGTCTTCTTGGATATTAAAACAATTTTTAGCAAGAAAGAATGTGTAGACTTGTGCCATTAGCTGTTAGCTGAGACCAGGTCTCTTGGAATGAGTTGTCAAAAGACTATTTTTATAGGGTGAGGCAAGGAGACATTTAGTGACAAGGTGCTGCTAAGGAAGTTGGTCCAGGTGAAGTGGTTTATGAGCCACTTAGCGGGCAGCATGAGATTCTTGGTATACTTGCAAGATCAGCACCTCTGTTTCCTGATACTCAAGTGAAGTTATCAATACTTCTTGTGACTAGGAGAGTGTTAAGACCTGGGTTTTCTACTGGCTGAGCCACAGTCGTATCTTTGGCCCATGGATTCCCTCCTTGCTCTAAGTTCTGCTAGTGCCCACACTGGTGAGTCCTTGTTTTCCCCCAGGTGATCTGATCGAGTATCCAGCTAGTCCACCCAGAACCCTGAGTGGTTATGATGTACTGGAGCAAAACCCTGGATGGATCAAAACAGATTTGAAAGGAGATCCACTGAGCTCCATCAGGCCTTGGGCTGAACTTGTGTAAGAATTTATCAAACCCCCTATTGAGTGCAGATAGTTCCTGACTTGTAAGTGGGTCGGGCAAAGTGATAGGTATTTTCCTTTCAGCGCTAACATGTATGATTATGTGTTTTCATGAAATGCACCATGCTTTGATGACCAATGAGCAGATGCACATAGCAAAGCATTTAAAAGCACATGTTTGTTGGAGCAGCCAGTCCTGACTACCTGGTGGGCAGTTACTCCCGTGCACTTCTCTGCCTTCTTCAGCTTCTCCTTTTTGCCTTGATTACAACTTAATGCTCAACATCTTCATTCCACCACCATTGACTCACAGCACCATCTCTCTTCCCTCTCTCCATGGCTGGCTTCCTGTGCTTTCCATCCATGATCCAAAACTTACCCTTGGAGTAGGTTGGAAAATATCACCTGTCTGCATGGAGCATTTTCATTTTATTAAGAAACCTCCAATGTTATGCCTCCATTCAAAGGTATAACTACAATAGAGGAACTTAACAGGCGGTTCCTGAGCAACCTTTTATGTCTCATCTTGCAGAGAGCTGCCTCACTGCCTGACTGTAGAGTGAGAAGTGGCAACAGGTGTTCAACCTATGATTGATGACCATTATGTTCAAAATGAATGAGTTTGTTTTTATTAAGATCTATCTTATTATCATTCTATACATTCATCCCCAGAACCCCTTTATCTTTTTAAAGGATATTTGGTTTCACAATTCAAAGTGTGAGATTCTGATCAACTCTAAATTAGCAGGACAGCATGGACTATCAGCCTCTCCCTTCTGGATCCTCCCCTGCTGGTGTATTCAGTGAACAAATACAGAGGGGTGGATATCATTCAAGTCTCTCTTGGGCTCCCATGTACGCAGAGACTTATTTAAAGTTTTGAGCTGCTTTTAAACTGTTCTTGGAAACCAGTGGCAACTTAATTGCATTTGATTATGTTAATGAGATTCTGATCATTGATAAAAGACAGATTTCCAGGGCTTGCATCTTAGTCTGGCATGATGGAATGGACTGTTGGGAAGGATAACGATCTGTTGTATGGATAATGCAGATAGCACACCTCCTGTCTACCTAAGCAGGAAACATGAGCTCCGAATTCCACTGCACCATGGTGAGAAGATTCACTAATCAAGCAACTACTACAGACTGGTTTATAAGGGAGCACATTAACTTACCCAGATGGGCCTCCCCTGTCACTGCAAACTCTTTACAACTTTTATTGCCTCACAAGTGAGTAGTGCCGGAGGCCCCAGTACAGCCAGGAAACTTAATTCAATGAAGGATTTCTTTTTCATTAGAAGCTTGTGTGCTGCAGCAAAATGATAAGCTCTTGGACTTCCAAGAATACCCTCCTCCAAGCCGAGGGTACCCACTTCCTATTCCCCCTGAGAAAACTATCAACTCTTTAAGTTTCATCCCAGGACCTACCTGTCTTGGACTGTCCTCCTGAGTCCCTGGAGTGATTCCTGCCTGCCTGCATCATACATTTCGGGTGAAAATTATATCAGTGTAGCATTCATAACATCAGTGGTTGCATTTGTTGATTATTTAGAGAATTCCTCTTATTTATATCATTTGTAGTAAACTCTTTAAAGACAGGGGTGGACTCCTGGGTATACACTCAGAAAGTGTGAAATCAGTTTGTCAAAAAGTCATCGGTACCTGTGTGTTCATTTCACCACTATTCACAGTAACCAAGAGAGCAGATGAATGGAGAAAGAAAATGGTACCCAGATACAACAGATTACTATTCAGCTATAAAAATGATGTCCTGTCATTTGTGGAAACATGGGTGGACTTGGAGATGGTAAATTTAGGTGAGATAAGCCAGGCATAGAAAGACAAATCGTGTGTGATTTCACTTATATGTGGAATCTAAGAAAGCTAAGCCCACAGAATTCTAGAAGGGGGTTTACCAGAGGCCGGGGAGGTGGGGGAAGGGATAGGGAGATTAGTTAGTAGGTACAAAAATGCAGCTGGGCAGGGGGGACACTTCTGGTGTCCTATTACATGGAAGGCTCATAGTTAACAGTACTGTAGTGTGTCATTCAGAAGAGTTAGCAGAAAGGACTTTGAATGTTCTCATCACCAAGAAATGATATGTGTTTGAGATGCACAATGCATACATACATCAAACTATCCCAGCACCCTAAACATTGGCAATTAGTGTCTGTCAATTAAAAATAAATAATTAAATTTAAATTAAAGTAAGGACAGAGATGGGGTCTTAAATTCTCTTTTTTCTTCTATTGAGCAGGAAAATAATAATAATAATAATACCTCACATGATTTTTTAATTGGTTCTTTTTAGTTATACATAACCTTAGGATTCATTTTGACATAAAAGCATAGAATATAATCTGCACTTCCCCTTTCCCTCCTCCCCTCCTTCCCCCTGTTCCCTTCCCTCTATTCTATGGATCTTTCTCATGTTTACTTAGTTACTTTTTAAAATTAATGTCTTGTGGATGGACATCTTTTGGAGTTCCCTGGGGGTGTCCCCTAAGGCTGGACCCAGTAGAGGTTTCTGCATCAGGAATTCGTTGAACTGGATGAGATGCTATGAAGGCTCCTCAACAGAAATGGAAATGCAATACAGAATCCGAGGAAAGGACAGCCAGACTCCCCACCATGCCCAAGAGAGCATCCAAATGGCCAATCCAGGGTTCAGTCGGAGAAGGGCAACCTCTAGGGCGTCCCTCCCCAGCCTCCTGGAGGCCAAGGAAGCACTGGCCAACAGACTAGTTATGCCCACCTCCCCAGGGTGAGTCTTGTTACTCCTCTAACTAGACACAAGCTCGGGACAGTTTGGATGTTTGCATGAAAGAGAGAAAGAGACCAAGAGAGAATCAGAGACAGAGATGGAGAGGATCAGAAATTCTGAGAAGAGACAAGATTTTAACAGGGGCTGAGATGCAGAGAAGAGAGATCCAGCTGTTTATAGTCACCTGTGGTCATCTACTACCTGTCTGTCCGCTGTTGCCGTAGCACTTTATGTAGGTTATACTTCCTTAAGGAATACCGTAAAGATTTAGCTCTCCTATACAGTTGCACTATTTAAAATAAGGCTGGTAATTGGGTCATCTTATTAGCAAGCCACCATCACTACGCAGTTCAAAGAGCTCCGGTTGTTCCTCATCAGTCCTGACCAGGCGCTCAAGGAGAAACCAGAGGGCACAGACGCTGAGTAATGAGCCCACGTTCATCCTGACTTGAGTGGATTTTAATTCCACTTTCACGCGGTCTCTTTTCCAACTGGAGACCGAAGAGAAGGGCTGCACATGAGTTTTCATTAACTGTCTTCCCCCCACCTGTCACAGGCGTGGGATTTCTCAGAATTTCTGTGGAATATCTCCGAGGGCCCACCTTGCGCCAGGCCTGAGTTCAGCTCCAGACTTTCTGGTAGATTTGTTTCAATTACATGGGCGCTAATGAGCCAGGCTCATGCAACCTCACAAGCCAGAGAGGTCACCCTGAGACACAGGCATGGAGACAGAGGCAGACAGAGGAGGAGCAAAAGTGAGGGCAAGTCAAGGAGGGGAAGGAGAGGAGGAGGGAGAAGGAGGGAAGGGGGAGAAGGAGAGGGGGGAGGAGAGAAAAAGAAGAAGAGACTGGGGTCCCATAATCTCCTTTAAGGTCACACCACCAATGACCTAAAGACCTCCCAGTAGGCCCCCCCCAAAGGTTCCACCACCTCCCAGTAGCACCATCTCGGTCATTGCACCTTTAACAGCTGGACCTTAGGGGACACTCGTCTGAACCATGGCATGGCTGCTTGAACTAAGTATTACAATTCTATTTTTAGATAAGGAAACAGTGATTTAGAGGGTGGAGGAAATTCTGTTGTGACTCTCGAGGATGGAGCCTGGATTCTGACCAGCATCTGCCTGAGTCTAAATCTCTCTCTGCCGCTCTGCAGCTCTCAGCCTGACTAGCCAATAAGAGTTGTCCCTGAAAGCAGCCTCAGATGGGAGAGGGCCAGGCCCGGGGAACACTCTTATTCCTTGAAACACAGAAAATTACTTTATTCAGGTGAATCTTACTGTATTATGCAAAGGGGGAAAAAAGACACCTATTTTACTACTTCTTGTTATAGCATAAATAGAGATTCCTTTGGAGGAACAAAAGAAGAAAAATTATACAGCCCATGTTTATCCTATTATTTATTAGGGGGATTTTCCCCAAGTCTCTTACTAATGTCCTTGACAACAGTCTCAGCCTTCCAATTTATCTTCAGTGCATTTACCACAGTTATCCAGAAGGGGGAAAATCCAACCTTCTTAACACTCCTCTCCCAGCTCTTCTGTAGAGGTTATTTATAGAGTAACAGCTAGACTTCCAATCAAGTCAAAGCCATCGATATGTTTCCAGGTTTTCATTCTCCATGGAACTTTTCTTTCTCTTTTATTTTTTTTCTCCTGGAGTATATGTGTTTGGTCAGCTCCTCCTTGTCTTTTGGAACCCAACTCACACAGCGCTTCCTAGGGAATTCTCCCAGCTGTCCTCAGTCACTCTCTCCAATGTGCCCCCTGAAGCAGGGGCCTGAACACGTCTGACCCCCACTCTAATCCCAACATGGGGCTCTGCACGGGCAGGCACTCAATAAGATCAATAAACACACTCAAAAGGAAAGGCAAAGGACTTTATAGTAAAAAAAAGTCAAATAAAAATATGGAAAACAAATATTCAAGTATAAAAAGGGATACTTAAAATATCATGCTAAGCTACATAAGCCAATCCCAAAGAACCAAAGGCCCAGTGATGTCTCTGATATGTAGATGCTAAGTCACAATAAGTGGGAGGGCTGGGAAAGAAGAGAGCACTTGGATTAGGCAGAGGGGAGTGAAGGCAGTGGAGGGGGTATGTGAATCGGACTTTATTACCCTGTGTACATGTATGATTATACACCCAGTGTAACTCTACATCGTGTACAACCAGAATGAAAAGTTCTACTCCATTTATGTACAATGTGTCAAAATGCATCCTACTGTCATGTATAACTAATTAGAACAAATTTAAAAAAATCACTTTTGAAAAGTTACAGAATACGAATGCCAAATTATTGATAGAGTTATTTTAATGTTGGCATGAAATATAAATTGTCAAAAAGAAAAAAAAAAACAACCATGGACATTATATTAAGTTACCATAACACACAGAGTGTAAGTCCACTCAAAGTTCACCACCCGCATCTTTGGTATTTATAATATAAAGGTAACAGGTACTTCAGCATTCCATGGGGTGGGTTCTGCATTTAATTGAAGGGCATTATGTAAATGAAAATGTGGTAAGGGACCGTTTGTACTACAACCATTTGGGGAAATGTTGGGCTACACACGATCCATTTTGACTGCGAACCTGCTCAGAGCCGTTAGTACACATGTTGGGAAGCTGAGGAGAGGCACAAAACACAGCATGAACCAGACGTGTTTGACCATGAAAGTCCTTCTTTTCCCAAGGAGCATCTCCCATGCCAGGTGCTCACAAGGAAAACACTCTGGGAAACACTGTCCTAGTTTCTTAGATGCCATTATTAGCAACTTCACAGTAATGCTTAAAAATGAACCGGGTCATCGATGCAGGAGCGAAAATTTGGAATGATATTCTACCGAAGTGTTCCTTCAAAATGATGAACAGCAATGTATTGTTCTTTCAGCAAAAGACACCATCAAATGGTAGAGAGAGCAGTTTAAGACATATTTCTCTCCATGATACCAGCCGTGTGATTTTTGGGCAAGAAATTTCTCAACAGAGAAGCTATGTTATATATGTGAAAATCACACATCAGTATGATAATTTTATCTGGACTTTCTGAAACAAAAATCTATGGGGAGACATCATATTCAAAGTTTGGCTGCTAGGATTTGAGTGTGTTCCCAAAGCTTGGTCCCCAGTGTGGCAGTTTTGGGGGTGTGTGGCAGAATTGGTAAGAGCTGTGGCCCTCTGAGAAGTTTTTAGGTCCTTAGGGGCACCTCCCTCAGTAGGCATTAATGCTGGTCTTGCAGAGTTAGTTCCTGTGAGAAAGGGTTATGACAAAAAGAAAAAGCTGGATGTTTCTGGCTCCCTGTATCTCTCCCTCTTGTATATGCTCCCACTGTGATGCCATCTGCCATGTTGTGATATAACTAATGAGTTCCTCCCTGGGAGGCTGAACCAATGAGATTAACGGATCTTGACTTTCACAGCCTTCAAAACAGTGAGCTAAATAAACTTATTTTCTTTATAAATTATCAAGCCTCAGGTATTTTGTTACAGCAACAGAAAACAGACTAATACACTGATATAAGAATGTCTTTACTCCCCCTTGGCTCCTGAAACAACTGCTTACCTCTTACAGCTTTAAATAACTTAAAGTCAACAGGCATGATGCTGTTGTGTATCTCTCTACCTAAAACATTCACATTCTCACCTCTTTGTCAATACTCTGAACACTCTATGCTTCTAACTCCTCCAATACTGTCCTTAAATCATCCAATGTTTCTCCTGAATCTATGGTTCTTTTTTTGACTGGTTCCTTCTCCTCTGCCTATATATACATTCAAGTCCCTGCAATCCTAAAACAAATGCCTGAATCAAAACACCCCTCTTCTAACCTGCATTATTCTCAAACTACCAGCAAATATTTTCTTTTCCTTCAAATTTCCTTAAGATCAGTCCACATCAGCTACATCTACTTTTCACATCTCATTGACTTTCAGATGACTGAAATTTAGCTTCTCACCAAGTAACCCAAGTCCCCTAACTGCTAAAGTCTCTGTAAGGTCCTTACCTCTTTCCTCTGCAAATTGCCAAACTCTCTTAGATTTAGTGCCACTGGTCTTCCCTGTTTGCCTTCTCCTTATTTAATCATTTGGTCTTTGTCTCCCTCAGGGACTCCAGTTCCTGGACTGACTCCTTAAAAGTTGTTTTTTTTCCCTAGAATTTGAGTCTTAATCCGCTTCCTTCTCGATTTCCAAGTGAGCATGCCCATCTGTATGTATATAATTTCTCAATTTCCATCTACCCAACACAAACTACTTCTCTGCACTCCCGACTCGTATTGTCTATTGGGCATGTTGAATACCCTCCTCCGTGCCTCAAATGCACCAGGTTCAAATAGAATCGTTTCTGTTGTCTCGCATTCTGATCTCTAGTGCTGCCTTGGAGAACCCATGCATTGTGCTCAGGAGAGGCTCACACACAGATGTGAGTTTGAATAGCAATCCCAGAACTTTGCAGGTTAGGGTCTGGGGTAAGTTACTTATTCATTCCAACTTTAATGTCATCTGAAAAATGATGACAATCACAATCACCCCAATACCCAGAAAGACGCTTGAAGAATTAGGTGGGAAACACCTTTGCACATTATCAGTGGGAGACATCATCACCATTATCACCCCCCACAGGCACCTTTTTACTCCCAAACAGCCTGCATTCTTCATCTCATTTGGAATCTGTCCTCAGAGCCCAATCAGCCACCGAATTGGGACCTGGGAGTTGCACGTGACTATTTCGTCCCTTTCACCTCTCACACAATTACAAGTTTCCATTGGTTTTGCCTCTTAATTAATTCTCAAATCCCATCACTCTTCTCCATTCCTACAACCACAGCCCTGACCCAGGCTCTCCCCCTTTCTCTGAGCATCTCTCCCCCTTTCTCTGAGCATCTCTCCTTCAGTTTTTATTCCCAACCCATAAAGTGGGCTGGAACAAGCTGTCTTGATTAAGCATCCTTTATGTCCTCCCCATCCTTACAACACATCTGACTCTGACAATGCTGTTTGTTTTTGATAAATGCTCCTCAAGAATTGAGAAGATTGGATGAATTCTAGATAGGGAAGAGGGGTGGGAGGGAAAGGGAGGGGGAAGGGGATCAGCAAGGATGGTGGAATGTGATGGACATCATTATACAAAATACATGAATGAAGATTTGAATTTGGGCCCAACATACCTTATATACAAACAGAGACATGAAAAATTGTGGTATATATGTGTATTAAGAATTATAATGCAAAAAAGAGAATATTGAATGAAATACATTAACGAAGTCCTGGCGATGATATTTGGATGATTGATGGTGTTAATGATGCAGGGTTGGTGCATCATTGCACCAACCTGGTGGGCCTGGACCGTGAGCCACCCTCTCAAGAAGGCTGCACCTGGGTGGCAAACATGGGTGGGATGTCCAGCATGTCTCATTGGTGTCTACCATCATCCATTCTCCCTAGACCCTCTCCTCTGAAGAGCCTGGGCAAAGGAAGTACTTTCACAGCTTCCCTTACAGATAAGTGTAGCCAATAACTGTGTATGGCTTCCCGGAAACTTCTGGAAAGCCTTTTGGTTTCCTGATAAGGGGGACAGGTCTGACTGTTGCCATCCTTCCCCTTTTCTTTCTGCTATAAGTAGAAATAGGAAGCATGGAGCTATGGGAGCCATTGTGGAACCTCTGAAATCCTGACTTTGACACCTTCCGGCTTCTGTGATTGACAGGCACCCGGAAGAAGGAAACTTGCTCACAGACCCTGTGGTTACCTGGGAGGGCTGACTAGGTCAGGCAACCTCTCTGGCCTTGGGAGAGCTGAGAAGGAAACGGCAAAGAATTCTTTCCTGCTTTCTTCCACAACTGGGTATTAAAGCAGTAGGGGGTCCATGTTGAAGTCACAGCAAATTAACACCACAAGCTGTTCCTACCTTTCACAGCTCCAGCTCCAAGTTAGCAAACCTATAATCAACACTCTCTCCAAGCCTTTCATGATTTGTCGGGGCTGCAGGCTCAGAGGTGGGAAGAGAGAAAAGGCGAGGAGCACAGATTTCAGCCACACCCACCTCTTTGAATTCATTAACACTTCTCACCTAATTCTAGGAGAGAGCAGTGCTGATGAATAACGAGATCGTAGATCCCTAGTGGAACGAATGCCCTAACTCTCCTGCTCACTTTCTCTACTTGGAGAACCCAGCACACCGGGAGTAATCTGGGGCCATCTTGCTTAATGTAATAAATTACTTGGAATCGATCCCTGGTACCACAAAAAAAATACTTTTATATTAAAATTTTATTTACTTAAATATTAAGGAAAAAAGGAAGGAGCATAGAAGGCAGAGTCACTTATGAATAAATCCCGTGACCTAGGTTCTGAGGATAGCAACAAGGAGACACCCCAAGTATCAACACATCCCAGTTGACCTTATACAAAGTCACAGGGAAACAAGGGAACATTAGCAATGCAAAGTGGAAGTAATTCAGTGCAAGTATTTAGAACTTAAGTGTATGTTTATATAATAATAGCTTGATCTTTATTGATGACATCCAATTGTGTTAAACACTCTATAAGAAATATTTAAAAAGATTTGCCTATTCATTATATATGAATATACATATGAAAATGCATAATTTATATGTAAGTATGTATGTATGATGAATATGAATATATATATATATATATATATATATATATATACTTTTTTTAACTAAACAAAAGTAAACTCTTTTCTGTTTTTTTTTTAAAGCAGTCTGTTCACATTCTAGATTTCCCAGTGCTGGGGTGCACCTGTATATATAAAAACTTTTGCATTTAAATTCATTTCCAGTTCACATTCAATACTTGTCTGTTCTCAGTACAGCATTACACTTAAAATCTAATTTCCAGAGCTTTATTCTCTCCTATTTATACAAGTACAGCATTTTAGGAGAATTGTTTCTGAGCCCCAGTGAGGGCTCAAGAATGCTCATCCCCTGTCCCCCGTCTTAGCACTAGTGCAGTAGAGAAGCTGAGACCCTTCTGCAGCTTCCCGATGACAAGATGTGCAGAAAGGACACCCGTCAAGACAAATCCCCATCACCGGTCCTTTAATTGCCTTCTAAAAGTGCGCTTGATTTCTCAAACACTAAATAGCACAATGTGGAATTCTGCCACTTTCCTTTTCTTGTGTGTACAATAAATTTGGAAATAGAAAATCCCCCAATGTAACAATGCCTCTAACGGCCATGTATCCTGGAGTACAGATTAACACTGAGAGCAGATGTGAAAGGCGCTGAGAAGGGTTTTAAATGCAAGTCGGTTTAAAAAAGATATGTAAGTGTTCATTTTACAAGTAAGATTACCCATGCTTTCTCTCCTTTTTTGCTGAAGTAATGAAAGCAATACCACCTTTTTTTCCTCTTAAATAAGGGACTTCAAATGCTCACTGTGGGGATGCTGTGATATGGGTCTCAGACCTCTCCTGTTGGGCCCCGAGATGGTTCCCATTCACTGAGATGCTCTTAACGGTCTGCCCTGAGGGGCAGGGAACCACCCTCACTGAGGTCACAATGCCCTCCTGCGGGCTGACTATAAACTCACCACCACCTGTGCCTTGGTAGATGGGACCCACGCTTCTGCCTGGATGGGACAACCCTGAAGACCCCATCCAGCTCTAGAGTGCGCCTTGATCCCGCCCATGGAGGCCCTGGTCGCCTTGTTCTCCAGCTCTCCCTGGTCCAGCCCTGGTCCCTCCTGCCTCACAGAGGTCGACTCTGAGAGCCCGGTCCAGTGAGCTTTCTGCACACCAATCCCCTCCTCAATCTTCCTCTCCTGGGAACTCAACTCAATCATCCTTCCTGAGACTTCCACTTCCATGATTATTTTCTGAATGGTCTTTAGGAGAGGGTCTCAGGCCTCAGAAAGTCCAACTCAAAGCCACAACATCCCTATCCACTTCTTACTGTCCTGAATTCTTGGCTCTAAAGGCAGAGGTTACAAATTCCCTTATAGTTAGGACAAAACCATGAGGAGTTCCAAATGGGCGTGAGCTGACAGGCACAGAATTCAAGAGTATTCTGCCAAGGGCTTTTTAACGAGGTCTAGTCCTTGTGCTCAAATAAGCACTTATGTGTACCTACCAAGTGTACACAGAAAAGAGATTGGTAATGAACTGCGGGAGAAATAAAAAGGGATTTTCATCAGATCTTAAAACATTGTTAACAATGTTAGCTGTGGATTCTTTTCTCACTGGAATTACCCATGACAAAAATACTTAAAATGTATATTAACAATAATAGTCTACGCCCCAAATACGATTAAATTTGTGGTTATTTTAGTTCACTTAACATACGGGGCATCATAATGCAGCTCTCCCTCCTCTCACCCCACAATTAGCATAACAGACGATCACCCCAATCACCACGTGGATGTTGTTTATCTGTATCTTTCTCCCCTTTCCACTTCTATTCTGGTTTCAACCAATGGCTTTTCCCACATTTATACACCATTTTGCACTTGTAAATGCGAAGTACAAACTGTGTTTCTCAAGTAGTTGGGGGTCTGAGATTATTTGTTTATTTTTAGTTTAATTTATACACACGCACACACACACACACACACACATATACCTAAACACATATTCATATATATTCTCATGTACATCAATATATTTTCACACATGTAATCATCTCATGTTTGCTTTGTTCCTCTTTTTCTTGCTAGTTCCTACCCCTGCTTTGCTTTCCCCCCCCCCTTATTGTGGATGCACCCCAACAAGAAGCCCAGTCAGCACCCCCCTGGGTCTTTCTGGTTCTCTTTTATGTTCACAATAGTGGACAGATCTGTGCTCAGTACACTAGTCCCCTCTTATCTGCAGTTTCATTTTACACCGTTTCAATCACTCCCAGTTTAAAAATATTAAATGAAAAATTTGGGGAATAAACAATTTAAAAATTGTCGTAAGTAATTTATAACATGTACCATTCTCCATAGTGTGATGCATCTGGTGTCTTTCTTCTCCTTCCCATGAAGGAAGTGAATCAACATTTTGTCCAGAAAAAACTCACAATATAGACATTACCTGGCCCTTAATCGCTAGTCACCGTCTCAGTGATCACATGCCTGTCATGGTGCCACAGTGGGCGCGTTCCAGCAAGACTAAGGCAGCTGCCTGGTGCCAGGAACCAAGGTCTACGCCATCCACCTCACCCCATCTCATCATGGAGGCTTTGTTATCATCTCACGTCATCACAAGAAAGGTGAACACAGCAGAGGAAGATATTTTTTGAGAGTCAGAAAGAAAAGACCATATTCACGTAACATTGGTTATACTCTATTGCTATAATTACTGTTTTAGTATAATTATGTTGTTTATATCTCTTTTTGTGCATAATTTACAGATAAGACTTTATTATGAGTATATATGTGTAGCAAAATATCATAATATGTATAGGTTTCAGTTCTATCTGTGGTTTCGGCTATCTTGCTGAAGCTCTTGGAACGTATCCTGCACATATTATGGATGACTAACTGTACAGTTAAAATCATAGAAAATATTCATATACTCCTCTATACATTTTTCTAACTTGTTACCTTTCTTGAAGTCATCAACATAGATTTCATTAGATCTTTTTTAAAAATAGCTATCCGTTATGTGAACATATCACAATATATTCAACCATTCCATGATTGAAATGCTAATTTTTTGTCACTATAAACAATGTTATAGTTGGTAATACCCAACTTTATAAACTGGATTTTAAGTATCTTTAGTATTAATGCCTAAGATTGGAATTGCTAGGTCAAAGGCTATATGTATTTTTACTATTAGTAGACATTGCTAAATTGCTTTCAGAAAACATTACAAAATTGCACATTTATATCAGCAATACATGTTTTTCTCTGCATGCATATCAGCAAAAGATATTAACACTTTCCCGCTGGGTACAGTGATTCATTCCTGTAGTCCCAGCAGCTAGGGAGGTTGAGGCAAGAGAACCACAAATTCAAGGCCATCCTCAGCAACTCAGCAAGGCCCTAAGCAACTCGGTGAGACCCTGTCTCTAAATAAAATACAAAAAGTGCTGAGGAAAAAAAAAAGATATTAACATTTTTCCAAATTTTTGCCAGTCAGAGAGATATCTGCTTCTTCAGTCTATTAGTGTATTTGAGTGTGTTTTCCTATGATAACAGGCTATTTTGGGGTTTCTCTTTTGTTGATTACATTCTTTGTATACATCTCTATTGTTTACTTGTACATTGTCAATCTGTAAGAGCTTATTTTTTTACTATGTTAACCATTTATCTGTATCTAGGCTTTGAATGATTTTCAAGGTCTTTCCTCTGTCTATTTATTTCATTTGGGATATTTTTGATAATAAATTTGTTTTTGGTCATTTGGTCATATACATGGCCATTTGTGATAGTTTGATATGTTTACACAATTTTTGTTTTCTAAATTTTCAGTGTTCACGAACTTTGTTTAATCTGTTCAATTTTCTCACAAATCTTCTTGTAATTTTTTTTTGTTTTACACCAATATTTATGCAATATGATATTTATTACTGCATAAGGTATGAGAATCAATTTTTCGTTTTTTTTTTAATTAGAGAGCCAGAGTTTCTGGTTTCTTTTATTAAAAAAAAAAAAAAAAACAGAAAACAAATAAAACCCCCATATACGTCTCTTACTCTATGAAATCTCTAACTTCTCTTATAACTAAAATATACTTGTGGATTTCCTAGTATGAACCAATAGTATGACTCAATAGCTGCTTCTGACATAAGTAATAGAGTATCTTCTTAATTTTTGGGTAGTTTGTTGTTGGGATTTGTCAGGTAATTATTCTTTTAAATAAAATTTAAGACTGTCTTATTGAAGTCCAAAAGAAAAACAAAATAAAAAACAGAAGGCCCTTAAAACTCCATTGGGATTCTAACTGGAAGACTTTAACAAATTAATAAATAATAATTATATATACATATATATGAAGTACAATGTGATATTATGAACATCATGCAATTACCAAATCAAGCTATTCAGCATATCCATCACCTTACCTACTTACCATTTAGGGTATGAGCATTTAAAGACTACTCTTTTTTATTGGTATTTGGAATTGAACTCAGGGACACTTGACCACTGAGCCACATCCCCAGCCCTATTTTGTATTTTATTTAGAGGCAGGGTCTCACTGAGTTGCTTAGCATCTCACTTTTGCTAAGGCTGACTTTGAACTCGTGATCCTCTTGCCTCAATCTCCCTAGCCACTGGGTTACAGGTGTGCACCACTTATCTGTCTAAAGTCTACTATTTTAGCAGTTTTGAATTATATAATACATTATTTTTAACCAGTCCACCATTCTGTGTAATATAGATCATAAAACTTGTTCTCCGAACTGAAATTTTATACCCTTTGCCTAACACCTTGGGAGAGTTTTAAAAAATATATTGTGAAACTTCCTATCCAAGAACATGTTTGCCTTTTCATTGATTTCTTATGTCTTTCATTAAAATTTAATAGATGCTGTATATACATTTTGAGTCTTGGTTTATAAAATTTGGTTGACTTTTCAAAGTTTTGGTCACTATCATGTATGAAGTATTTTTTTCTAATTTCTATTAGACATTTAGAAATAAAAAATTTGTTTCTATCAGAAATTAAAATTTCTATTACAAATAGAAATTTTCTAGAAAAAGGTAAAGGCTGTTGATTTCTATGCATTTATCTTCTGTCTAGCCATTTGCCAAGTTTTATAAATACTGCACTTTTCTGCCTTGAATATTTTGGGTTTTCCACATACACAATCATAATTTTACCAAAACGTGTATTTTTTCCTCTTATTTTTCAGTGTTTATAACAGATACTTCATTTTCTAAAATTTTTAAAGCAATGCTTTAAGACAAAAAGGGTAGTGATAGTGTTTTCTAATTTGTGATTAGAATTAAATTTGTTAACTTTTTTCCACTTAAATTTTGTTTGGAGGTAAACAATCTTTATTATGATTGAAGAACTTCTACTTTTACTTTTCTTAAGCTCTTTGTACAAATGCCTGCTGAATTTTACCATGTGTCTTTCAGGCACTATTGATTGATTGCCTAATTTTGTCACTTAATTCACATGAGGGATGATTGACAGATTTCCTTCTATTAAGCCACCCTTACTTTTCTGTGCACGTTTCCATGATTGTTTTGTAAATTCCTAGAGAAATGTTTACCAAAATGTGTCAAATGTTAGTAGGTATAACTTAATAAAAGGACGCCATGATCAAATTAATTTGAAAGTCACTGGACCAAACAAAGTTAAACCTTACTTCCCAGAACCTTTGATGCTAATGTGCATTGTCAATCTTTCAAGAGGAGATTCTGAACACGGAGTGTTTAGTGAACTTTGCTGGATCATCTATTTTTCATGGACCAACCCATGAGATTAGCTCAGAACACACTTTGGGAAATGCATATGTGGAGATCATGTGCTAAGATTGTCAAATATTTTCAGCACACAAGACCCAACATGGTGGTAAATAAAACATCATGACTATACGATGCCAAAAACCTATTTGTTTGGAGAAAAATATTTTAGTTAATTAACATTTTATGCCAACCAATTTTACTTTCATTTATACTAGATTTTTACCAGTGTAGGCTCAAATTGTGGATGTAGGGCATGATGTAGACCCATCTTAGAAGTGACCCATCCAGAGGCTGGTTGTAATCTCAGTACCAACCATTGTTAAATATGATGCAAGGAAATCATGCAATATCCACCTTTCTCTGCAATTCAACCATGGTATCGTGAGTAGGTCTTGCACATAGTACTCACCAATGACATATTCCACCCTGAATAAATCCCTCCTGGGATCGTAGGGACGATTGAAGTCAATCTGGACATAGAAAGACTGTCCTCTACGGACAATCAACTTGTCATTGTCATACTTGTCAGTGTGGTGATCGATCTTGTTGGAGTCCCATCTCTCCTTGAACAGGTGAACGGCTGAGACATTCAGGAAGTCTACACACAGAGAAAACAAGCAGAGGACACCGTTAAGTAACTGTGGTTTCAATACAATCTCAAAAAACCAAGATTTTTCCCCCCCAAAAAAAGAAGGAAAGCAGTTCTGTTGAATGAAACTCTGCACAGGGAGGGGACGTGGAGCCAATTTGAGAGTCAGCCTCTCGTGATATTCTTGCTTTGGAAGAGAATTTGTTAAAGCTTTTTCTATCGCTGGTCTCATTTCAGATCACAGGACACTCACTTTGGGAGAGACAGATGCTTATCTAATAGATCTAGACACAGAGAAGCGAGGGTCAGAGTTCAAGTCTTCAGATTCTCAGTCTCATGCTGATTTGTGTTATGTTAGCCTCTTCCCGTCATGACTATGCCTCCCTATGTGACACAGCCACTTCAATTTTCCTATCTTTCAAAAGGGAAGAATTGAATCTGACAAAGCCTCAAAGGGACTTTCTAAGGACAAAGTTGGCCATTAATCCAAAATTCTGCTCTTCCCACAGCAAAGGTCAAATGCCCCATCCTTCTGTAATTCTAAAAGTAGACCTGGTCCCTCAAAGGCAGGGAAGAGAGGGAACAGGTCTGGAGACAGGAAAATGACATTTCTATGAGGTAAGTATGATCGCTTCCATTTACACAGCAAGAACCAGCCTTTCATTTCCTTATGACCCATCTGGAAGTCAACCCCCGGTCTGTTTGATGTCAAAATTTCCAGGATGTTCCTGTCTTTTGGAATCAGTAGTATATATGTCAGTTCCATGTTTACTAGTCATCTAATTTTCTATCCATTACTTAAACTCGTTTCCTCATCATAAAATGAGGATACCAACATTCGTTTCAGAAGCATGATACAGGAGCTGACATCTCTGTGAAAGTGACATGAGATGACATGAAATGACACATGAAAGGACTTGGCAGAGTCTAACCCATAATAATCGTGAATAGAGGTTAGCTTCCCTCTTGTCGTTTCCCATTCTCTTCTGCAAATGATCGCTTCATGGGAAAGTAATGCTAACTACTTGTCTATGCCGTCGTCTAGAAGACTGACTCTGGAGGCTGACTTCTGTATGTGCACTTGACATTCTACAGGGTCACTGGGGAGACAAGGTTGGTGGGCTGCCCTGGCTTTCTGCCCTCCCTCTCTGTCCCTAACTCTGCCTGCTACACAATTCTCCCTTGTGGCTGTAAACATGCTACTCTCTGAGAGCACAGCTTCTGAGCTTATACACATGCTAAGGCATCTCTTTGCAGTGCTCCAAAGACATCTTTGCTTTTATACAGGAATCTTGTGCAGGATTCCTGGTCCCCTTGGGTCCCTTTTTTTTCTTCATAGGTAAAACTAGGAAGGTGGGCTCTGTTTGTTATAGGTTGCGTTTGAAATGTCCCCTGAAAAGCTCATACGTTGAAAGCATGATCCCCAATGCAGCAAGGTACAGAGGTAGGCTTATAGCCAATGATTAAGGTTCTGAAATCAAAAGTGGATTAATCCATTTGATGAATTAATCCACTGATGGCTGAAAGAAATGATGGGTGGTAAACTGTAGGTAGGTGGGGCATGACTGGAGGAAGCAGGTGGCTAGAGGTATGTCCTGGGGGACTATATTATGTCCCTGGCTCTTCAAACTTTCCCTCCCAACCCCCCTGCCTCCTGGCAGCCATAAGCCAATTACCTCATTTTTAAAATTAGCATACTAAAACTTTGAGAACTTCTATGAAGATGTAGTGATATGTGACACATGGGCCTGGCACTATGCCTGGCACATGGTGGGCTCCTAGGTGTACAGTTGCTTGTGGAACATGAGCTCTGACAGAGCCATTCAGGTGGCGTGGTGCTCCATGGGTTACTCTGACTAGCGCATTACAGCAGAAAATGCAGAATGCAGTTTTATTTTTGCCTCATCTCAGAAGCCTGTTGTAGTATATGGTCCCCTGAAGGGAACTTTCTTTCTGTTATGTTTAATTTTCTAGACCTTTATTATCCAAGCTGCCTTCTCCTAAGTTTTCCGACTTTATTAAGGTCACAATCCCCAGAGTTAAACCAGCCTAAGAAGGAGCTGGAGGAACATTGATGTCCCAGGTGAAAATGAGTTCAGTGACCAACTCCTCTGGTCTTCTTTTTTTAGCACAGTGCTTTTAAATACTTTTTTTAATACCTCCAAATCTAAGTCCTCAGGAATAGATTTAATCAATTCCTCACTCATCATTACCCATGGAAGAAGTCTATGAATATCACAACTTCATAGAGGCACTTTCTGGACCATCTGGTCAACCTACTACATACTGCTTGAACCATCTTCATGAAAGTCCGAGAACCTGAGCTCCCAGTCTTTGAGTGAGCAGAAAACTCTCTCACAGGCTAAACAGTTGATTTTTGAACAAGTCTAATGATTTAAAAATTTTTTTGAGATAAATGGACATCTGCCTCCCTATAATTTTTCTAGTTGTTGATCCTGGTTCTGATTTTGGGATAAATATAGAGGAAGTCCCCTATTCATTTCATCTGGCACTTGGTAGGTATTTAGAGACTTCTCTTAGGCCTCCTCTGAGTCTCCATTTCTTCAGCTGTTCTGTAATAAATTATTTTCAGAACTTCTACCTATCATTCTGTTTTGGAATATATTTCATTTTGTCGATTCCTCTCTGGAGGTGTTTTCCCTGGAACTGAGCACATTAGTCTGGCTGTGGTTTTTTAAAATAAACTACAATGAGAATCACTACATCTTTCAAAATAAATAGTGTAGTTTTCCGAGTGCAGTGGTGCACCCCTGTAATCCCAGCAACTCTGGAGTCCAAAGCAGGAGAATTGGAAAGTTCGAGACCAGCCTCAGCAAGGTAGTGAGGTTCTAAGCAACTTAGCAAGACCCTGACTCAAAATGAAAAAATAAGAAAGGCTGGGGATGTGGCTCAGTGGTTAAGTGCCCCTGGGTTCAATCCTCAGCACCAAATAAATAAATAAATAGTGTATTTCTATTAATTCAGTCCGAGGTATCATTAGTATCTTAGACACACCTTACTGTAGATTTATATTAAGGATCTGATGAAGCAAGACCCTTGAAAATGTTTTCTAATGTCCTTTCCCTGAATATTGAGTTAAATGTCAATTCAGATCCCTACAAACCACTAATATGTGCTGCTTTGGGCCATATTTGTTTATGCAATTGTTTTCTTCTTTTAAGCTCAATTTTGAAGTCTTATGTAGATTCATAGTAAATTCCTTTTTATTGAATTGGCTTATTGCTCTTAAAGTAATTTTATACCCTAACTGTGCATTCAATACATTTAAGATTCTATCTTCCTGCCCTCCAGGATTTCTACAATGTGCCATTTTATGATGCCATCCAAGTGGTGGATATAAATATTCACAAGGCCATTGCTTAATAACTACAAGCTAAGCACACACATAGTGGCAGATACGAAAATATGAGCAGATGATTATGATACGGTGGGATAACTATGCCTTTTAAAGGATGTATAGAATACTGGGTGGGGGTTATTTGGTAGGAGCCCCTAACCAGACTAGGGGATTTTCTGGAGGAAATAAGATAGAAACAGTGGTCAAAAGAGGAGTAAACAATCCAAGTGGAAAGGAAGACCTAGAACAATGCTTCAAGCAGAGAAAAGAGCATGTGCAAAGATCAAGGCGTAGTTACTGAAGAAACTGAAAGAAGATTGGTTGGTGGGTGTAGTAGGAGGGGCCATAGTAGAACAGCATCCAGGAGCCAACTCCTGCCAGGCTTATAGGCCACGTCAAGGGGTTTGGACTTTGCAAACATTTATGTTTACAAATATAAATTTAAACTGCTTCTGGAAGTCCCCAGGGTTTGGATGGTGTCAGTGCTGGAGGCTAGCTGGGAGGGCGGTGAGTTTGGTCCACCTGATCCTGGAGCATTCCCAGGACTTGCCTCCTGGATTCCTACCCTCTCCCCCATCATCAGGTGTCCTTGAAAATGAGCATATTAGCAAATGCCGTATCCTCCCAAGAAGCTCTGCCAATAGAAAAAATTAAGTTGAAGTGGAAGATTCAAGTATTTCTTTAGTATCTAGTGCTCATCAGCCTAATTTCCATTGCAAAAGAAAACATGGCTTTTCAGTTTTATCTCCCAGGCTACTGAACCTGGTTAGTGGCCGGTGAGTCTAGTTAAAGTTAATCTATCCTTGTAGAGTGATGTGCTAATTCTGTGGGATGTCTGTTGGTACTGGAAGGCTCAGTTTCCCTGATTAAACTGATTTGGAAAATGCTGGCCTACCCAAAGTTAATCAGGACTCTTTACCACAGCAGTAACAGGAGCCTTGAATATGCTGATGTGCTCTGCAAAGTTCCCAAAGAGCAATGGTTTCCATACTTAAATAACCATGGACAATTTTTCCTTTGAAGATCAGTGTTGTGCAGAATATGCTTTGGGAGATGCTTCTCTACTTACTAATTATACAACCTCAGGAAAGTTATTTATTCTCTCTGAGCTACCATTTTCCTACTTTTAATATAAGAATGAAGTACCTACCTCCTGGAGTGCGTGCTACCTAGTAAATTCTCAATAAATGTTTCTTATTACTGTCATTGTTGTTATTATTGTTATTATTATGAAAGTTAGAATAGTACAATGGACAGGAGCCTGTGATTTGGACCCAGAATATCTGGACTCAAATCCCAGCTCTGCTACTTACTTTAGTCTTTATGACCTTGGGCAAGTCATATAAACTTCTTGAGCCTCAGTTTCCTCTTTGGCAAAATAGACTTGGTATAGGGATTAAATAAGAAAATGTGTTGAGTTCCGTATCTCTAACTCTAGCAGATGGTAAATGCTCAGTAACTGATAATAATAAAGAATAATAATAGCCCTGAGCATTTGGGCAGATTCTTGGAGTCAATGAGTTAAGAAGGCAGGTCTCTCAGAGGACTGGTGAAAAGTTTGGATCTGAGCAATGCAAAGTTACTTTAGTAAAGAATGCACACTGGAAAGCTTTCTAGAACCTTTCTTTCAGCCTTACCAAACCCATGACCTTTTACATTCGCTGTCTTCTGAGAAGACACACTTGCATTTTTTTCCTTTCCTGAATTTCTGCTGATGGATAAAATCCTTTTCTCCTCTCCATTCTTAGAATATATTCCTCCTGATACATTTCTCTTTTCAAAAAAACGTACAAATTAGCTGGGCATGGTGGCACGTGCCTATAATCCCAGTGGCTCTGGAGACTGAGACAGGAGGATCGGGAGTTCAAAGCCAGCTTCAGCAACTTACTGAGACACTTAGAAACTTAAAGAAATTTTATCTCTAAATAAAATAGAAAAAAAAGGGCTGGAGATGTGGCTCAGTGGTTAAGTATCCTTGGTATAAAAAAATAATGTACACATTACCATTAACCACTTGGTATCACCTTTATACAAATGGTATCACTCATGGGGCTGTAAACCCTTTGAGGCTGGACCATGTCTCAATCGTCTAGTCAGCATGCCTGGGGAAATGTGCAAAAAGCCCACAGCAAATATGATACTTTTCACTTAAGCCAACGTAGGACCTGAAAATTTGGAGCTTAGAACTGATTATTCACTTTAAAATGGATTATTCCATTTACCATAGGCTTAACCATCACAGTTCTTTACATATCATTTCACAGACAATTTCATCCTCAAAATTTGCAAGTTTCTGGGATATCCATGCATATCATTGGAGACAGTTATAGGAGACTTTGTAACACAAGGCCTCCAGATAAGAAACTTTGTTACATGTTGGAATAAAAATGCCTGTGTCTTCATAAAAAAGATGCTGATGAATTCCTATGAGTACATAAAGCCTAAGCTAAAAGAAAATCTATGGGGTTACAGTGTTTTTCACAATGAAAAACATTTAGAGAGTTTATTTTAAAAATATTGTAGTCTGTATTGTTATGCTTTTGTCTAGGAATGGACTTTTCCAAAATGTATTTTCTAAGTGATATTTTCATTTTCTATTGCAATATTATTCCAATAAGTCATTTAAAGATTGAAACTTGGGGGAAAAAAGACTTAAAGTGAAACTTGGCTGAGATATGGAAGACTAAAAGCTATGCTAAGAGGTCAGAGGTTTAAAGAAATAATGTTCTGGTCTGCAAATGTATAGAATATATGGAAGGCTCACGGGATGGTGTATACTGTAGAGAAGGAAATAGCATCTGCATTGAGCTCACTTTAATGTAATATACTAATAGGTCAATGGGTCTGTTAGTTGTATTAGTCTGTTTTTCATTAGTGGAATACACTAAAAATTTTGTTGATAGGGATGAATGTTTGAAATATTTAGAGATTATTTCTCATCACTCAAATAGGCTTACCCAAGAATAATTCATAATTATGTTTTTTCCTTAAGTGATAAGTCTTAAAATAAGAAAAGAATTGTCTTATAATTTTAGCTTATAAAGAAATATAAAGAAATACTTAAAACAGAGCACATATAAAGTGCTTATAAACAAAAAAAAGGAAATTAAGCTCACAGTTTGGGAGGATAAAAGCCCAGACCATGTGGTGCTGTCAGGGGTGAGGGCCCCATGGCTGCATCACCTCATGGCATATGGCATCAAAATGGCGGGATGAGTGGAAGAGGGAGAGATCACATCACCAGACAGGAAAGGAAGCCAGAGAGTGATTCAGAGGTCAGGCTCAAACTTTTATAACAATTTCCTTCCCTGAGAACTGACTTAGTGGCTACCTTAATGGCTTCTGAGGGCAGTGCTCCCAATGACCTAAAGGCCTCCCACTAGGCCCCACCTTTTAAAGGTCCCACCACCTCCCACCATCACCATACCGTGGATCAAGCCTCCAACACAAGAATTCTTGGTGGACAAAACACACCATACCATAATACTAGGGGGTTCTTCCAAGTATGAGAGTAAGAGGTGAGGTCCCCAATATCACTGATTAAAGAACATCTCTTCCATAGCCACCCATAGATCAAGCCAAGAACAGTATTTGGTTCTTTTAATAACCTGATCATAACAAGGACTCTCCCAATAGTTGTCATAAAATATGACCATAGATATAAAGATGTCACAGTGCATTCTGTTTTCTCTTTGGTCTACTTGTGCCCCTTCCTAGGTCATGGGTATTCAGTGAACATTTGTTAAGGGCCTATTGATTTTCGCTTTGTTTATTGGCTGAACGAGACATAACTTAGATTGAAAGAGCTCTCTTGTCCTTCAGGCTCATTCCCCACAAACAGGAAATAATTTTGCATCTCCCTTACAAGCCCACATCCTGACAAAATGGATCAGCTTAGTGCTAAGTCCCATTTTTTTTTAAGAGATATTACTGCTGGAAACTTGGCAGCTTGTTCTCTCAAAGTGACAGCTTTCAAAAAGTCTACCTAACACAATTTAGCCTAATTCCAAACACATCAGAAAATGGGCTGTGGAATGAAAAAAAAAATTCTCTCCTCAGGAACCAGTTGCCTCTCTGTCCTACTCTTTCTCTAATATGAAAAAAAAAGGATTATATTCTCCCTGGGTTGTAAAAAATATTCTTCTGAGAATGATTGTACCTGTCACAGATGGAATCTTGAAATAAGTAAAATGTTTAGGTTCATATTCTAGGAATTCCCTGGTGAGCTGAATTCTCCATGCAATCTTTGATAATGTTGTTACTAACCTATAGGCATAAATGCTATTCCTGAAGTAGGTCTGTCAGTGGTGGAGAGAACAATAGGAAAAAGGTCTCTTGCATTTCTTTGGGATATGTGAAATTTTAGACTATCCTATTTAGAATCACTTTCGACATTTTTTCCTTCAGCAACTAATTTTTAAAACAGTTGCTATTAAGAGGCCCTTCAACTTCCTAGAAGGAGATAGACCAAGCAATTTAGTGAGACCATGTCTCAAAATAAAAATAAATAAATAAATAAATAAAAAGAATGGGGATGTGACTCTGTGATAAAGTACCCCTGGGTTTAATCCCCAGTACCTTAAAATGTTTAAGAAATGATCAACTTCCTAGAAGGAGATAGACCAAGAGAAAGGGGGCTCACACCTTCTCCAGGGGCTAGAATCCCTCTCCTGTAGCCTGGAGTACCTCTTTCTCTCTATTTTCTCCCCGACATTACAGTTACCTTTATAAAATGTAATCTTGCTATTCGGAATCTGCAAGGATAAAAGGCAAGGTCTTCAATGCCTAGTTTAGTGAGATCCCTGCCATCTCTCAGGCTTCTCTCTTACTCCCCTAGTCACTCCTCACAACTTGGCCTATGCTATTCTCTGTGCTGAAGAGGCCCTTCCATGCACCTGTCTATCTGGAACATTCTGATTCATCTTCTAAGACCCAGTTCAGAGATCTGTCATACGAAGTCTTTCTCACCCCTCTTCCTTGCTCTGCCACACCACAAGATGTCCCTTTTGATTATTTCACAGGTATTTTCATAAATCTCACTTAGTTATTGCACTGAATGGCGATGGTCTTTTCTTGTTTATTTCGTCTATTAGACTGAGAGCTCGCCGACTATTAGACTGGAGGCTTGGGACTGACTTAGTCATTTTTGTGTCCCTGGAGAAAGCCTGGAGCTGCTCCTGGCACATACGTGACAACGAGTGTATGTTTTTGACAAACTGAGTGAAAGGCTGAACTGGTACTAATTTCTTAATCACACATAGAATGCTTCTTTTATTCCTTCAGTAACCTTGAATCCAGAGTTTACTTCCATCAAGTAGACGTTGATTGTTAACTGGTTAGTTGGTTGATTTGGTTCTGAGAGTGATGGGAGGGAGAAGATTCTCAGAAAAACAAAAGGTCCATTGGCCTGAAAACTACCAGACCCTACATTTTTTGCAAAACCAGGTTCGCTTTCTTATTTGATTTCAATACAAATAGGTATGCGAATTACTGCTGCAAATAATCACCTACTGCTAATAACATAGAGTCGAACGAGCCCAAGAATATAAGGTGGTCTCCTGGAACACATTTCTAGCCCCTGGAGAAGGTGTTGAGATATATATATATATATATCTCACACCAACTGACTACACAGAATAGTCTGGTAGAAATTAGTGTAAATCCAAACAATCTGAGGAGGTTCTCACAGTACTTTTCCTGCCCAATAACTCTGGAGTTTGAGGCAGGAGGATCACAAGTTCAAGGCCAACCTCAGCAACTTAGTGAGGTCCTAAGCAATTTAGTGAGACCATGTCTCAAAATAAAAATAAATAAATAAAAAGGAATGGAGATGTGACTCTGTGATAAAGCACCCCTAGGTTCAACCCCCAATACCAAACAACAACGAAAAGAATCCCTAAAACAATTTGAGGATGTCAGATCAGATATCCACTGACTGGCTAATCCCACCTCTGAGATCCCATCTTTACCTCAAATATTTCAGTTTTTCCTAGATGTTATGATGTGTATGGGAGGAAGCTTATGTGAGTCCAAACATTTTGATAAAGATTTTGCTTTACTAAAATCCTCCCCACACCTTTTAGGAGTAGGATATTGCTATGTTGCCCAGGTCAACCTTGAACTCCTGGTCTTAAGTGATCCTCTTGCCTCAACTTCCCAAGTAGCTGGAACTACAGTTCTTGCCACTCTAATACAATAATTTCTAACCAAATATTCACAGCCATGAGCGAAGAGCATTGTACACATCAGTGTATATTACATACACCATATGCAGTGATGGTCAGGATATATTGCTACAGGATTCATCCAAAGGACAAAGTTGACATTTTCCTCTTTTCTCCTCTCTGAGCTTCTTGATCAGTTCCTCAATAGCAGCTTAGGAAAGGGAAGAGCCACCATTAAAATTAAAAGGAGGAGGAGGAGGAGGAGGAGGAGGAGGGGGAGGAGGGGGAGGGGGAGGAGGAGGAAGAGAAGGAGGAGGAGGAGGAGGAGAAGGAGGAAGAGGGGGAGGAGGAGGAGAAGGGGGAAAGAAGAGGAAGGAGGAGAGGAAGGAGGAGGAAGAGGAGGAGGAGGAGGAGGAGAAAGAGGAGGAGGAGGAGGAGAAAAGGAGCAGGAGGAGGAGAAGGAAGAGGAGGAGGAAGGGGAGTAGTGGAGGAGGAGGAGGAGGTGGAGGAGGAGGAGGAGGAGGAGGAGGAGGAGGAGGAGGAGGAAAGGAGAGGGGTAGAGGGGGAAGGGAAGGAGAAGGAGAAGGTAGTGTTTGATTTAGGGCTTTGTGTTCCAGAGCCAAAGACATCCTGATAGGTGACCAGGGAGTGAAGAGTGCTCTTGGAGGCCACTAGTGGCTACTGGGTGAACTGCAATAAGATGGCATCAAACAAAACAGAAGAAATGATTTTGCCTTCCTAGCATTAGTCTCTTAGCAGAGATAACTTGGGGAGAACTTGATATATTTAGTGTCAGAAAATCTGCTTTTTGGACAATCAAGCAGAAATCTGAAACGTACAGAATCACCTCCTTGTTCAGATTTTTTGTATACTGGTATTGTTTTCTGTCCTCCTCATTTGGGACTTGACAGCTATGATTCCTAGGCTCAGAGGAATCAACTGCATGTCCTCCACAGCATCGGTGACTAGCTTACCTGAGTGAAAATATTAAATGAATGCATGGTTTTGAAGTCTGGAACTTGTCATTAAAAATAAGATTATTATGATGGTAGGGGTGGTGGGTCATTCGATTTGCAAGTGACTGTGTTCATTCATTCAAATCATTCTGCAGTCACTGGACTTTCATGTCCTTATGTCAGGATCTCCATGACTATCCCAGAGTGTCACTTGGGTTGTGTACACATGATTGCCAAGTAAATAATGCTAAATAAATACTTTTTTCAAAATAATTGAGTCAAGCTCTCTGTTGGGAGGTAGGGACCTCCCAACATAAACAAACAAAACCAGTTATGTCTGATTTTTTTAAATTACCTGACCTGAACATGTTCTCTGACAGTTTTGATGCCTTATTGGCAACATTTTGTTCTGACTTCAGATTTACAAAGTGTTGTATATTTCCTGTAGGATCAAGTATTCACTGGATACTTGTTATTCTGATCTTATAGGGGTATGATTATTTCCATGCTCCAAATCAATAAATATTTATTAGTCATGTGCTATAGGTTAGACCTACTACAGACCCTATCCATCTGATCCTCAGGACAGCCTATAAAATAAGTGTTACTTCTGTTTTGCTGATGGGTAAACTGAGGCCACAGCACAAGATGACTTGCCCTGGGTCCTAGGACTGGAATCTCGGTGCTCTGCCCCCTGCATGACAGGGCTCTTTGCTCCCCTGCACTGTCTGTGGGAAGATCACATTTCTCCTCACCCATCCTGGTAAGGATGATGGTGCCCCTTGCTCTTTCTGCTCCTACTACCCACTTCTTCTAGTGTCTAGGTGCCCAGTGTCTTCTCTGCCAGAGGGGAATTTTGCTAGAGAATGGAATTCTCCAAGGTGACCTCCTAGATAGTTGGATGTCTGCTTTCCAATTTTGTTTCAGTTCTTAAAAAGAAAAAAGACTTCTGGTCTGGTCAGTGAAGGCGTGAACTGCTTGCTTTGGATCTGTTTCCAAACTACCTCTGTCACCGGGGTTGAGATAAGCTGATTAACATGTCCTTTCCCAACCCGGCTCTGTGGTTCTATTAGTGAGGTTTTAGAGTGTGGCCCTAGTTTGGAGAGTTAGTTTCAAATGAGTTTACCTTGCTCCTTCCAAAACTGTTCTCTGTGTTCAATTGAAGATGTCCTTGTGTTTTGTGAGCCTCTACCCCAAATCTGGAGGGTACCTGCTGAATACCTCTCTGTTTACACAGTTTGATATCAAATTGTCTAAACCCTTTCTCTCTGCTACCACCTCTCTCCTCCACCTGGGTTTTCACACAGCCAGCCACAGCGTGACTGTGCTCACCAACCCCAGCAAGGAGGTGTTTCTCCCCTGACGAGATGCAGCACAGAGAACCCTAAAGAGAAAAATTGGGTTTGGGTGCATAAATGCTCCTGCAAAAAGAGCTCTCAGCTAGATGCCATTCAGGGACATGAGTCTGAACATCCCTGCAGTGGCCCAAGGGAATGGCACCCGAATCACCAAGCCAGCTCTGGCACCTGGGCCCGTCACAGTTGACAGGGCTGAGAGAAGGTCAGCTGGTGGCTGCCATACCCAGAGCGGCTCCCATGGGATCAGGAGGAGGCAAGAGGCAGGGGAAACAGCTTGCCTTGCCTGCTCCCCTGGCTGATCTAGAGACAAATAGAGGGCTTCCATCTCTATTACTGTCAGAATCTGGCACCTCTCGCCAGCTCTGAAATTCACAGCAATGGATGGAGGAGGGAGGAGGGAGATGGAAGGAGGTGCAAGCCAGACAATCAAAAACAGACACAATATTTTGGAAGTGGAATCTTCCAGTTAGAGAGCATTCTCAAAAGTGTAGAGGCTGCTCAAAGGTGCATTCATTCAGCACCTTTGTTTTGTGGAGGAAATGTAGTTGGAAAGTGGAAAGACAAAGAGACTTCCCTGGGGTTACAAGGTCAATAAGTGGCAGAACTGGGTAAAGGAGCTGGGTCTCTGGTGCTTTTTCCACTTGGAAGAAGATTTGGGAGTCCTTTCTTGCAGATACCGGCAGGGGCATCTTTTCTTGGAGCTCAGCTGAGACAGAGGATGCTCATGTAGCATCCACAGGGGAAGAGAGGCCAGTCAGGGCTCTGCCTGGATGCAATGGCTTATTCCTACCTTGCAGGTTGACACCCCGGGGCACCAGGCCCTGCAGCTCCTCTGTGGGGAGGTCGTCTTCTGCTGCATTGGAGTTGTTGGGTGGGATTGCTCTCCTGCCCCCAAAGGTGGTTCTGGAAGTGTCTGACATTCTCAGATTTGCAAGATCCTTGGGAGAAGAGGAGGAGACCACAGGAAAGGGAGTGTGAAATGAGTTCCATCTGAGACAAAGATTCCAAAATAGAGAAACAGACATATCGGCGTGTGACAGCACCCGAGCAACACATTCTGAGTTTCACATAAATAAAAACTCACAAGTGGCAGCGAGGATTAACCTAATGATGGAGTGAGTGCAGTCCCCAAGGATTTCGGGGGAGATTTGTTCACCAAAACATATGGAAAACAGGGAAAAGTGGGTTGATTGGAGGGAATGAAAAATTTTAAACATTGTAGGGAGCAGGGTTTTCCCTTCCCCCAAATCCTGGAAAGCAACATCTTTGTGAGAAACATTGACTGACATAAGCATGTACCTATGCCCACTTCATATGTATTTATAAGGCCTAAGACACTTTTTGATTTTTGGTTGTAGATGGACACAATATCTTTGTTTTATTTTTATGTGGTGCGAAGGATCAAACCCAGGGCCTCACAAATGCCAGGCAAGTGCTCTACCCCTGAGCCACAACCCCAGTCCCCTAAGTCACTTTTAAAAATAAATTCATACAACTGTTTCCAGGTAAGCGTTTTCTTCCAAAGCATTCCCATTTGCAGTTTAATTCAATCAATGTTGATTGAGGGCCTGCTAGGATCCAGACTGTGTTCTAGGTACTTGAGATAGATGTGTCAGAGAACAGAACAGAATTTCTGCCCTGGGAGATTATAGGGCAGTAGGATTAGGGAGAGGCCCCACCCAGAGTTTTAAATCAATCAGTTGGTGTGTTAGGGTGGGTGGAAGTGCTTTGGAAACAAGTGAGGAGATGGAGAGGTTAGGTGGTGGGAAGGAGGCCCACAGGCAATTTGGACTCTGTGCAGGCAAACAGCCATCCTAAACACCACACACCTTAGCTCAGCCACCAATAAGCACTTGTTGACCAACTGACCAAATGAAGGGGACTTTGTTTCTGGACCTTGATCACCTGGATCACCCTGTCATCACTCCTGGCAACTTGGCTGTTTTCACAAACCAGGCACACCCTCAAGAGATGAGGCCCTGCCATGACAGAGTCCATTAGATTAGTCTGGGAAATGTGGAGCAATAGAGCAAGAGGCTGAGGACAGAGCCATTTGCCAAGGTATTTGGTCTTGGAAGGAGACAGGAGTGTTTGGAAGGATAAGGTCCAAATAGGTATCCATAATGTCTCTAAACATACTTACGCACAGTCCCTGATGGGCTGAGGGGAGGGAGGGAGTCAGGAGAGACAAACAGGTTTAATGATGGAATGAAAGCAGGACAAAGCAGTCCCCTGCTGAAAAAATAGCAAAGGTAAGGGCTGGACCACTCCAGGGGCAGATTTGGAGGCAGGTTTGGAGTAGGACAGGAGGCCACGGTGCCACAGAATATCAGAAGAGGGAGCAGTTAAAGCAGAGAATGGCCGGGTGGGTGGCGCACACCTGTGATCCCAGCAACTGGGGAGGCTAGGGCAGGAGGATCGCAAGTTCAAAGCCAGCCTCAGCAACTTAGCGAGGCCCTAAGCAACTCAGTAAGATGCTGTCTCAAAATAAAACATAAAAAGTGCTCAGGATGCGACTCTGTGGTTAAGCACCCTGGACTCAACCCATATTCAAAAACCAAAAAGCAGAGAATTGCGGTACCCCAAGGCCATTCTGAGTGGGTCTGGGGAAGGGGGTGGTTCAAGTTCAACCCTTGCATTGGTACTGGGAAGCTCATGGGCAGGAGTTGGAATGGGAGAACCTGCTCCTTTGCAGGCAAGTAGACATTCCTACCTGGTGCTAGCTTTTCCTGTCCCCTACTCCATACTTTGCCTCCCTGAGGAAAGGTGCCTGTCCCTTGGGGGAGCACCCCCAACTCCCCTATTCCTATTGGTGGGCCTCAGCAAGCAGTGCTTTCAGGATGGCTTCATGGAGTACCTAAGAGGTGTCCCGCTCTAGAGCGAAGCTGGGTCTTGCCGAGCTAAGGGGCCAAGAGCTGGGGCTGGAGGAATGGAGCTGCCTCTGCCCTCCTCTTGAGCAGGAGCAGCCCCCTCACCAGAGACCCAGGCACAGGGGTTAGTCGCAGCTGGCTGCAGGGTCCCAGGGTGCAGGGCTGCGGCTTACCTGCGTGCGCTCCCCAAGGAAGTGCCCTAGCGTGGGCTCGCTCTGTGCCTCTTGGGGACTTCCTCAAAAGGACGGAGGCAAAAGGACCAGAAATTTGGCTCTTAAATAACTTTCCAACAGCTCCCACCCTCCTCCGCCCGTCCTCTGGGGTTTTCTCCTCCCCCTTCTAAAGCTGGAGCTAGCAGAGGAGTTTCAAGGACTTCCCCTTTACTTCTGCAATCCTGCCCTGTTGATTAGGCATGCGCCCCCTTTCTCCCCGTCCCCGGCCCCGCGCACCCCTCTTGCTCCGGGTTTCGCATCTCCTCACCATCCCCATCCCCAGTTCTCCGACCCCCACCCCCTCCTCCCTTGGCTGCTGGAGTGACAGGCGGTCACCTACCCTCCTCTTTGGTCAGATGGGCTGGAAGGGTCTTTCACAAAGGAATGTTTTTGCAATGCCAGTTTGGCTGATGTGGCTTGGCAGGAGGGAGGGTCTGCCCTCTCACAGACAGGTCACACAGGCAGCTGTGACCATGCATGAAGCAAAGCAATGTGTCCCTCTTGTGCAAATAAGGCTGCATTCTTGAATCATCTGGGGAGCCACAGCCACCGCCTAACCACAAGACTTCCTGCAGGACAGCGATGCCCAGCCCCAGGATGAGTAAATTGCCTTGAAGAGCGCCCCACAAATTAGAAAATGACACTTTATTTTCTCCCTGAAAGCCATACTGATGTATCTTCAAAAATCAGAGAGAAATTGGTGTGAATATTCTAGGTGTACAACCAGAGATATGAAAAATTGTGCTCTATATATGTAATAAGAATTGTAATGCATTCTGCTGTCATATATAAATAAAAAAAGAAAAAAATTAAAAAGAAAAAATTTCTCCTAAAATTTCCATTTTTTTTTCTCCCCCCCACCCCCACAGCCTTTGTTATTTCTAAATACTCTTATGTCAACTGTGGCTAATTCTGTCTTCTTTGCTATCCTCAAATATCTGAACCTGCCATAGGAAAAAAAATATAGATGTCTTTGGTTAGAAATGCTCCCACTTTTTTTTCTACTAAATGTATGAACTTGTCAGCGAATTTATCTAAAGTTTCCTCCTTTTTCTTTTTCTTCCTGTTGCTAAACTGGGAAAGGTCCCTCCTCAACCCTTGTTGTCCAAAGTGCTCTGGGTCCCTTTCACTTTGTTCCATTTTACCTTCTTGGCAGGACTTTGCTGCACTTCTTATCCATCCTTCCTTCTGTTCTCTCACAGCTGCTGCTCATCAGCATTGACAAAATTTCAGTTCAAATCTCTTCAATATGTTTAAAACCCCTTGCTCAACCCATGATCCCCCACCTATCCTTCATTTCCTTTTCTCCCCTCTATCACTAAGCTTCTGCCATCTGGCTTCTATCTGAAACAGTTTTAGTCCATTTTGTTACTATAATGAAATCCCAGAGACTGGATAATTGGTAAAGAAAGGAGGTTCATTCTGCTTATGGTTCTAAACATCAAGAACACGACACTTGCATCTTCTCAGCATCCAGTGAGTAGCTTGAGCGTGTGTCTTCATGTGCAGAAAAGCAGAAGAAAAAATGGACATGGTCAGAAAAGAGGAAACATGAGGAGTGGCCTCAGTATATAACTGACCATTCCCCTGGAGCTGCATGAATCCCCTTAATAACCCAATCACCTCTTAAAGATCCCCCACCTGTTGGCACCTTAACATGGAGGACCAGATGTCACCACACATTTTGGAGGGATCAAACCACATTCCTATCACGGCAGTCTCCAACAGTCTATTCTCCAACCAAAGAGCAGGATTTGGTTCCTATTCACTTAATCTTCTGGAATCACTGAACTATATCATCCATTCTGTCCTTGAAGAGCCACCCCCTTGGCCACTAGCACATTGCACCCTGCTGTTTCTTCTAGTATAGCTCATGTCCTTTACTCATCTCTGTAACTGATGGTTTTCAATTCCCATCAATCTCACAACATTTTTCAAATCCAGATCTCTAGCCAGAGCTGCAGTCTCCCTTCCCTCACTGCCTTCTGGTCACCTTCACTTGGCATATCCAAGAGACAGCTCATACCCATCACCTCTAAAATAAGATGGGCTGTCTTCCCTAAAGACCTGGTCCACCTCAGGAATTCCCTACATCAACAAATGTCCTTTGCATACAGTTGCCAAGTTAGACATGTGGTTCATTCTTGACACTTCTTTCTTCTCCTCCTCAAGCCTCACATCTAATCCTTCATCAAATATTTTCTATTCCATCTCTTGAATACCTCTTGAATTGACCCATTTTCCCCTTTCTAGTCCATTCTCCACAATGCAGTCAGAAAGCAATCAGAATGAGCTTTGCAGGACTCAAATCTGAAATCAAGTTCTTTGCCTAAAGCCCTTCCGTGGCTACTTAACTTTGCTTTGGAGATAAATTCCAAACATCAACTGACAAGGCTCTGTGCGAGCTAGACCCTGCTTTGCTTTCCAGCTCTGTCTTCTTTACACTGTTTTGCTGTTCTACCCCACTCCCCGGTATGGTTTAGACATGCCTGTTCCCCAAAAGTCCCTGTGTTAGTGCAGGAAGGGCAATGATTAGATCATGAGAGCTGTGGCCTGATAAGTGGATTGGTCCATTTGGTGGGTTGGTAATTCCAATGGACTAATTGGTTGGTGACTGTAGGCAGGTAGAGTGTGGCTAGAGGAAGAAGGCCATTGGGGGTGTGACTTTGGGGCTTATATTTTGTCCCTGGCACCTATCTTTCTCTGCTTCCTGACTGCCATGAGCAGAGCAGTGCTTGTCTACCATGCCCTTCTGCCATGATGTTTGGCCTCAACTTGGGCCCAGAACAATGGCGTCCCTGACCATGGACTGAGACCTCTGAAAGCGTGATCCCCAAATAAATTTTTTTTCCCCTCTGAGTTGTTCTATTCAGGTATTATGGCTACTGGGAGGAAAAGTTGGCTAACATTTCCTGGCCCCACCTGCACCATGCTCCAGCCACATTGAACTTCTTATGTTGTGCATCCTGCCAGAAACACTCCTCTTAATTCTTCCCCTCTTGCTGCACGATCATTTCTCATTCATCCTCCCGATCATGGCCTAAATTGCTCAGATGTCCTGTAAGGAGTTTGTCTCATTATAGTTCTCCTCATGCTATATGGTCATTTTCTGTTTCCTTAAATGTACCCCTACTAGATGACAAGAGGGTGGGGACTCCAATCAGAGTTCCCAGAGAGAGGCTGCTGACCACCTAACTATCCAAAGCCCATCCTTTCTATATGCTTAGAAGGACCCTCGTCATCTCTGATAGTTTTTTTGCCAAACATTAAGCCTAGGAGTCCAGGATTCTAGGCACCCTGACCAGGTGGAGTTTGGGGGAGAATAGCCATACTTGTACCTTTCAGGTGAGGTTATACTGATTCCAACCCTGGTGGAGCTGTGCATTCAGGACAGGATTTTCACTTAACGATAATTGGGTGAGCATGTTCACACATTGGTTAGCTTTCTCACACCTTCAAGCCACCAAGCCAGTAGTGTTATAAATGCAATGTACTTCCTTGTGCTTGATAGACAGAGTTAATGAAAGAGTGTCAGAGGGTCCAAGTCCTCGCACATGGTGTTAGCATGCTCTTAAAGAGCATTGCCTCATGGTCCCGTGGCTTAGAAGTCAGACCAGAGGTTTCTGATGAAGCTTAAAGTTTGTGACTTCTTCAGAAGCAGTCTGTGTTCACGACTCTGAGGTTCCCATGTGTGGAACAATGTTTTCCACCTCTGAATGCCCCTTGCTTGGCACGGGAGTGGCATAGTGAAGGTTTTTAAGAAATTCAGCAGGTGTGGTCAGGTCAGGAAAACAAAAACCACATTGGGTATTTTTTAAAAGAGAGAATTTAATGGTCTCTCAAATCCTCAAATCCAAACCTTCATCAAATATTTTCTATTTAAAAATAGAATTGGTTACCCAGATGATAGGAGAGACAAAAAGCCAAACAGAAGAAGGCAAGTCAACTCAGCAGTTAGCAACAGCAGAGAGGAATTGGCACCATGGTGCAAAGGCTGAGGTTCCGTGGCTGGAGCTGGAACCCTGGGGACCTGTCTGGTGGGAGCCTGAGATTCAGTTATTACCAGAAACACAGTCTGAGGTCAAGAGGGAGGGAAGCTCTGTCTTAATGTGATCCTTTTCTTCCACTGTCCCTCCACGGGCTCCGTTGAAATCAGTTGACAGGGTCTAGGAAACAGTCTGCAAAGGTAGCACCTCCCTTCCCTGTTGGGAGTCCCCAAGATGACCCTGTGATTTGCTAGTAGGACACACCAGCCTCAGTCATTTCGTAACTACGATTTATTATAACAAAAATACAAATCAAACCCAGCAATGGGCAAGATAGACAGGAAGCAGAAGCTAACAAGGGTGTTCTCCCAGGCCAGCCCCACAGGATACACTTCACTCCCGTTAATGACATGTGACCACCCATGTGTGATGCTGTCCACCAGGGGAGCTCCAAACAGACTCCATATCCAGGGTTTTCTTGGGTGCTCTTCACATTGGCACCCTCTACCTCGCTCATATCCAAATTCTAGGCTCCCCAAAGTGAAGCAGGCATTTGGAATAAACAACACTATTGTGTTTTTTTGTTGTTGTTGTTTGCTTTTTTGTTTTTGCAGAATATGGGCACAGGGAGCCACACTTGTCCATTAGGAAATGGTAGGAAGATTCCTGAAATCCAAGTTCTAGATGCCAGGCAAAGGCCAACCCACCTTGCCAGCAGGCCTCTCTCGGGGGGTCCATTTCTGGTTTGCTATGGCAACTCTTCTGCACACCTTCCTCTAATACTGAGTGGAAAAGGGAAGGGTGAGGAGGGGCTCTCAAGCAAACAGTTCCTGGCCTGCACAAAGGACAGTGGACTTTCATCTGGATAGGGCCGCCCTTCACCGTCCCTTAAGGACATTGCTGTCGAGACCTCAATGATGGCCTGGAGCAAGATGGTCAGTAAGGTCAGTGGGGTGATTCAGCTCTGCCCCCAGTTTCCCAGCCTTGCCAGCTACCATGGGACTTCCGAGGCCATTTGCTCTGCTCAGCCAGCAAGAGCCCTGTCACACCTTCTCATTCCTCTGTAATGGAAGGGTTCACAATCCCAAAGTCCTGTGGGCTGAAACTTGAAGACAGCTGCAATTTCCATCTCATCACCTGCCCCAGGGGCAGGGCAAGAAAGCCCAAACACATCACCGAGGGATCCTGGCTCCCATCTGACACAGGTAGCAAGCTCTGGGCATCGGACACTAACAGAAGATGCAAGAGAAGAGCAAGGCAGATAAGCCAGGCTCCCTTATCGCCACCCTTTAATTCCACGTTTTCATTTCTGTGGTACTGAGACTCTTCTGTCTAGATAAACCATCATCTTTCTCCTACTTGGCAATACCCACGAAGCAGACTGTATTTGCTCAGGCAATGAATGTTCCAGCAAAGTCTATTTGATTTCCATGCAAAATTTCACATCTCGAACAAACAAACAAAGAACCCAGTCATGTCTGGATGCTACTGTGTTTTTCTTTCTTTTTTTTCCTGCTGAATAGGACTTTGTTGGTTATAGATGTCGTTTCAGAGGGAGGTGAGTAGGTATAAATAGTCGCTGGTCTTGTCTAAAGAGGCCCAACCCTCCACCATGAATGATCAAATCCATCTCTTGGGAGGGCCTTTCTCCTCCACTGCTTTTGACGCTGGAGGAGTTGGAGGGAAAGTTTCCACTTGAGGAGGAGGTGTCAAGTGGAGAGGCGGGGAGCAAGGTTGGGTGAAGAGTTTATCATCATGTTCTAGCCATAGCAGAGCAGTGAGCTGTCAGTGCAGGTGAGGGGCCCTCTGTGTCCTCTCACCTCTCTAGAGGCCTCAGGAGAGTTCAGACAAAGGTTGACAATGACATTTAAAGCCCCACAAAATAATTTATAAAGTACCATTGAACCTGCCACTGAAATATGGCTTGGATCTAAAAGAGGATAATTCTTGTAATATTTTCTGCTTCCTCCATTATCTTTTCCTTCTTCTTCTCCTAGAACAGATGTAAATCCACATTCGCAACAGTTCCTGAGGGCAGATGTTTTCTCATTACTTCAGCTACCCTAGGCATGTCTCTTTTGTGCCAATGATTGAAAATCAGCCTTAACCTACCTTTCCTGGGAGCAGAGGCTGTTGGGCTGCCTGTCCTAGGGCAGGGCCATCCAACAGGACAGATGCAGGAAAGCTGTCCCCTCCTTAAGGGTCAAAGGTTTCGTTAATGCGCTCACACTATCGTGAATATCTCTGTATTTTATAAATTATTTTTAATTGTGATAAAATGCATATAGGATCTACCATTTAGCCATGTTTAGAAGTGTGTAATTCAGTAGCATGAAGGATATTCACATGATGGTGCAGTTGATCTCCATAATGTTTTCATCTCACAAAAATGAAACTCTACCCATCAAATAACATGTGAATGTGTATGCACCCAGCTGTGTCCGTGGGTCTGCAAGTCTGTGTGTGAGGTGTGCACATCTGCATGAGTGACTATGTATGTGGCTAAGGGTTTTTGTGTAAGGGTGTTGGGTGTGTGCTTCCATATGTTACCTGCATGTGTCTGTGAGTGTGTTCACATATGAGTGGGTGTGTAATGCGTATGAGGAGTGTGCAGGGGCAAGGGGAGGACTGAAGAGCACCAGGGTGGTGTCTTAGCCATGGGAGCTCAGTTCCACGCAGGTCCGGCTCTAGAACACCTTCCCTGTAGGTTCCTATCTCCCCCAGAATCCTGGTGGAATTTAAGGAGACTCCAAGAGATTCTTAAGCCTAGAAAGACTTTACAAAACATGACCAAGGCCAATAAGAACTGGACCTTTTACAGATAAAGACCTTCCAAGGTTGAAGGGAAGTGATCTCTATGCCAAATGTTAAAGATAGCCTTAGGAGGTCATAACCAGCCTCATCAGCATATGACAGTCCCATGGTAAAAGGCTGATGGATTTTATTCAATTCCATTTCTTCTTCTGCATTCTCTCTTGACCGCTGAAATGAAGCAAGAGTTTCTCACCTTGCAGTGGAAAAAGCATGAGTGGTAACCAAACATTACAAAAAAAAATCAATTAAAAGGATAACACAACAACACGTATGAACAAAATGATCAATAAAAATAAAGCCTAACAATAATTCCACAAATTTATAATAAACGTATTAATTAAGAGCAGTGCAATTGAGGACAGGTGTGATGGTGAACACCTGTAATCCCAGAGACCCAGGAGGCTGAGGAGGAAGATCACAAGTTCAAGGCCAGCCAGCAACTAATTAGCAAGGTCCTTAGCAATTTAGTGAGACCCCGTCTCAAAACAAAATAAAAAGGGCTGAGGATATGAGGATATATCTTAGTTGTTAAGAGCCCCTGGGTTCAACCCCAGGTACAAAAAAAAAGTAGTGCAATTGCAAAACACAACTGACAGCAGATAATGGGGTTGCTCTACAAGCAATGCTTGCTACACTCTAATGATCGGTGTGCTAACAGGCTTTGTGTGCATGCCTGTGTATGCACAAGAGCAATAGTAGTTTTGCAGTGTCCCCAAGGGTAATATTACAGTTGAAGTTAGAAACCAAGCTTCCTCACCTGCTACCCATTTGCCCTGGAGCACATTACCTAACCACACCTGTGAAGTGATGATCGAAATAGCATCTAGTGCACAGAGTTATGAAGATCAAAGAAGAGAGCAGCTAAAAAACCACACGTGTGACCCCTGGCATGAAGCAACTCTAACTAATCACCATCGGTGGTAGTGGCTGTGCACTGAACAGCTTCAACTCTTTCATGACAAATGTTATCACTTCTAATAATTATTATCATCTGTATTTTCTCATTATTAGAGAAGTGGCTATTTAACTTTTAATCATTTCAGATAATATTTGAGGGAGGTGAGGATATCATAATCATCACCTATCATAGTACTATTCAGTCCAGAGTCCTTTGGAATTTTCATCTGCAATTCATGCTTCATATACAACTGGCATGTTGCAGTTGTATATGTACAGGTGCATTTGGGGGCATTTCTAACGGAAACAAATGAGAAATCTTCCATTTTGAAGCTTCATAGTGAAGCTGTTGGGGAGCAGGCCCAAGAAAGATTGTAAATAAGCTGCCAAGAGACTGGAGCAGTTTTTGCACGCATGGCTGCAGTTTTCCTTGGAAGTCCTCATCCAGGTAGAGTTCCTGGGCAACCTGCCTGGGCATCTCACTAAACTCTTATGAGACCTATGGAAACAGGTGGAGGATACCCCTGTTTATGACAGGCCCTTGCCCAAGGGCCCTATGGCTCTGGGCTGTGACCCCACAACTCCACC
Organism: Marmota flaviventris; assembly: GCF_047511675.1. Lineage (NCBI taxonomy): Eukaryota > Metazoa > Chordata > Mammalia > Rodentia > Sciuridae > Marmota > Marmota flaviventris. The sequence goes on from NC_092503.1 coordinate 140,811,626, forward strand.
CTCTTGCTATGGAAGGGAGGCACCAGCACCAGCTCTGTGGAGCTTTTCTCGAGGGAGCAAGAGCAGAGACAAACAATGAAATGTAGAAACTGAAAGAGGAGCTTGTCATAAGGCTGGTCCGGAAATTAAAGGGACTTGATGTTCTGCAGGGTCTTCCTGACAGCACAACTTCTGGATAGTGATCTATGAATTTCCAAAGTGTGCCAAAGGCAATTGCATAATCACATGTGGGTACTAAGACACAGCCAAAGAATGAGGCAAGTTCTCTCTTCTTTGATGCTCAACTGTCAAGTTCTGCAGTGAAGTTTCTGATAACTGTCCAGTGCTCCTCTGTGAATGTTTCTTATTAGTAATCTCGCCCCTCACGTCTGACTATACAGTATATGTTAGTCTGCCTTCTACTGCTGTGATCAAAAGACCTGACGAATGAATAGAGGAGAGAAAGTTTATGTGGGGGCTCATGATTTTATAGCTCTCAGTCCATTGATGGCCGACTCCATTACTCAGGGCTCAAAGTGAGGCAGAACACCATGGTGGAAGAAAGCAGCTGCACCCAGGAAGAAGAGAAAGAGCTTTGCTCAACAAGTTCAAAATATAAACCTCAAAGGCATGCCCCCAAGGACCCACCTCCTCCAGCCACACCCCACCTACCTACAGTTACCACCCAGTTAACCCTAACAGAGGGTTAATCTACTGGTTAGGTTAAGACTCTTGCGATCCAGTCCCTTCCCTTCTAAACTTTCTTGCATTGTCCCACCCATGAGCTTTTGGGGGACACCTAATCTGAGCTATAACACTAGGGATGTATATCATGATCCACTAAAATGTTTCCCACAATATGTTTTTCACTTATATAAAATAGTTATTATACATATATGAGTAAGTTCAAGTTTAGTGACTTTCCTAGAAGAGTCTACTATGTCAATTTAAAAAACAAATAGCCCAGATGCCCAAGAATATAAGATATTATGTTAAGTGGTCCAAAAAGGAATCCTCTAACAATCATGGTGTGTTATAATCCATTGTCCTTGATTATTCAAATTCTCTTTTGGTCATAAAACCCATTAAACTTCTTGTTTTGGGATCTGAAACAACAATGTTTTATAAGCTTAGCTATGTGACACCCTGCTTTAGGGAACTGAAATTGATCTGAGCCCAGGTCTTTCTCTATTTTCACCATGTAGGCAAACTCCTAGGGCCAAACATTCTCTCTCTATAAAAAACTGCATGGCTTTATGCAGTAATTTCTTTCACTTGTCCTGAAACATTCTCCTTTGAACCTGAAGGATTCCTCAATGATGGTGGTCATGCATTCACTCTATATTTTAGCTGGTTTCTAAAGATTATTCAATTATGCATGTCTGCCTCCCATGTTCTCACCCTTATGTGGTCCCCTCTGGCAGCGATGAAGAGCAATGGAAGTGACATTATGCCAGGTCTCACCCTAAGCTGCATGAGGTCTTCTCTGTTTCTATTTACTGCACTCAAGTCAACATGAAGAAGTCTCTCTGCAATTGTGGATCCAGTGACATGTGGAGGGACTATGTATAGAGTGCATGTGGAGAGGTAGAGACCCCAATACTACAGGCAGAGAAAGAGGAGCTCCATTGTCGCAATCTCCTTCCTGAGTCAAGGTCAGCCATTCCCATAGACTTGCAGGGTGGGTAAGTCAGACTCACTCCATCTTGGACACCCTGGCCCCAGTCAAGGGTCTACAGCTGATAAATACATGGAGCAGAGGCAAACTGCCAGGCTGAGCCCTACCAAAATCATAAAACTTTAAGCAATAGAATCAAATGTCTGTTACCTTAATCCACTAAGCTTTGGGGTCTTTTGTTACACAGCAATAGATAACTGAGACATGAAAATTAAATAAATAGTTAGCTAATACCTACTGCTGGTGGATGGTGTGATGAGTAAGAAATGCTATTTATCCTTAAGGCATAGAATCCAGAAGGGGAAACTATATGAAAAGCCAATCTTTTGGAATTTAATCAACAAGTGTGTTTATATGATTTCATACATTCCAAAATGTTTTATGTTTTGCTCCCATAACAAATACCTTTCATAGGGACATCATCTGGCATATAACACATGTGCAGAAATATATTTTGTTAACAGATAAATTAAAGCCAGGGCAACGTCTCGCATCAGTGAAAGCAAGATGAGTTGCTGACCAAAAATAGGAAGTAAGGGCTTTCATGAGTTAGGGATGGAGGGTTGCTTTTTGTTTCATCTTTTACCTTGCAAAGTCAGTCACTCACTTTAAACTTAGGTTTTTCAGAATGGAAACCACATAAAAGGGAGCATCACATAATTACAAGTATAAATCATGATTTATTCTCTGAAAAATGATTTATTCATACATAGCCATCTTTAGTTAAGTGAGATGTGCCCCATCTCACCCACATGCCCAAATACTGATCATTTGCCCCTTCAGTCCCAATTCTCGAGTTTCTCTTCTCCATCCTTCTTTGGGTTGCTTATATTGTTGATTTTGGTCCATCAGATCAACCATGTTTTAAGCCTGGAGTGGGTCAAAGTCAGGTACAACCAGACCTGGGAACCCATTATACATCTCTTGCTAACCAATGTCCTCCCTGATTTGGGGACATTTATGGAGACATTTCTGCAAAAGCGTCCTTCAGAGCTTGAGCTACAGTGCAGATACGGGTGCAGAACTGGTATCCTTGAATGGTGGTGAATCTGTTCAGTACCTGGAGTCACTCTCATCAAACTCTCCTTTCTTCACTTGCATTGTTTCAACTTCGTAAACCTGGAATCTTGAGGCAAAATGTCAACTGGAAAGAGAGAACCACTGCAGGAAAAGAAAAATAAATATGTCATAGATTAGCCAAACCCAGAAAATTAAATCAACTTGAGAGTCAACTTGGCATGATTTCTTTCAGAGCCCTTTCAGCACTAGTTTATATAACTTTATAGAGTACTAAATTTTAAAAGTCTGTATCTATTTATAGTATCAGAGCGTATGTTTTCATTTTCATTTAGATAACAATTCTTGTATCACAAACTCTATAAGATATATATTTACATGCATATAAAGTGTATATATTGCATGTGTTTATAAGTAAATACAACATATATATGTACAGAAAGGTACATAAGTCAGAAATATATATATATATATATATATATATATATATATATATATATATATACACACAGAGAGAGAGAGAGATCTTGATATCAGTGGGGGATTGGTTCCAGCACCCTCCATACCAAGATCCATGGATGCTCAAATCTCTTGTACAAAATGATGTAGTATTTATTTACGTGAAACTTTTGTAATCCTCCTAAATCCTTTAACTCTAGATTACTGGTAACACCATGCAAATGCTATGTAAATAGCTTTTATTCTGTATTGTTTGGGGAATAACAAAAAGAAAAAACAAACAGTACAGACACAATGTTTTTCCAAATACTGAAAATATTTGGTGAAATCGGCAGATGTGGAATCCACAGATACGTAGCACTACCTGTATGTACAATGGGTATCATAGACTTGAATAGTCTAGATGAAGGTACAGAAATAAGAAGTATTTTAGTTTGATTTTTAGCCTTTGTTTTACTAGTATTTTCACTTATAAAACTATACTTTCTTTCATTCTTCAACTTGGAATTAGTTCCAAAAACACAGTTGTGATCTATTGTATAATATTAATTCATTATAATTGCACAGTACTTTTGCTGTACAAAGTACTTTCATGAACAAAGTACTTTCATGACTGCTATTTAATCCTTACAACAACCCTCTACAATATCTCTACTACACAAACGAGGAAACTGAAGTATTATGGTTTGGGTCTTGAGTATCTCCCAAGGCCCATATGCTAAAGGCTTGGTCTCTAATCTGTGGTGCCACAGGAAGCTGGTAGAATCTTTAGGAGGCGGGGCCTAGCAGGAGGAAGTTAGGTCATGGGGGCGTGCCCTTGAAGGGAGTATTGGGACCCAGCCCCTTCTCGCTCTGTTTTCTGGCTGCCACAAGGTGAATAGCTTTCCTCCACCATGAGCTTCTTGCCATGATGTGCTGCCTTACGTACACCAGACCCAAAGCAACAGGACAAATGGACCATGTACTGAAGTCTCTGAAGCTATAGACCAAAGTAATTCTTTCCTCCTTTTAAATTGCTCATCTCAGATATTTTGTCACAGTGATGAAAAGCTGACTAATACATGAGGATTGGAGAGGTAAAAGGACTTGCTTATAATCAAACAGCAATTGTGGGACTGAAAATAAAGTTTTGTTTTTTAATCAAATAAAATCCAGTGTCTCAGCTAAAATATAACTTCACTAAGCCACCATCCCAATTTTAATGCAAATTTCCCTTCAAATCTACACTTTTGTAGATCTCTCTGGAGATAGCCTCATGTTGCTCCTAGAGTATTGGATTTATCCACACCCTCTCAGCCGTCACATAGGCCCAGTTCTTCTTTAGTGAATGGGAGAAATGAACTGAGACGGCCAGCCTGGACCTAGTGGAGGCCAGCCCTGCTGTTGACACTCTCTCATCAGTTGGTAGAATAATTGTTATTGGACCTTTGAAGGGGTCAGGAACTCTGTTACCTGCTTTGGGGGATTCAGTGGGGAGGAAGAGAGAGGTTGTGCTTTCTGGTTTACACTCAGCTCCTAAGCTTAGCAGTGAAGGGGAAGAGTACCATGTACCATGTACCCTGGACTTCCCATCCTCGATATTTCTGCCATCAACAGTGCTTTCTGATGGCTTGGGCTTATGGAAATTTGCTCATGTCCTCTGGACCACCTTAGTCACCCAGAGCACATTAGAACCACTCATTCATTCTATGTACGACAGCTAACTATCCTCTTCATTGCAGCCCTCGCTTTCCAACCACTTCTTTAATCTAAAAATGCCTTTCAGCACAAGCAGGAAATAAGACAGAAGAACTTTCCAGCCCAACAGATGATAACGGAAAATACTCTTTGTTGCTGGGCCTTGGCGATCAAAGTGCATCCCACGTGTCTGCCAGCTGTGGTTCAGATGGTTTCTATTTCACTCAGCATTAATTTTTTATGAAATTTCTCTAGGGCCCAGGGGACCCATAATTGGCTTTTAGTTCTTTATTCTGCACTGTCGTGTCTAATTGCTGAGATGGTTCCATGATAAGACTCACATTTTAAGGTGGCATTAATGTATTTACTAGCCTTGCCGTCTGCAGGCAGGCTCACATCTTGGCGCAGAATTTTAATCATGTTTTTTCTTTAGAAGGGAGATGGAGGTATTATTGGACTAAATATATTTGCTTTTCTTTATGTTTTATGATCTGTATTTCACATCAGGGGCATTACATTCAGAGCACTGCCAATAACAAATCTTAGATTCTTCTTCTAATTTTAGTTTGATTTTTAGGGAGTGTTTGGAATCTGTGCAGCAGAAGCTAGGCCTGTTGGAAATGAATCCTGATGTTTGTATGAAATGCGCTTTTTTAAAGGTCATGTATGAAATGAGGCCTACCGGCCAAAGGAGTGTTGCCTCACTTACTCAGTTACTGCAGCCTGGATTTGGATTCAGATTGGTTCTGGATACTTTAGGGAAGTCGGTGAGTGCCTCTCACTCTCTTTTCCAGAACCCTCTTTGCAGCCTCTATTGTTGATGGGCCCCATGGACTATGCAGAAATTACTGTGATGGGGCTTGCAGAGTTGCTGATTGCTGGGATTTTCCATTCGTGGAAGGCCAGTGCTGCCATCTCTTTTACCAATTTCAGATGTCCTTTTTCTTGCCAACTTCATGTGTTTTCAGAAAAATAAGAAGAAGAAAAAATTCAATCTTCTGGCATCTGGCCTTACTTCCTTAAAGTGAAGTTCACTGTGGTTTGAACAATCTGCATAGTGCAGCTGATTTCCTTCAATAGTGATTGCAACTACATACTCTGCACAGATCATATGCAAGAATTCCCCCAAATACAACTGTATAATCTTGACTCCTCCAATTGGTCCCAACTGTCAACAGAGTCCGTGTTTTGCATATATTGCTTTGTTTGGGGAGAAAGGAAAAGACCGGTTCAGGCAGTATTTTGTTTTTTTCCTGACTGGTTCACATGAGAACAATTACCTTGGATTTGTGTTGGAGATACTCCCTTGGCTCTAAGATACCTGGGACTTCTTCAGTCACACGAGTGCCTGGCTTTTGATGTAGCTCCTGGCTCAGAATCAGCCCCTTCCATAGTCATTAGCTTATTTTATTCTGCAAGACTTCTCATCTAGTAGGCAACTTCCACAGAGTCATGAAGTCTGTGAACTTGCTAGTATGTAACTCACTCTTCTCAGACCATAAGAATCTCTGTTCCTTGAAGGCTCTTAAGTGTGTGAAGACTGAATGGGTAGGGAGGAGCTACTTTTCAATGTGTTTCCCACTTTGTATTCTCAGGCCAAAGAAATGTTCATTCAGTTTTGTTTGCTCAGTCCTTGAAGACGAAAGGCAGTGCTGCTATTTGAAGCTTTGGTTCATTCAAAGGGAAGCAATCAATTCTAGTCTGCAAATGCTCATTGAATACTTCCTAGGACTCAGAAGCGGTGCCAGAGGCTAGAGGGCAGTGGCTCCCAGACTGCAGTGAGTGTGCGCGGAGATCACTGGAGAGTTCTGATCAGAGAGGTCTGAGCCAGGACCCAATTAATTTGCATTTCTAAAAATTCCCAAGGGGATACTGATGCTGGGTCCATGAACCCACTTTGAGTAGTGATGATGTGAGACGCTTCTAAAGAAATTTCCAGGGTTTTGTGGGAAGACACTGAATGAAACACATTCAGATTAGAGTATAAGACAACCAGTATTACAAGACAAAATATCTCAGCACTCTAGAGATATCAAATGCCAACAGCGTTCTGCAGATGATGGGGGCACAGTGAACTGAATATACCAGCTTAGTTATTACTCTCTGGTATAGGGTTTGGGAAGTGGCAGGATTTGGGAAAAAGGACATGATGTGGAGGGGTGGAGGGAAAATGGAAATGGTTTTCTGGAAAAAGAGAATAAAGGTGATAAATAATGGAGAGTTTGCACTAAGTGCTATGGGATTACTTGTACCAGGAACATCGTTTCTGCAGAATAAATGAAGACCAATCAAATGAGAACAAGCAATCTATTTATTCAGAGCTTGCTATGGCTAGAGATTCAGCCACTGTTGCTAGCATTTTGGCAGAGACTCCCAGGCAGACAGAGGGGAATCTTTATGGTGGATAAAAAGGCTGGCTGGTTGCAGGTATGCTGGGATTGGAGACTGTTGCTACCAGGAAGCTAGAGACAGCTAATTAGGAGAAGGGCATCTACTGGGACTGATGAAGGGTGTGTTCATTTTACTTTGGTTAGTCCTACATTAGAAGCAGAGACACAAATTGAGGAAGTTGTTAGTTATTAATTAATCTTAGCCATTTGGACTAATTATTACAGAAGGTTTTGTTTGGTTTCTTGGGTTGTTAAGACCCATAACAGTCTGAATTCTCACAATTTTGACCTAAAGATTACATTCTGGCTTCCTAGCTGGCTACATAGGTAATAAGTTTGATCTGTGGGCAGGTTGTTGTTGATTGTGGGCCAGAGTTTTGTTTTTATATATGGTCTAGCTATTGTCCATTTATATATAACAGTCCAACCTTATATGAGGGAAATGTGCTCTAAAGCTTCCCAAGAATGTCTGAAATTAAGAATAATACCGAACCTTATATATTATGTTTTTCCTTTGCATACGTACCTATGATAAGGTTTACTTTATCACTTAGGTATAGTAAGAGATTAACAACAATAACTAGTAATAAAATAGTATAATTATAGCGACATACTCTAATAAAATTACAGCATTGCATTGTGGGGCCATTATTAAGTAAAATAAAGATTACTTGCACTAAGGCTGATAGTAAGAGACTAATGAGAAGGTAGCATATACAACATGGATACACTGGGCAAAGGGATGACTCATGTCCCAGGCAAGATGGAGCAGGACATTGGGAGATTTCTTTATGCTACTCAGAAGAACACTCATTTAAGACTTAGGGATTGTTTATCTGTAGAATTTTCCATTTAGCGTTTTTGGATTATGGTAAACCCCAGATAACCAAAAATGTGGAAAGCATAAGCGAGAATAAGGGACAAGGACAATACTATCAGCTCTCTCATTTCTGTTTTTGGGAGGGTTTGTCTTGATGTCATCCTCTCTTCATTTATTTTTTTGTTTAGTTTTTTTTTTTGTTTTCTGGATATGTGGGCTTGTAGCCTCAGTCCACTTAATCGATGATGTTTGAGTACCTATCTTTGGATTTTTCTTGTGTTCTCAGGAGCCCATCTATATTTTTCTCTGATTCTGTCACTCTCAAATCAATGATGAGCAAACTTCTTTTGGAGGAGATGTGGGTCAATTTGCCCCTGAGTAAAGTCTACTCCTGGAACTGCATTGCTGCTTTTAGGGTGAAAGCTATGGCTTGTATGGAGACACTAGGTCTCCTTGGAAGGCATCAAGGACTAAGAGTCATGGGCCTCTCCTTGACCTCCTCTGGAAGGACAATTGGGTTCTCTCTGCCAAGGCCTCCAAGACTCAGGTAGAAGGAGCCCCATGGGTTCCTGTTGGATGGATGCAGTGGTAGGCATCTGTTCATCTGCTGGTTTAGGGAAAGTGAGGCTCTGCCGATGAGGTTCTTTTTGCCAAACTTACATCCTAAAGGCCTGTAGCTCCCAAGCCACTGAGAGAGGTCACCTCTGCCCTGGCGAGTGCTGAGGAAGGCTCCCCAGCAGCTCTCCCCAGACAGCACAGGGAGGCTTTGCAGTGCTGCCCCTTCTTCTTTCCATCTGTCTACAGCTGCTCCGGTCATGGAATTGGGCTGCCAACTTGCATCTGCATCAGAGCTGTCCTTCCTTCAGGATTCCTGACAAGCTCATGATGGTACATAACCTTTCAGGGCTGCACCTTTATCCCAGTTTCTTTCACTCTCTGAAAATCTTCTTGGTGTGGCTCCCTGGAGGCCCTGTGAGCCCTGAGCACTTACTTCAATCCCTTAAGCGAAGCTCACATGCTGGGACATCCCTTCTCAACTGTTTTTTGGGAATTATTTATTCACCATACATATATTCATTTCTCATGGAAAGATTCAACAAATAAATCCATCACACATTAGATGAATTCACTAAACTAAGATGACCTTAAGCACTCAGTGGAACGTATTTTAGTATTAAAAGTCTAAAGCAAGTGTTTATTATTTACAATAGATATTATTGATGTAAATAATACATCTGGAAACCAGGACTTTTTCATCTTTGGTTTCCAATGTGTTGGGTTCTATCTGGGCATAGGCATTTATATTTTTAGCACAAAAGATTAAAAGATTAAGTTGTTGAAATAATTCTTCTGTTTACATTGAAATTAGAGATTGTTAGCTTTTCCTCAAATCCAATCTCCCTTTTTTCTACAATTTTTGACTTCCAGTTTTTAGCTTAGTACTTGTCTGCAAGGAGAATCTTATTTTCTAAATTATCTTGTAGTTACTTGTGGCCAGCTGTCTGAACTGTGGGGAAAGGGTATACATGGAGATGTGTATATGTGAAGTTTTTGGTGTGAGTCCTGAAAGGCTGTGGATGTGTTCTTTCTTGCCCTATTTTCCTTCCTGCAGGCTGAAATGTAAACATGATGACTGCAGCTCAACAACCATGTGGATCACAAAAGGATAACCTTATGGGCAGCAAATGAAGAAGCAAATCAGAATGAGTTGGAGTTCCCATTCCAGCTCCGGACCATCTCAGCCTTTTAGGTGAGAATGCAATACCCACGTGTCCAGTTTAAAACATCTTGTTTTTTAACCATCTGTAACCAAACTTACTTCTATTAAAACATCAAAATAAAATCAACGTGCAAGAAGTAAATCTTGATCGTTCTTTAAAGGCCTGGGAAGAACATGTACGCCACACAGGGCTGCAGTTGGTCACTCTACATCCTCCTGGAATCACATTCACTGGTGTCTTAAATAGAAACTCATCATGTTTGCAATGTTTAGGGAGTTAGAACTGCTCACAATGTGCCAATGTGCGGGATGGTACAGAGGTCATTGTATTCGGTCAAGGGTAGTTTGCCTTTGTGGTGTTGCCAAGAATAAAATAATGTCAAGTATGTAAGAAGGGATGACGTCATAGCACCCAAAACACTTCCGGTTAGGAAGAATGGAAAAATTGCAGAGTGCATGCCTGACATTTGCAAGGTGCTTAATGGCTTGAATCAAAATACATACGTACATATGCGCATGCGTGCATGCATGCACACAGACACACAGGGAAAAAGGAAATGGAAAGATAACTTTTGCTAACATAATTGGATGGTGGATGGCCAAAAAACAGGCTTCAGAATCTCAATTTGAAATACATGTAAGCCCAACAGGTAATTTAATGCAACTGGCGTGGCAGGAATTCATACCCAGAGTCTGCATGCCCTGTCTGAACACACTCAGAGTTTTCTAAAACACACTTCTGGCCAAATAAAACACATCTGTGAGTGGCTCTTATGCCTGGGCCATCAATTCACGTTGCTGGTAAATTTTGATCCACATTTGTATTAGACTGGAGTAGATTTTATTCTTCGGGCAAAACCCAATCTCAGGCCTCAAGTAGTTTATAATTAAGGGGAAAACAAGATGGGTCAACACAATTTCTACCTGTGTGTGGCTTTCAGAGCCTGACAGGCTTCACTAGGATTGGGGTTGTAATCTGGGTGATTACCTTCAAGTTCGGCATTAGGCACGGAGGAGAAGGGAATGACTCAGATCAGAAACCAAAATCCAGATTCAAAGACAAAGGAACTACATGCACACATGGCTGGAAGCAAGAACACTGGGGCTTCACAGGCAAGCATCCATCTTTGCCTATATGACAAGAAGTAACCCGGGAAAGAAGCAGAATTTTAAAAGATTTTAAATGAAACAAAATAAAACTGTTGTTGTGGGTGTTATATACCCAAATCAGGGAATAATAATAATTATAAGAAATAATAATATGGAGGCAATAAGGACTACATACTACAAACTTCCCATCTAGTCATTCAATAATAAAAGGCTCAGAAATAATTACGTAAATCAAGGTTTGGAGACAAGAGTGCCACATTATTTCATAGATTGTTGTTAAAATAGGTCACATCGATCCAATCTTTCGTATGCCCAAAGTGACAAAATTGCAACAAATTAAAACACATTTTCCTTAATGCTGTTTTTTTTCAAGGTGTAGCATTGTACTCAAATTAATATTCCTTAGCTGGAAAAAATGTAGATCATTTCATTTGGGACAGGAGTAAAAGGATTAGAATATTAGAGGATACTAAGAGAAGCCATATGCTAAAAAGAGGACATGGGAACAAAGCACAGATCTTCAATTTTATAATGTCACCCTAAATTCTGAGCTGGCTTCAGAGAGGGATATGTATGAAAAATTGCCAAAGAAGCTCCCTATACAAGAATCAACTTATCAACACTCAAAAGGAGGGGATGCGCGGCCAGCTAGCACCAGCCCAGCTTCTCACATCCACATTGGGGACAGATGGGAAAACAAGTTGACATCCCAAAGGTCACGGGTTTTGATATTCTTGGACCGAGACACCTCCAGCTGGGAGTCAGTCCACAAGCCACTGGAGTGTGGAGGGATAATCCACTTAAGTGCTTTCATCAAATATTTAGAAATGGTACAATACCCACTGGAAAAGACTCAGTGGATAAGAAAGGGAAGTTTAGGTGCCGTGGTATAAACATGCACCAGCTCAAAGCATTATGTAAACATCAGAATTATTTTTCAACAGTGACTGAAGTCTCTTAGTGGGCATTTGAGAAACAGAGTGTATGGGATTGTGTATCCTAAAGGTTTTATGGGTTTCCCTGTGTCTTCTCATGGAACACTAGAATCCCACTTGAACATATTATAGAATGAAAGGGCCCCGGTGGTGACAGGCCAGCTGAAAATGCTTGGCTTACTGACCTGGTGACTGTCTTCATACGTCAAAGATTTGACATCAAAGATCGAGTTGCTGGCCTGTGACAGAATGTCACTGAGACTTCCCACACGCATCTTTTCATTCCAGAAAATGTTTCAGGTATTTGGACCCCCACACCCACACACAAAAAAAACTTCGCTAAATGCATATGATTTTTTTTTCTGCTACTGGCTATTTTTAGAATAATTAAGCATGAGGAGGACTTCGATATTAATCACTAGAATAAGAGCTGTCCTCTGAGAATGGTGGCCCATGCCTATAATCCCAGCAGCTTGAGAGTCAGGCTTAGCAACTGAAAAAAGGCCCTAAGCAACTTAGTGAGACCCTGTCTCTAAATAAAAAATAAAAAGGGCTGGGAATATGGCTCAGTGGTTAAGCATTCCTGGGTTCAATCCCTGGTACCAAAAAAATAAAAAAGATCCTGAGTTCCATTTCAAACATGAAACGTTTCATTAAGCGAAAGTTTCACACACACAACCCACACACACACACATACAAACTTCTTCCTAATAATTATATTCTACAAATAAACCATAAAAATCCAAAGAATCCGTTTGCATCTAGAAAGGTTATGATACAAGACAACAGTCACCGCACATTAATACAGTTTTGCTCCCCAAGTGCTGGAGTTCTTTTTCCAACCGTTGGATGCCCTTTTAAAATTTTATTGATAAAGGACACAACAACTGCAATGACTACTCAGGAGCAGAATGCTGAAATGCAATCTATATCCTCAGAAGCAACCGAGGGGTCTTGTAAACAAGTTATATCAAATAAACTGCACTTACCTTTCTCCTCGGTAGGAGTTTGGTACCCGCCAGCTGCTGCAGTCCCCAAATGATGGGAAAACTATCAGAATTATGTGGTTTGTTTTTGCTTTTATTAGTTAGGATGGAAAACGAAAGAGACTGGTATTGAGAGCACAATAGATTTGCAATACTGATATCTAAGCCAGGGTTACAACTCTGCCACATTTAGCTCTGCAACCTGGGGAAACTCTATTATTATTATTTTTTTGCCTTGAATTTCTTTTATATAAACTAAGCCACAGGAATGGGCCCTCTGTAAGAGTTTTGCAAAGTCTGACATTTAGTATGGCAATTCTTTCCTCGAGGAACTCCTGAAGGGTCTTGTTGTCATTTTCTCATAACATCTGTTGGGAACATGATCATTTTCTCATTCAGGATCCTTCCCTTGAGGATCCCAGAGAGCAGGGAGGGTCATCGATTCCCTTTGCAGGTTATTGGTTCAGAAGTGAGCATGTGGCTTATGACAGGGACACTAGCCAGGTGCGGTGGCTCATATTTGTAATCCCAGTGGCTCAGGAGGCTGAGGCAAGAGGATCACAAGTTCAAAGCCAGCCTCGGCAACTTAGGGAGGCCCTAAGGAACTCAGCAAGACCCTGTCTCTAAATAAGATACTACAAAGATGTGGCTCAGTGATTAAACCAAACCCTGGTACAAAATAAAACCAAACCCTGGTACAAAATAAAAAAGAAAAAGAAAAAGAAAGGAAGGAAGGAAGGACCCCAAAATCAAGGGGTCTGGGAGGGTTCATTCTTGTTTTAGTCTGAAAACTTCTGGAAGCAACACTGATTTATTTCTCTGGACCGGGTTAAGTATAAAACATGAAATCAGAAATGTTATCACGATCACCCCAACCCTCCAGAGATAAAGCCAATGGATCCCTCAGCGCTGAGGCCCACCCTGCTCTGGACTTCCACTTACATGAACCAATACATTTCCCAATGCTGCAGGCAGTTGTATTTGGTGTTTCCTGTTTCCTCCAGCGAAAGCCATTTAAATTTCCATTTCATTGTACTTGAAGTATTCATGCATGTTAATCTTCTATCTGCACTCGTTCTGCATGCTGAGAAGGAAGTCATAAGAGCGATTGACCTCAATGTGTCCACTTCATCTAGAATCTCTAAAGTGGAAAGAGTTTCAGCTAAGAGGTCATTATGTTCAGGAAATGCATTTCACTCCTCTTCAACAATTATCACAGGGCCTAGTAAAAAGTAGTCACCCAAGACAAAAAAAGGAGACATTCAATAATATGCAATAAATAAATAAGAAGAAACATTGTCAATTAACATTTATTGAGTGCTTACTACTTGCTAAAGAACACTGTGGGAATTTTTTAAATCTTCTTCACCGGATGAGATGCTACCCCAATCATCTCCACTGATTATATAAACTGAAAAATGAAGCCAGTTCCCTAAGAGCTCTCCACCAGCAAAGTGTCAGTTCCTAGATTCTCATCTAGACTTGTCTGCATATCCCAAATTCTCAGTGTTTAGTTTAACTGATTTAGTGTTTTCTAGTCGAGTGCCACTGAAAATGTGACCCAGAGACTGGTTACAGGTCTGCAAAGGAGTTCAGCCGAACTTCTTTTCCCAACTAGACCTTCCCCATGGAGGAAGCCCACATTCATCCCAAAGAAGGCCAGTCTTCCTCAAGAAAGAGGAAGGAACAGGAGGTGAAAGAAACAAGAGTGGCCAAGCTTTTCACCAATAATTGCAGTGTTGGAATAGTATGCTACTTCAGTTCATTACTTGAAGGAGAACTTTTTTACTATAATGATTAACACCTATATACAAAGTTCATGTTGCAAAAGATTTGTTTTTTCTTGCCATTCCTTTCAAGTTACCATGTAGTCCATGAAGAAGAAGCCACTTTGGGCTTTCTCTTCACCCCTCTGCCAGTTTCCCCACACACCCTTCAGTCTTTCCTGTCCTCTGGCTACCTCCCACAGTCCCAGCTCCATCCCAGGTGAGCACCAGCAGGTCCTGAGTGATGTTCCGGGCTCCCTCCAGGGCTCTCTCCAGGGCTTCCTCCAAGACTAGCAAGGCACGTCCTCAGCCTGCTAAGAAGGAGGAGGTCTCAGGCCTTTCAGATTCCTCGGAGTGGAGCCTCTACAAGACAGATAAACCAAACAAGGTCGCCCCTCTTTGATCTTATCCAAAATGCCTCAAGAATTATTTTATTAACCAAATCTGTCCTTTCCCAAGATTAAATGAGGAAAGAGAAAGGTGAGAGGGATTATAAATGCTACCCTACACACACACACACACACACACACACACACACACACACAGAGCCTTGGTCCTGCTTCTGCCCTCCACATGTCACAGAATAATGAATGATAATATACCTTCCCTGAACCCACTGGGGATCCACTGGGGACCCCTGGTCTTGGACAAGCACCCACCCATCTGCTGCGAATGTAACATCACTCTTTCATACACTGCATGTGTGTGTGTTAAGAGAACAGAAAGGGCCTTTTAAAAAAATTAGGAGAAGACATTGACTTCTTTTCTCTTCAGGGTTTCTTATTCTGATGTCAATTGCTCTTTGGTGGATCCATGAATATGATAAAAAAATTCTTGTATATTTGTGCATTTTTCTGGAGACAGAGAGAGTCTAACTCCAAATAGGATAAGACCCAAGCCTGAGGTGCTTGTCCAATGCAGGGAGAGCAGTTGACTGAGTGTTAGCGTACACTTGTGTTTCTACTTATAGCATATGAAAGCTTATTCTAACCACATTCTCTAAAAATACACCAATAAACTGCTTGATCATTACCATAAGATTCTATGCCATGGGTACAGGCTGTGCCAGGTCTTTTCTTATCTTCTTATAACAACAAGAGAGCTGAGACCAGACATGGGAACTTATAGCAAACTCTTCACCTCAACAGGTGGAAAGAGTAAATATGTCTTATTTGATGCAGGTTTTCCCAAGGAAGGTGACAGATTGGAATTTCACCTGGAGATGGCTAAATAAAGACGACATATAACTTCAAACAAAATTAATCTAGAGAGAGAATGAATATCAATTTGGATGGATGTGATGTCGTAAATCTGTCCTTTGACTTCCACCTTCATTTTGTTTTTACTTTGGGGAATTAGATCACTTATAAAAAACATAATAAGACGGACACTTATCTGTACTTTGCAAACAAATAAGGAAATTAACTTGCTCAAGCACACATTTTATTTGAGAGGAAGATATTCCATAGCAAATCTTAATTGAATTAAATATAACTTTATTTTTATAGATATGAGTTTAGATGGTGATTAAGAATATGTAAATATTAATTTAGAAAGTATTGTGTATTAACACAGACTTTTGCAATTGAACACATTGGGTTTCCACCAATTGACTTACAAATGAATAGCTAAATGGTTAAAACCATCTGCTTTCTTGGCCCTAAGTCTTAGCTACCAGGAGCTTTGTTAGATCAGGTGTCTGTCCAGTGGTCACCTCTGACATTTTCCAACATGCTTCCCAGGATGTGGGGACAAAGGAACACCTGACATCACACTTAGGGTCTATTATCAGATAAATCAAAGGTGCCGAGGTGGCCCACATTAAAGAAGCACACCGCAAACAAATTTAGTTTCAAGAGTAATCACTATTTGATTTGTGCTGTGAACTCTTCAAAAAACTTTCAAAAATGAGGGCTAGGGATGCAGGTCAGTGGTCGAACACTTGCCTGGTCTGTGTGGGAGCTTGAGTTCCATCCCCAGCACAGAGGGTAGGAGGGAGGTGAGGAGGGAGAGAGAGAGAGAGAGAATCACATTTCCTTTCCCTTTTGTCATCTACAGACCCCTTTGCATGTATGATTTCATTTGTCAAAAAAACAATTTTGTGAGCGACTTAGGGCCGGGTCTCCTCTCCATCTTTTTAGCTGAAAAAACCTGGGCTCAGCCAGATGAAGGCCTCTGACGGGGGTCATGAGGCTGGTAAGGGAGAGCGTAGAAGTTCTGGTTCGTTTTCACCACTCCTTGATGTAATTCCCACTGAAGGCACTGTTGAGCTCACAACTTCCTTTTCTGATAATTAGGGGAGGTAAGCGGATGGGTATCATAATACTTTAATATTATAATTAAAATGTAGCCTCAGGTTGGATTTGGCAATTTCTTCGGGGATTACTTCAGGATTCCAAAGGAAAAATATGTGTGCCCAATTTGAGTTCTCTGGGAACAAAGTAAGGCAGGAAGCTCTTGAGGCTGAGGAATATTGAAAAGAACACTAAATGACAAGACGCATGACCAGTGGGGGTAGACCCACATCTAAAGAGCACTGTGGCCTTGGTCATATCACTAGGGATGGGCACGGACCTGTGCCATGGGTCCAATGCTGTGGCAGGTCCCAAATTCCACATCTAGTTCTCCTACAAAACTATTTCCCAAGCCAGGAATGGTGGCACATGCCTGTAATCCCAGCAGTTCGGGAGGCTGAGGCAGGAGGACTGCAAATTCAAGGTCAGCCTCAGCAACTTAGTTAGGTGCTGAGCAACCTAGTGAGAACCTGTCTCAAAAAAATAAAAATGGGCTGAGGATGTTGCTCAGAGGTTAAGTGCCCCTGTGTTCAATCCCTGGTATCAAAACAACAAGAACAACTACAAAAACTGTTTCCCAGGTGAGGAAAGATTAGATTAATTGATATTCCTGAGGCCAGTAGATAGGAAACAGAATTGGGATGTTTTTGGCTTTTGGCTTCTGATGTGGCTTGGATGAGGCTTGCGTGTGTTGAAGGTCAGAAGCTTATTCTGATGATGGTGTAAGACGTGGAGCTGATTAGGATTGGATGAGGTCATCAGGGTGGAGACTCCAAGACTGAATCCTGATGGATTTATAAGAAGAGAGACAGAGAGCAGAAAACACACCCCCAAACACACACACACTCTCTTTTGCCATGTGATATCCTGAATCATCTTGGGACTCTCCCAGCAAAGCTATCACTAGATGTGGCACCTCTAAAATCACAAACCCAAATAAGTCTTTTCTTTATAAAGTAATCTGCCTTATTATAGTAATAAAAAAAAAGGTTTAATACAATGAGGAAACTTTCATTAGGCTGAATGTCCTTATCAATGTCATTGACCTCTAAAAGTCCTTTCTATCTTTCAAATTCTGAGTCTATTTTAGGTACTGTGGAAGTTCACTATTACAATAACCTCTCCAGTTGACTTAATTTTGCTATAATATGGTTCTTTGAGAATAAATTGAAAGGTAAGCTGATAAATTGTGACACATCCTACAACCATCATGGTTTAATAATACCAGTACACCAGTTTCTTCTTGCTGTTAACTGCTTTTGTCTCTTTTGCTTTTTTTTTTTTTTTTTAGATTCTGCTAATTGTTTACTAACATCTGTTTTGAATTTTATATATTGAGTTTTTAAGAATTACTGATATTTTGCCTGGTTACCCAAATAAAACAACATCTGGTAATCAAAATAGCATCTTTAAAAAAAAAAGAAACCTAGCTTGTCAAATTGGAGTTCTGATCCACATTTTAATTTTCATAGGTAGGGACAAAATATGGTTCAGTATGGAACATAGTTGCACCCTTAATGTTTTTTTTTTACCAAATTTGGGACATTTGTAGTCTCTTTATTTTTCCAAATATTTTCTCTGCCCACCCTCTCTTTCCTTTCATGCTAAGATTGTGGATATTTTTCCAGCAAGGCATAGTTAATTTTTATCCAGATCATTTTTCTCTCTATTCTTAAGACTGAATAACTTCTGTTGACCTGTTTCCACTCATCTCCAGTTCTCTGTTAAGCCCATCAGTGAATTTATTATTTCAGAGATTTTATTTATTTACTTATTTAAATTCTTGTTATGGAATTCCCATTGTTTTCCTTTTTATACCCTGTTTTTCCCAGGTGAGATTTCCTGCATGTTCATTCGCGATGACTGTTCTGTATTCATGAGCATGGAGGTACTAAATGCTTTTAAATACTTGACTGGGTAAGTTTAATAACCAAATCATCTCAGAGCTAATCTCCATTCATTTGTTTTCCCTTGATTATGGGTCATGTTTGCCTGTGTCTTTATATGTAGAGTAATACTTCATTATTTATTGGATATGATGGATGATGATCTGTAGAGTGTTATGGTTTGGATGTGAGGTGTCCCCCAAAAGCTCACATGTGAGACAATGTAAGAAGGTTCAGAGGAGAAATGATTGGGTTGTAAGAGTCTTAACCTAATGATGGAATTAATTCCTTGGTAGGGATTAACTGAGTGGTAACTGAAGTGGTGGGGTGTGGCTAGAGGTGGGAATTAGTGCATGGCTTTGATGTATATATTTGTATCTGGAGAGTGGAGTCTCTCTTTCTGCTTCTTGATCACCATGATGTGAGCTGCTTCCCTCAGCCACACACTCCGCCAGGAAGTTCATCCTCATCACGAAGAATCCCGAGAAATGGAGCCAGCCTTCTATGGACTAAGACTTCTGAAACTGTGAGCCTTCAAATATACTTTCCCTCTAAAATTGTTCTCATCAGATCCTTTAGTCACAGGAGCGAAAAAGCTGATTAAAACATAGAGACCACAGATTCTGTTATGTTCCTTCAAATACGTTGATTTGTTTAACAGTTCACCCTCAAAGACTCAATTTGGTCTTTTCTGCAGACTAAACTAATTACATAGCATTAGTTAGAATTTTTGTTATCTTTGGAGTTTTGCAGTTTACGTCATGCATACATACTTTCAAGATCAGTCAAAAATTTGGGCAGATTTTATTTGCAGAATTTTAGACTTTCTTCTGTGCAACATTTCCCTCTTATTTTCCAGTGGCCGTGGTAGTCCTAAACTCTGTCTTCTGGGTCTTCAGTAACACAGTGGCTTGTTCCTATCTGGGTGCTGATGTCCTGTAAGTCACTGGCTGGGATCTGTCTGCCCTTTGGTGAGAAGCTGTCAAAACCAGAAAACTCACCTCTTGTCATTTCCTTCTTCTAAGGACCGACTCTTTTCCAGTTGCTGCTTTTAGCTGTTCTCCAAGGAAATCAGATAATTGTTATTTTATAATTTGTTATACTCTCATGGGATCTCCTCCTCTATTACAAGAAATTCCTAAACTCTCTTTTAAATGGCTTCTTAGAAGCATGCGAAGATCCTGATATTAGTCAGTCACTTCTTCTGAATTAGAAAGCTGAAAGAATATATTGCATCTTAAAAGCAAACTAATTAGAGGGGCCTAAATTGAAGTTCACAAGGATCTTTGGTTCACTGAGATTCCTTCCTCAAATAAGGATGATGATGATGATGATAATTATCATAATTGTGAGTCTGCTTATTTTCACTGTGAACAAAATATCTTACAAGAACAACTTAGAGGAAGAAAAGTTTATTTTAGGTTCACGGTTTCAGAGGTTTGGCCCATGGCCAGCGGGTTCCATCGCTCTGGGCCTGAAGTGAGGAGCAGCATCATGCTCCAAGGTCATGGTGAAGGGAAGTTGCTCTGCTCATGGTCCCAAAGAGGGACCAGGGAAGGGGCTGCAGGGAAGATGCACCCTTTCAGAGGCACCATCTCCAGTGGCCACCTCCTTCAACCATGTCCAACCTGCTACAATTAACACCCAGTTAGTCCATGCAAACTAGGATGGGCTGATTAGGTTACAGCTCTCATCATCCAATCATTTCACCTCCAACTATTTCTGCATTAGCACAGGAGCTTTTGGGGGACACTTCATATCGAGACCATAACAATAATACTAGTTTCTGACTGATCTTTCTTTTTCTAAAGTAGAGTTGGGAAATTGTTTGGATAATAAATAATGGATAACGTCCATGACTTTATCAATTATTGGGTAGGTACTTAAACTCTGTAAACAAGATCATCAATTGCTGGATTTTGGATGACAAAGTACTTAGATAAGCTGTGCTTCTCAGCCAAACCAAATTGGACCTTCAAGAAAAATCTCCAGTTACTGAAACTACATTATTCATTACTTCATATATCACAAAAATGCACAGCTTTCAAGAAAATTGTTCTTTGTAACATGGAGTGGAGGATCATAAGGAGTAGATCCAGCATGATTTTTTTTTTTTTTTTTTTACAAAATGAAATATACGATCAGACCAGCATAGACGTGACCGACTCTTGCTAGTTCTTCACACGTTTGCCCTGTTCCCCTGATGGGAGATTTCAGGATGAAGTAATTTTACAAGAGAAAGGACAATTTGGAAATAGGATTCTGAAGTTTTCATCATTTGTAGTACCTAAAAGTCTGGAGTAACATATTTTAAAGATGACAAGCATGACTCAAGATAAAACAGTATTCCACAGTTCTCCAAAAGATGACCACAATTAGAAGTCATGACCGGTTTGTCTCCAGTTCCCAGTTACAACAAGCAAGAATGTCACAATAGACAATATCTGCTCACAATTCACAAGTCACTGGCTGACAAACAATATTCAAGAATTCTAATTAAACTGCCCTTAATTTTGCTGGAAGTTTGGTGGTTTGGCTTCTTTCTGGAGGAGTTCTGTTCTTCAGTTGAAGGAAGCATGCAGCATCCCCAAGGTGAGGAATCTACTCCTCCAGGAATCACTACACTAGAAACTGGTAAAATTAAAACTGCTGAACTTGACGGTTGTAGAAGATCATCTAGAATATTATCATCTAGTCATTGCTCCATTTCATGTGAAAATCAGATTGCAATATTTAGAACTAAAGAAAGTTTTATACATCACATAAAGAGGACCCTAGATTTCTGTACCTAGAAACTGAGGTTCAAAGCAGATCTCTGCTTCCGTATCTAACTAAACAAGGAATCCTCTGTCACAACATGGAGCCTGTGGGCTTGTGGGTTGTTCATGTTCATATGCCATTCAGAAATGGTCAGGATGGAAATTTCCAGAGCCTTTTGTCATTCAGCAAACCAAGAACAATCTATGAAAACATACATCTGCACAGCTAAAGCTTGGGTTGGATTTTCTATCCTGGGGAACTAAAGCTGGTTAAGAGATCAACCTTAGAAACTACTTTTACATCATTGTCCTGAGGCTGAGATTGGAAGCAGAGTGAGTAACCTATGGCTTGTTCCCTAGGACCACACCCTGGGATTGTCCTTTAAAGTGTGTCACTCCTGTGACAGGAGAAAGAAGAGTGCCGAAGAGGCAAGACCAGAGGTGGAGAACAAGCCCTTCCTCCGAGACTAGAGGACAGATGCCCTTTCTCTTTCTCTTTTCCTGGGCCCCACTTAAAATAAAGACTCACTCAGCATGGTGGTACCCCATCAACCACATGGGGGAAAAGTTGAGAAGAGAAGAGGAGAGGAGAGGACAGAACAATGCAGACTTAAGCAGAACTAGTGTCCTACGGGATGCAGCTGAGAGATGGTACCAATGACCAGAGACCCACAGGGATCACACATGTCAGGGAGGCCTGAGATATGGCCCCGTGATCACAGAGGAGGCAATTCTCTGAAACCCAGAGGATGAATAAGCCTCATCCTTGGGAAGAGAGGAAGACAAAGGGAGAGAGTGCAACTGGAAATCCACTGGAAATCCACTCAAAATAGATGGAGTTTAATTTGGATCTCTCCAGCTCAATTTGAATTGGTTGGGGTTTCTCCCCTCCCATCCGTAAAAACTGGGGCTCATGAGTTCAGTATTAGAGAAAAAGATTTTTTTTTAAAAAATTTTTGGATACACATTTCTAAAAGTGAAATTAATACCTCTACATAACCAGTACTTGTTGAGTATCCATTATAGGTTGGGTGTTTAAAGTTGCATCATAAGGCATTCCCCCCGACCCCTGGGATAGATACTGGAAGTGCAGGATCAGAGAGAAAACTTATTTCTCACTGAGCTCCATCTGCAGCCCCTCCCAACTGCCCCTTTTATTTTTGAGATAGGGTCTAGCTAGGTTGCTGAAGCTGGCCTCAAACTTGCAGTCCTCCTGCCTCAGCCTCCTGAGTAGCTGGCGTCTGAGACATACGCCACTATGCCTGGCTAGTTTTATACTTTTTGAGAATGATTTATTATTAGGTTTATTCATCAGGATTTCATAGTGTATATTCTTGTCATAAATTTTTATTTCTCTTTACAAGCTGGATTGGTTATTAGTTATACAATGTAGGCTGATTTCTGGACACTTCTTATAAGTGATCACTTCAAGTTTTTCATTCAAATAATTTTTCAGTTGATTTTTTCCTATATTTTACATTTATTATTTATTTTCTTATATCTCTAGATTTTCTTTTTTATTGTTTTTTTTAAATAAATGACAGAAGAATGCATTACAATTTTTATTACCCATATACAGCACAATTTTCCATATGTCTGGATGTATATAAAGTATGTTGACACAAATTTTTGTCTCTGTACGTGTACTTTGGATAATGATGTCTATCACATTCCACCATCCTTGCTAACCCTCTGCCCTCTCCCTTTCCCCTCCACCCCTCTGCCCTATCTAGAGTTTATTTATTCCCCCATGCTCCCCCTCCCTACTCCACTGTGAATCAGCCTCCTTATATCAGAGAAAACATTCGACATTTGTTTTTGGGGGATTGGCTAACTTCACTTGGCATTATCTTCTCCAACTCCATCCATTTACCTGCAAATGCCATGATTTTATTCTCTTTTATTGCTGAGTAATATTACATTATGTATATATGCCACTTTTTTAATCCATTTATCTACTGAAGGGTATCTAGGTTTAGTTATTGTGAATTGTGCTCTTATAACCATTGATGTGGCTGTGTCCCTGCAGTATGCTGATTTTAAGTCCTTTGGGTATAGTCTGAGGAGAGGGATAACTAGGTCAAATGGTGGTTCCATTCCCAGATTTCCAAGGAATCTCCATACTAATTTTCATATTGGCTGCACCAGCTTGGAATGTCACCATCAGTATATGAGTTGTTTTATAGCATATTATATGGTCTATTTAGAGAAGGATCCATGTGCTGCTGAGAAGAAAGTGTATCCACTTTATGCAAGTTGAAATATTCCATATAAGTTAGGTAATTCTAAGTTATTGATTGTATTATTGAGTTCTTTTTTAATATATATATTTTTTATTTGTTTTAATTAGTTACGCATGACAGTACAATGATCTTGACACCATACATTTGATATGTCAAGGGATATAATTTCTCATTTTTCTGAGTGTACAGGTTGCAGAATTACATTGGTCATGCAGTCACGTATATACCCACAGCAATAATAATGTTCTATAATTTCTTTATTCAACTTTTGTTCAGAAGATATATCTAGTGGTGAGAGAGGTATGTTAAAGTCACCCAAGATTATTGTGTTGTAGTCAATTTGACTCTTGAACTTGAGAAGAATTTGTTTGATGAACATAGCTGCACCATTGTTTGGGGCATATATACTTATGATTGTTATGTCTTGCTGGTGTATGGTTCCCTTGAGCAATAAGCAATGTCCATCTTTATCCCTTTTGATTAACTTTGGCATGACGTCTACTTTATTTGATACGAGGATGCAAACCCCTGCTTGCTTCTGCAGTTCATGTGAGTGGTATAAAGAGATGATTTATATGTTGGGCAACTTAACACGCTTTTTTGAAAGACGCTGATCAAAAGTCTATACAAATTTTGCAAGATCATTTCAGGGAAATAATTTTGACGTTGGTGAGTAGATGCATTCTCAAAAGTGATTCAAAATCCACCTCACTGTAACCCAGTGGTAGTAATCAGTGTTCTTGCCTGGTTATTGCTACACATGGATTACAACAGCCTATTGTTTCTGACAATGAATTCTTTACACTGGCCTCAGTTAGGCTTATGAAATTGCCTGAATTGGCATGTTTACTGAACTTTTTAACCTCTCATCATCTTCCCACAATTGGGCAGCCTGAAAATGCTGAAAGCCACAAAAGGCTGAACCTAGTGTGGGCCTGGAACAGGTCTGCCAAAGGGCCCTAAGTATTTCATCATTGGAGCCCATGCCTAACCACAGGCGGCAGACCTGATGGATTAGAAATGGAGCCGTGTATTTGCCTCTTTCTCCACTCTGACTTCGATGACAACTTGAAAAACGAAAACAACTGCCTGTGTGGGATCTGTCCATTCTCATCACAAGAGTTACCCATTATATTTATTTATTTATTTATTTTTAAGGAGAAGAGAGATTAATAAAGTTCTTTTACCTTCAAGGGATTTAGGTTTTAAAAGGCCCAGAGCTTCAAGAGAGCTGAAATAGAGTTTTAAGAACCTTATTTCATTACTGAGCATCGTATTAACCCTCAACTCTTCTACACCCACCAGCTAATCTTGCATCAAGAGCCTCCTTGATAATTAAAGACACTAAAGAAGTGAATGCAGTCTAGATTCATAATTTGGATCATCTGGTTATGGAAGTATCCTCTTCTATTTCTATGCATCCATGTTGCTTTAACTTAGTACACAGTTCAGAGTGTTTTATGTAAAAATAAGCAGCTTTGTGGCAAGGGTCTGTTTGCCCCTTGATTTCTTTTTTCCGCCATCACAACATTGAAAGGGACTATTTAAGTCATCAAGGTCTTTAAATGAGAGCCGCAGCTCATCATGATGAACCAGGAAAACTGCAGCAAAATCTGCACCGTCCTTTCTTTATTATCCGTCCGCCGTCAGTAAGGAACAGCCGCCCAGAGAAGCCCCCAATAACAGCCGTTCTAAAAGAATGAAACTGGGAAAAAAGTAGCAATGTGGTGGGAAAAACTGGCATTTAGTTCCTTAACCGCGCTCTCTCAGAGCAAGTCTAGTCAACGGGGGCAAACCAACCCGAGCTGGCCCCCGTGGCACCACACAAAACATGACACTGCTCTCACATCGCTGCCCCAAGGGCACAGCCTGGTTCTTATTGTGGGGAAACATCAAAAAAAAAAAAAAAAAAAAAAAAACAAAGGGAAGGACGTTCTGCAAAATATCTAGCCTGTCCTTCAAAAATGTCAAGGTCATAAAAATCAAGCAAAGATGGAATCATCATTTCAGCCTTCAGAAGAGACTAAAAAGAAAGAAAACTGAGTGCAATCATGTAGCATTTGGGACTTTCATTATAAAGCACTCTTCGGGGACCATTGGCAAAACAGGAATAAGGTCCGCAGATTAGAATTGTCTCCATGTTAATGGCCTGACTTTAATATTTGTAATGTGGTCATATAAAAGAAGGTCTTTGTTAAACTAGTACTGTCGGCTGACCACTAGCAGCTACAGGGAAAAGAATACTAGATTCAATCTGTGAGCTGGATAGTGGGCTGGTTAAAAATTAGGGCTTTTTAGATGAGGGAAAGAATAGATACTAAAATATAAGTATGGCATGTCATGAAGTACATGTTCTTGAAAACTTTGTTGTAAAACCATAAAATCCACATAAAAGGAAAACCTATATTGAGGATACTGTGGGTCAACTCATAAATGAGAACAAAACACCCTGGACTCACTTGGACTAGAATAGAAACATCTGGGATTGACGCCCTCTCATTCTTATTCTCAGGAGCCACAAACCTCCTTCACCTCTACCTTCATTTATCTCACTGTTAATGGTTTCCTCTACCTACTAGTCTCACATGTGATTCCAAATGGCTTCCCCAGTTCTCAAGGAGAAATGACACTGTAGGTGGAGTTTCTACTATCAATTGCCAGTGTTTGTGAGATCTCAGCTCACACGGGGTGGGTCCCACTCAGACACTTGTGAAAAGACTCCACTTGGCCATGATGACACACGTAGTAGAGGTTCAGGACCATTGTCCACAGCTGACCTTATCATATGTAGCTTAAGGGAAAAGAGGCAATGTCAGAGTCATACTGGCCCCTCCCCAGTCTTGTTCTTCGTCTCCAACAAATGACTTCTCTCTCACACAAGCTCTTCACTATGAGGTCTCCACCAGAAGCAAATGCTGCCATCTTTCAGAACTGTGAGCCGAACAATCATCTTATCTTCATGAAGTTCCCAGTTTCCATGTATTTTGTTATAGCAACGCAATACCAAAACGGACACATGGTCTACCAAGGTTCTAAGTGGAGTCTGTTCAGGAAGAATCAATGGACAGAGTAAGAAAAGATGGTCATTTCTAACAGTATGTGACACAGGCAAGAAGCAAGCTGGAGGATACTTTGGAATGATTTTCATTCGGAGGAAAAAAATGGAGAAAAAGAGATGCATTCATGCCATTAAAAAAAAAGAAAAAACAACCTACTAGCATGCATTTTGAGAACACCATATCAAGTAGCCAAAGTGGAAATGTACAGTCAACATGACAAGGGAAATAACTCCCAGTAAGACAACATTCTTGAAATTTTTCAAAACCCTTCTTCTAAGAGCATGTGGATAGAAATAGACATGCACAGGAGGGACACACAGCACCAAATTGAAGGATCTGCAGTTAAATGAAAAGAGAACTGAAACTTGTGACA
Organism: Marmota flaviventris; assembly: GCF_047511675.1. Classification (NCBI taxonomy): domain Eukaryota; kingdom Metazoa; phylum Chordata; class Mammalia; order Rodentia; family Sciuridae; genus Marmota; species Marmota flaviventris. The sequence goes on from NC_092503.1 coordinate 140,838,777, forward strand.
CTGCCCCTCTTCTGGTAAGCTTTGTGCTGTTACTTGAAGCTTTCCGGAGACTCCGAAGGTCTTGGTAAATCTGGCAGCTGTCACAAAATGCCATCTGTCCTAAGAAAACGGGTACAGAGGTGGCCGTAGCCCAGGGGATTTTCCCAAATGCTGTCAGTGTGTGTTTTCAACCCAATCAAGTCCCTGACAAGAAGTGAGAGCCCTACAAAGAGAATCCCTGAAGTTGTACTCACAAGAGGAAGGGGTGCAAGGTCCCCACGTCAGATGGGGGTGACGCCACCCACTTGTGAAAGAAGGGGGCAGCGAGGAATGGTTCTGGCTCAACTTCCAGGGAGGTGACAGGGAGGAGGGAGACTCGGGGACGTACAGAGGGCAGAGGGTGGACCACCTGAGAATGCCCCACGTCTGTGTGGATGTACCCATGAGTTGGCAGTGTCTGTCACATGAGGCTACAGCTGAGAGCCCACTCCTATCCTCAGGCCGTCTTTCAATTTAAATCCGTAAATGCTCAGCACTTACATGACAGACTCAAAACTGTCCTCACCAGCTCTCCGGGAGCAAGCTTTTCCTGCTTTTAAGAAAGAACTAGTTCAGCTTGCTTCTGCTGTCATTGATTGATAGGAGGAGCTTTTCCTCCAGGTTGCAGAGGAAGCCATTTCCTTCCATTTAGGACAACCCCAGCTGCTGAGGCCTTCTGTGGGGAGGCAGGGGTTCAGTTCTGCTGCTACAATGTGCGGGACACTCAGGGCCTTGCAATTGCTCTGATAGCTCCCAGCAGAACTCTTGACTGTGGGTCCTATTTGCTTTGAGAGAGTCCTGACTGCTGTTTTAACCCACCCCTGGGCCACTGTGCAGAGCCAGCATTAGGACAGACGCAGACTTAACGACAAACACTCCAAAGCCTGCTGGGGTGGGGGACGGGGACTTCCCAACAGGAGAAGGTGGCCTCCTGATCCCACCTGGTGCTTAAGAGGAACCTGGGAGATGCCTTTAAAAACTCAAACCGCAGTCAGGCAAGGCCAAGTGCAGGCAAATAAGAAAAGCACGGAAATTCCTACAAAGGAAGCACACATACACCCCACATATGCCCAATTTACCCTGGACTTGCCATGCACATATGCCACACTCACATACCACACATGTGCCCCACACACCACGGCTGCTATACACACCACACCATGCATAGCACACAGGTCCCTCCACCACGCACGAACACACACACACACACACACACACACACACACACGCACCCCTCCCAGGCACAGTAAGCCCTGGCAGCAGGGAGAGTCTGTGGACACCTCTTTCTCACAGGTGAACTGCAGTGTGAACTCATTTCTGCAAGAGGTGGGGGCAGTGGGCGGAGCATCTGCCTCTTAGAGATGGAAGCCCTTGCGGCCTGTGGCGTGGAGTCTGGGCTTTTTAGCGTTGGAGGGGTCCCTGCACCTGGGTGGGAGCAGAGCCCTCGTCCGGGCTGTGGAACCCGCTCCTTTATGCGGAGAGGAGGACAGTCCTGCACACAGCCTGCGGTGCACCCGGAGCTGGCATCCCGAGTCCCACCAGGGCCGGCCAGCCTGGGGAGGGGTTGGCTGCGCTGGCTGGATCAAGTGCACCTGCCCTGAGCTGCCGGAAAGGACAGTAAAGCGTGCTTTCCTCCTCTCTGCCCTGCCTCCTGGGCTTAGAAGTGCGTCTTCATGGGGGCAGTTAGGGAGCCCAAAGACCTGAAGGATGCAGGACTCTCCCCTCTTACCCTGGCTGCTGGATGTCACTTAAAAACAGACCCTTATGGGTGTCTAAATGTAGTATATTGTTTGATGCAATATAAGACAGATCAGTTAGTATGGAAAATACATTTCAATTAATGTATTTTGTTTAATGTAATTATATTAAAAATATCTACTTTAATGTATATATTATACATACTACATATTGCATCTTTGTATTATGTCATATTACATATGTGTGTGTATATATATGTATATATACATATATATACATTTGAAACCCATGACCTAGTGTAATGAGAGAGACTATCGCATGTCTAAAGTCTATATCTATTTACATATGTAACATATATATAATGTGTACATTCATGTCTCTGAATATCTTGGATTCAATTGACAGATACGCATATACCTTATTCCTGAGAACACTATTCTAAGCCCTTCTTAAGCCCATTGAATCTTCCAAAAAAAGAAAAAGAAAAGAAAAGAAAACCCAACACTGCAGCTACCTGTCTTACCCCAACTTTTCAGATGGGGAAATGGAAGTCCAGGCAGGTTATGGAACATGCTCCAAGTGACACAACTAGAAAAACAAGTGACTTTATCTTTCACATAGGCTGTTGGAAGGATCAATTGTGGTTGGCATACACCATATCACTTTGGGAAATACAATGTGCAATAAAATGTAGGTTGTTAAGTCTTGCTGATGTATATTGTATTGTGTTCTCATAACTGAAATAGGATTCCAAATCTTCTACCAACATCCCCAAATGTCAAAATCTTGGTATCATTTATGTTTATGTCCTCTTAATTCCCACCCATTTTTTTTAAACTATGTACTTCTGTAGTAAAATTGCCCCTGCTTTCTCTCAAGTGAAATTCCAAGTATTCAGGAGATTTATACAATTTAAGTGCACGGTTTGGAAGGATGTTGACTATTGAAAATATATGCTGTTTCAAGCTCTCGCTGATGTTGGTGCATGCACGTTCAATCTCTGACATGTCAAATTCAGCTCTGGAAATCCCTCCACCTTTCCTACACAGACAGATTTGTTAACAGTGCTGACAAATGGGAATCAGTGAAGTCCAGACAAAGGGGTGTAACTAATCGAGGAAATCTGTTTTGGCAAGACCTACTTGGTGAATGCAAGAAAGCCAACTCTGAACTGTGAATGGCACTCCCTGCCCAATGCAGGTCTCAGCTGGGCTGAGGAGCTGTCCACCTTACCTAGAGCCACCCAGCAACTGGGAGCCTGAGAGTGTTCATTATTCATAAGAAATGGAGCCAGTGCATGGCAGACATCTGCAGAGCATGGCAGCCCTAATGAGGTGGGGAAGGGATCTATTCTTTTCCCCAGTGGCCCCCAACTGAGTTTATTTAAATGTGTGATCATTAGACTGCACAAGTCTCTCTGGGGCTCAGCGCCCGGGGTGCATTACACCCTGGAGAATGCGAAAATACTTTAATTAACAACAGGAGTGGGCAGACCTGCTGGGCTCCTTCTGTTACCATCCTGGGGACCTGAAAAGTCAGGACTCATTTGTCACCCCCACCATTTTTCATTATCAACATAAAAGAAAACCTTAAGCAACAATTTCATTTAAAAGTGATTTTAAAAAATCACTAAATATAAGATATTTCACCTTTTTCTTCCTCTAGCTCAACCGTGTTAGTAACCAATATCATACCAAAACATGTGCACACACGTGCACATCCTACAGCATGTGCTCTCTATGTCTCTCTCTCTCTCACACACACACACACACACACATGCACACACACACTCACACATGAGATATGAACGGGATATATCTCTATTTCACATACTGTACAAATAATACAGTACTCTGGGGTCTTTAGATGGAATGCATGCCAAATTGGCTTGGAATGTGCATTCATTTGAATATGGAATTTACATTAGCCAATTACTCAGTCAGATAAATACTTTGGTTCATTAATTTAAATAAAATGCGGCAGGCTCCCAGCATGTTATCTGGCTAAGGGAGTTTTGTTTGTTTGTTTTTAAATGTTGGATCTGTGGTTTCTGCCTGCGTTGGTTCTGCTCAAGACCATGTAATACCCAACCAGAGTCTGTGAGCCAGCAGAGCCCGGGCTGCCATGGTACTCTTAACACAAGGCTGGCTGTGTGGGCAGGAGCAGGTTGCTCCCCTGCACTCTCCCCAGAGCTTTGTCTGCAGACTGGCTTCTTGTAGAATAAGGTCACTTTATGACAAGGACTCTAATAGGGCCCGAATTGAGAATTCGCTTAGCAAAGACCTAATTATCACACCCGTCCACCCATCAGTAAGTATTTTTTGAACATTTCCTAGTAACTTGAATTGACAACAGCCCAACAAGCAGCGGACAACCCAGATGGGGAGAAGAGATCAGTGTCTGAGACACATCCTGAGAAAATTGACTGTCGGCTGCGGCTGCGAGGCGGGGCTTTTCACCTTCTTGAAAGCATACTATTTTCCTAGGCACGTAGGAGAAGTTTTAATTTTTTTTTGTTTTTTGGGGTAGGAAGTGGAAATACAATAGACTGTGAGTGAAGGAGTCGTTTTTGTTTTTATTTTTTTTTTTTTAAATCTTTAAAGTTTAGAATAGTTTTATGTTTAAAGAAAAATTGTGAAAGCATCACAAAGAGTTCCCATATACCCCATTTCTCCAGTTCTTGACACCATACGTTGTTCTACTTCATTTATTCCAATTAATGAGTCAACAGTGGACACCAACATTAGCTACAGCCCACACTTTGCAGATTTCTAGTTTGTGTCCACTGCCTTATTTGTGCTCCTGGATCTCATACAGGAAGCCATATCACATTTTGTACATTTTGTTGTTGTTGTTTTTTGGTACCAGGGATTGAACCCAGGGGGACTTAACCACTGAGCCACATTCCCCAGTCCTTTTTATTTTTTATTTTGAGACAGGGTCTCACTAAGTTCTTTAGGGGCCTTGCTAAGTTGCTGAATCTAGCTTTGAACTTGGGATCCTCCTGCCTCAGCCTCCCCAGCTGCTGGGATTTCAAGTGTGGGCTGTCAAACCCAGCCATTATATCTTTCTGAGCTCCTGTGGGTTGTGACAGTTTCTTAGATTTTCTTAGTGTACACGATCCTCAACTGTTGAGAAAAATGGGTCAGTTACTGTGCAGAGTCTCTCAGTTGGGATGAAAAACATTAAAAAGCCCAATGCTTTCCTCCTGATTGAACAGGAGTTGTGGTGTTTGGGGAGACAGACAGCAAAGGTCAAATGCATTTTCATCACATGATACCAAGAGTACGAACTATGAACACGATTAATCACAGGTCCCTTTTTTAATCCCTGAGAAATTACTACCTCCAAATATTTGAGATCCTCTTTGCACAGGTAGACCTGGTAGGAATTGGTCAAGTCCACAAAAGCTTCCTGATCCATTTCCTGGGCCTTGGCCAGACTCTGATTTTGCTTGAATACTTGTGATGTAGCATGCCCTTTCCCTAGTAAACATCATTTTCAACAATAACGTTAAATATCTAACATGCACAGAGACTGTGAGAACATAGTTTCAGTTTCCTTATAGAAATCTTGATTTACCTGTGAGTGAGAAATTTCAGCAATTGAGTATTTCAGGAAAAAGCTGAATTTTTATATCTTTTGACTTTGGATTTTACATTTTAAATGTTCATATCATAATGGAATAGGTCCAGGTAGGATTTTCTAATGAGATAACTTGTAGAGTTGGGAATGGGAGTGTTTGTTGAACAGATGTTATGTATGTATATCAACCATCATTTAATAATCACAGTAATGCCAGAGGTTAGATATAATTATGTGAGTTTTACAGATGAGGAAGTGGAGGTCTGGGAGGGTGGGTCACATGACTGATGAATGATGATTGTCTGAAAGACCCATGTCCCATCTGCAACTTGTGCCACCATTGCTGGGGTTTACAATGCTGTGCTTTAAGCCACTATATACAGGTCTTTCTATCATATCAAAGTGTCTTCTTTAGTGGTACAGGATTTTTTGGCCTCCAAGAATATCCAGTCTTCAAGAATCTTCAACAGATGAATGGATAAAGAAAATGTGGTATATATACACAAGGTATTATTACTCAGTCAGAAAGAAGAATGACTTTATGACATTTGCTGGTAAATGGATGGATGTGGAGACTGTCATGCTAAGTGAAATAAGCCAATCCTCAAAAACCAAAAGTCAATTGTTTTCCCTAATATGTGTATGCAAACCCACAATATGGGGAGGGGGTGGATTTTAAAAAGAATAGAAGTTCAGTAGAGTAGACAAAGGAGAATGGAGGTAAGGGAGGGGAGATGGGAAAAGCAGAGACAGTGGAATGAATCTGACTTAACTTTACTATGTACCTATATGGATATACCACAGTGAATTTCACCATTGTGTACATCCACAAAAAATAATTTAAAAAATAACTATGGGTAAAAGGCAGAAAGATCAGTAGAGGGAAGGAAGCAGGGGATGGGGGGAGGGAAGGGGAAGGAGAAGTATTGGGAACTAAATTAGAACAAGATATATCCATGTTTTTATAATTATGTCAAAATGGATTCTACTGTCTTGTATAACTAAAAAGAATCTTCTGGAAAAATTGAATGTTTTATCTTTATGGACATTTCCATAGCTTTGCACAGTCTCGCACACTTAATAAAAATGTTCTTTACATTTGTTGTTCTTTATTTAGGTGATAGTTGTTGCTTCTTTTTGATAATGATATTAAAATAAATATATTTGATAAATTTTCCCCGATATGGCGTCATTCCCTAGGAAGACTAGCCAGCAACTCCTGGTGGCAGGTTGTCTATATTGGACCACTTGCACTGTGAGAGGGGCAGCAGTTTGTCCTTAACTGGAATAAATGGTTATTCTGGGTATGGATTTGCCTTGCCTGCCTGTAATGCTTCTGCCCACACTACCACCAGTGGACTTGGAGAATGCCTTATCCACCATCGCCGTGTTCCACACAGCATTGCTTCTGAGCAAGGAACTCATTTCACAGCCAAAGAAGTGCAGTGAGGGTTCACATGCATGCCATGCCCCGGTCTTACCATATTCCTCATCATCCTGTGGCAGCTGGTTTTTTTTTTAGTTGTAGATGGACAATACCTTTATTCATTTATCTTTATGTGGTGCTGAGGCTCAAACCCAGTACCTCACACATGCTAGGCGAGCACTCTACCACTGAGCCACACCCCCAGCCCCAAGGCAGCTGGTTTGATGTAACAGTAGAATGGCCTTTTGAAGCTGCACTTACAGCACTAGAGAGGGGCAATACCTTGTGGGACTGGGGCATGGCTCTCCAGAGGGACTGAGTTAGCATCTACTCTATCATTTCTTCTACAGGTAGGGTTCATGAGCCTGAGAATCAAGGGTGGAAACAGGAATGGTAACACTCACCATTACCTCTAGTGACCCAGTAGCAAAATGTTTGCTTCCTGTTCCCACAACCTTATGTTCTGCTGGCTTAGAAGTCTTAGCTCCAGAGTGGGGAGAGCTTCTACCAGGAGGCACATCAATGATTCTATTGAATTGAAATTTAAGACTTTCTCTGGCCACATTGGGCTCCTTAGGTCCTCATGCCTCTGAGTCAATAGGCTAAGGATGGAGTTAATGTGGGTTCCAGATTACCAAGGGGAGATTGGACTATTACTCCACAATGGAGGTAAGGAAGGGTACACCTGCAGTGCAGGAGATCCCTTAGGGTGTCTCTTGCTATTACCATGTCCTGTTATTAAGGTCAATGGGAAACTACGACAACCCCATCCAAGCAGGATGACAAATGTCTCAGACCCTTTAGGAATGAGGGTCTGGATCTCTCCTCCAGGTAAAGAACCAAGACCTATTGAGGTGTTTGGTGAAGGCAGGAGGAATATAGAATGGGTCGTGCAAGCAGGTAGTCATAAATAATGACCATGGGCACATGAGTAGTTACTGAAATGAGGATTTTTAAAAATTTTTTTATTTGTTTTTATTTGTTTTAATTAGATACACATGACAGTACAATGATCTTGACATATCATACATTTGAAGCAGATGGGGTATAATTTCTCATTTTTCTCAGTGTACAGGTTGCAGAATCACATTGGTCATGCAGTCACATATATACATACAGCAATGATAATGTCTATTTTGAAATGAGGATAATGTCTATTTTGATATAAGAATATGTTTATTAGGAATATATTAGGAATATGTTTATGCATATATGCACATGTAATAAGTACATATGTTTGCTTACTTTTCTCTCTTTGTCCTTTATCATGTAGCAAAATATTGATTGACTTAATGTCAGTACTTAAAGTGATGTTAAATCTACATTTAAGTTGTGGGAGTTCTGAACACTAAGCATCCCTCAAAAAACTTTGCCTCCCATTCTAGGGAAGGAATTAGTATGGTTTTGGCTGTACAAAAGATAGTCATATCATGTTATGTCTAATTATGACCTTGTTATTGTGTTTATTTGGAGAGTAACTGGGATCTAAAGAGATCTGTTTGAGTACCAAATTGATAAATGGTAGATTTGTGATGGTTAATCTAGATTGTCAGCTTGATTGGATTAAGAGATACCTATGATTAAGAGATCTCTGGGTGTGTCAGTGGGGTGTTTCCAGAAATGATTGGCATGTGGGACAGCAAACTGAGTGCCCTGAATGTGGCTGAACGTGGGTGGCACTGTCCTATAGTCTGACGGCTGGAATGGATAAAAGGAGAAGAAGGAGGAGGAAGCTGTAGCAGATGCAAGCTCCATTATTCCTGAGCAGGTGCTTGGATTGTGGCTGCAATCACCTGAGGACATCAGACTCCAGCACCTTCATTCTTCCTAAGCAAACTCTAGCCAGAAATTTTCCATGCAGTTTCCAGGCCTTCACTCCCAGACGGGGGCTGCGACATTGGTCTCAATTCTTCTGAGGCTCCAGCTTTTTAGATTGAGCAGCTACAGGTTCCTCCAGCAATTTAGCTTGCAGACAGAGACAGCCGCTGTGGAACTATGTAGTTTCGGATCCTATAAAATAATCTAATAAACCCATGATGTATATATATTTACTTATATAATCTCCAAGTGTCAATTAATGGGACTGGTTAAAAGAAATTATAGTACATGTATAGAGAGATATAGATATCTCATGAGTTCTGTTCCTCTACAGAAGATATTTGTGTCTCTTAAGGCAGGTGACTTTAATAATAGAGTATAATAGAAAAAGACTTCATTGTAATCAATATTTGGGGTGAGAGGGGATACTCAGGGGCACTCAACCACTGAGCCACATCCCCAGCCCTGTTTTGTATTTTATTTAGAGACAGGGTCTCACTTAGTTGCTTAGCACCCCACTTTTGCTGAGGCTGGCTTCGAACTTGCAATCCTCCTGCCTTAGCCTCCAGAGCCGCTGGGATTACAGGCATGCGCCACTATATCTGGCATGAAAGATAGTTTTTGAATGAAGAAATAAAAGTGACTAGTAAATGTACTAAAAAATTCAACTTCTTAATGACCAAATGAAAAAAACACTAAAACAAAAAGATGATTTTTGGCACATTAAATGGACAAATATTAAAAATGCTGTGAGAGTTGGCAAGAATGTAGAAACAAGTAATTTTTAGCAACACCTATCATAGCTTAAATGCACATTTCTCTGGAAGTAAAATTCGTCTTCTAGGAATTTATTCTATAGAAATATTTGTTCAAATAAGAATTAGTTATTTCATGTTTACAAATTACAAAACGGGAAAACAACCCAAAAGTCAATTAATTGGACTCGTTGAAATAAATTATGGTGCATGCATATAATGGAAAGCTATGTAAATAATTGAAAAGGATACAAAGTGAAGCTACATTATGTTTTTTTAAAATATTTTTTTAGTTGGTAGATGAACACAATGCCTTTATTTATTTTTAGGTGGTGCTGAGGATCAAACCCAGTGCTTCACACCTGCTAGGCAGGCACTCTCCCACTGAGCTACAGCCCCTCCCCCTACATTATGTTTTTGAGTGAGAAAATCATGCTATTCGAGAGTGTATATTTTGACCCAAGGTTTGCCAACTGATAAGGCTTTACCTAAAGGTTGACATATCTGTCTTTTGAATGCAGCAGTAATAGGGTTTTACAATAGAATGAATCCTAAATTCTGCATATTCTCAACTCTTTGTATGCCACTGCACATGTATCTCCAATCAGTCCAGCACTTAGGAAAATATTTGTAAGCAGATTGAGGATATCATAAGCAGAAAGGTCAACAATTCGTTGAGAACATGTTAGATTGAGGTCGTTGTACAATATTAACTGGGACTCAGGAAACCTTGTACAATGACCTCCATCCAACACGCTCCAGGAAATTTCAAATACCCATAGCATGGAAATTATATGGAAATGATACTGCAAACACAGAGATAGTATTAAGAGAGTGGTTCTGGTAAGTTAGACTTTTCTATAATTCATTGAACACATATTGAATATTATAGGATGAAAACATAAATGAACATTATTGCCTAAATGTTTCTATATAACTAACTGTAAATCATGTTTATTCAACTCTAAATTATTTAGGAAAAAAAAATAGTCTCAAATGTCTTTGAAGGCTTCATCCCTGCCTAGTCAGGGTCTGTGTAACGGGAGACTTACAGCCATGCTCCAATAAGCTGATCCTCTAGAAATAATTTTTTTACACTGATGAAGACAGTGGAATGCAGGAGCTCTGGACCTGTCTCGTATGGCGCAGGCCCAACGTGAGGCTCTGAGTCCCTCAGAGGAAAATAAAATTTGAAACAGCAATCATCTCCAAGGCCTGCATGTAGGTGCCATTGCCTGGTATCTTTTGAACTAAATCTTGAACAATGACACCCTCTGGATTTTCTCATATACTTCTAGGGCTTTAATTTCATGTCATATCTTACAAATGCTCAGCTTAATTTTGGTTTGGAAAATGGTTGATTCAGCCATCTCTAAGACAAAATGGTAAAAACTGGCCCAGGATTCCATAGCTCTGGAAAGCTGTCAAAAGCATGCTGGATCAACATCATGGTTATTGTAATTTAGAATTAAAAATATCGTGTCCTCCAAAATACCTCAAGGGAGATGCCACCTTGAACACAAATACCATTTTTAAAAAATAGCATGCTATAAATAGTAAAAACACAACATATAAAGCAAACATGGGAAATAAATCATGGAAGTATGGCAGCCCCGGCCGACACAAGCAGTGCTTTGAATAGCAAGTTCTGAAAATAGCAGAAAAACTCAACCTAGTTGTACGTACAGTCTAGTCTGTGGGCTCTCGACCACACAATGTGGTCTTTTGGGTAACCTCTACTCACAGAGGTAGAGCTCAGTGGTACAAGGCACTGTTATGACATATTTCAATGTGGTATTCATTTTCAAATCATTGCGTAACACTTATGTGGAATAACACATACCAAGTTTTGAATGGTCATAGACAAATCTCAAAAGCACTTTCATAGCTCTTCAAAAGTCCAGCTTCTCGATTGAATGAATCATAGTCTTTTTGATCCAGCTTCTAGAGGAGACCCTCTATAAGGGATCTTATTCCCTTTATATTCACAACTCTTATGCACATACCAGTCTCCAGCTGCAGACACACACCGGCGGTAACAGAAGACAGAAATTTCAGAATCTAAGCTAAGCGATAATTTGGGTTTTCTCCCTAAGCATCCTTGTTTAGTGTTTTGTTTTTGCTTATCAAAAAAAAAATTTAAAACAAATTACATATCTTTCATCATCATAGTCCCAATATGGGACACAGTGCTTGGCACAGAGTTGACAATAAATAGTAGAAGATGGAATAGTAGAAAAGGGGAAGGAGTTAATTTGAGAGAGTTGAGAACTAACCATCTGGTCCTATCTACGATTCCCAGATTTCCTGTGGTATGAATCAGCTACTAATCCAGTGAACACCAGAGTATTTCTGTGTTTAAAGAAAGGGGGTTGGGTATTCCCATTTCACTGCCAGCAAAACCCAGGGATGGCAATAGCAGAAAAAGGAAGAAAAACATGATTTCAAGAACTCTTGGTTTAATGGGAGAGGATCCCTAAATCTGAGTTGTGAAGGCAGATCCACAAACTGTAGCACCAGGTTGTGAATCGCACAATTCATAGTTTCACTAGGGGGAGAGACGTTACATAGGATGTTGTGTAGGTATACTCCTTGTGTACCTATATGCTTGCTTTGGTATGAGAGTGTTCCCCCAAAGTTCCTGTGTTGGAACCTCAGTTCCTCAGTGTGACAGTGTTGGGAGGTGGGGCTTGGGAAGAGTTTGGGTCATGGGGGAAGGGTCATCACCTGTTGATGCTCCCTGGATTAGTTACTATAAGGTCAGGCTCTCATAAAGCAAGCCCACAACTCATGTTTAGCCCCTTCTGAATGCACCCACCTATCCTTTCAACTTCTTCCATGATATAAAGCAATACAAGGCCCTGCTGGACGTTGAATAGATGCTGGATTCATGCTGTTGGACTTCCCAGCCTCCAGCACCATGAGCCAAGGTAAATCTCTTTTCTTTATAAATTACTCAGTCTCAGATATTTTGCTAAAGCAACAGAAAATGGATTAAGACAATACCCTAGGCAAATCTGTTAAAGGATAAAAATCAGCAATCCTAAGTTAATATTCCTGGGTCTCTACTTTTTTACTCTTTTAAACTTTTAGTCATTCTCAGACTTTTCATATAGATATAGATTCAACAAGCCTCCATTGAGCTACTCATACATATGAGTCATAGCTGTGAGTAAAACAGTCATGAATCCTCCTCTGGGGGCCTCATCACTTGGGGAAAGATTCTGGGCTTCCCTAGGGATGGTCTCATTTATATTCTGAATGCTAGTTCTTTTGCTCCAAGAGACACAGTGTTCTTTCCCCATCCCATTTTCCTTAGGATCATTCCTGCCATTGGCCACACCCAACCAACTCTTGTCAGCGCTCAGCACTTACACCGCTTCTCTGATGGTGTGCATCAAACTGCTCCAAGACTGGTATGAATGCAGAGACCATGCCTAGCCCACCATTGTGTGAAATCAACAGTGACATTTTTTTTTCCTTGTGACAGAAATTGCCAACACCCATATTAGTGACAACTTGTCCTCTAGGATTTTTACCAATATACAGATTTTTGTACTGGGATTGAACCCAGGGCCACTCAATCACTGACACATCCCCAAACCTTTTTTTTTTTTTTATTTTGAGACAGGGTCTCACTAAATTGCTTAGGGCCTCGCTAAGTTGCTGAGGCTGGCATTGAACTTGTGATCCTCCTGCCTCAGCCTCTAGAGCCTCTGGGATCACAGGTGTGCTCCGCCATCCCTGGCAACATGCAGATTTTTAACAATAGCATATGCAATAAAGAACAATTCTCTTAAGAGGTTCACATTCCAGAGGGAGTAAGTTGGGAGAAAAGACTGCATGCAAACACACACACACACACACACATACACACATATCATTCAACCATCAGCTGGTGGTTACCATTGTCAAGAAGAAAAACAGCAGGGTAAGAGGGTGAGCAGACAGAAAGCAATGGTCAGGATCCTCTTTTATCTAGAGTAATGAGGAAGGACCATTCAGAAAAGGTGGTTTTGACTGAGACTGAATAAGAGCAGGAACCGGATTGTGGATATCTGGGGGAACCTTGTCCAGGCTGAAGGTCCTACTGCAAAGGCCTTGAAATAGGAGGGCACGTGACATCTTCAAGTGGCTCTGAAGAAGCGAGTCTAGTTGTAGCAGAGGAAATAAGGTCAGGTAGCAAAGAGCAGAGATCACATAAAGTCTTGTGGCCCTTGGGAAGGACTTTGGATCTCTTCTAAGTAAGATGCCATTGTAGGAGGTTGCACAGAGAAGTAACCTGATCGGACTCAGGTTTCAGAGTCATCCGTCTGGCTGGGGTTTAGTAAACAGATTGAACAGGGAGAAGAGGGTAATAAGGAGGCATTTGGGGACTATTGAAATGACACAGGTGAAAGATTCCGGTAACTTGGATTGGGGTGGTAGTAGTGAGGCTGGAGAACTTGCTGCTCTTTGGGATGTGAAGTGGGAAAGGAGTTCAGAATTACTCTAGGACTTTTTGTTTTTGTTTTCAGTCTGGATAAGTAGAGGTGGTTTTCATGAACTAGGTTGAAAAAGTCTAAAGTAGGCTATGGAGTAAGATCGACATTTTGGTTATGGATGTATGGATATGGAAGATCTATTAAGCGTGAAGTAGAGATGTTGCTTAGGCAGCTGAATGTGTGTTGTTTCCTTTAGTCATCCACCAAGAACAGAACCGGATTTTCACAGAGCCTCACAGGATTTATTTCACTTATACTATATCTATTTTGAGTTTAGAAAACAAATTAGACCCCCTATAGGCAGAGGGTCCTAGGAGAGGGGTTCAAGAAGTCCATAGACAGAGGCCATGTGGCTGTCATCAGCCCGCAGGGCTCTCCCCTGCAGGAGGAGTATCCCAAGCTGCAAGGGGACTTGTAGCCATCTGGAGGTTTCCCCAGATCAGTGTCTCTTTGGAATGCACAGGCAGCGACAGGGACAGAACTGAGCTGTGCATGCAGAAAATTGAATGTGTCCATCGATCTGGCAAGTCTGAATACGTTCTAGTTTTTGTTAGCACAGTAATTAGTCCGCGTGGTTGCTGGAGCGTTGAAACAAGGCAGCTTTACAGACACTTGTCTGATTCTCCAGTATGACCCAAACATGAAACACATCCAGATGGGGGTGGAACAAACCTCCTTAACTTGCCATCACCACCTGCTCCAAATTAGGAAACGGGCTGAGGAAAGGGAACAGCGTGGAGGTGACATCCAACTCCAAGATCTCCCCATCCCTGCCAGTTCACATTAGCTGGGCCCTTTCTAAGAACACAAACATTTCCTGGGCACCTACTTTCCATACATTATCTTCCTTAATCCTCACAAGTGGGATTTCTAGCAGCCTCTCTTGCAGAAGCACAGCTTGCAGGGAAATTGTACATATGGTGGAAACATTGGCTATAGGCTCCGTGTGCTAATGGAGGGAGCCTGGAGCCAAGATCTAGCAAAGCCAAGTCAAGATACACCACAGTCCTTGAAATATGGCCTTGACAATATCACTTGAATTCAGTTTTCCTTAAATGCATTGTACAACAGGAAAGGTGAAGGATTGGTACTGCCCTAAAATAAATGTGGCACTAAGAGCTTCCTTAAAATCAGGTGTTTCAAAATGCATGACATGATCAACACTGAGTAAACAGGTATTTCACACTCACATTTGAGTGAGGAGGGTGGGGGTGAGGAGGACTGAGCCCACTACTCTCTCCGTGCAGTTCAGTGTTCCCAGATGGCACATTCTATTGCAGTTTATTTCATTGTTGTAAGTGAGACCCATTGGGACATGATAGTTCACATTAACAGTGGACCCTGTACATGCAGGAGAAAGCATTTCGACATCCTCCTCCCACTCACTAGTCCTGTGTTATTCTCCATAGTTCACAGCATGGAGCCTGCCATCACTTTCCCTGGCTAGATTGTGTTTCCCAAGCCCAGTGCTGGCTGGGCCCCGAGGAGGAGCCACTCAGCAGGAGCAGGGTTGGAGCCGAGCTACTGTGGAGATAGGCTGCAGCAGCGAGGGAGCTGGGAGAAATAAGCTAACTCTCTCCTCTCCTGTTCTAGAGTCTCTGACTGGGCCTCCCAGTCATTGAAACTAACAGTAAAAGCAAAGGACCCAAGGACCCAGTTAACAAGGACCAGTGACCAGAAAAGGCAAACAGAATAATCAGCACAAATGATCTAGGGGTGGGGATTCTGGAATCTGCATTTCAAAAGAAAAACAAAACAAACAAAAAAGGCCTCAGGAAGTTCTTTTGCAGGGTTCCTAAACCCATCTTGAGGGCAGGGTCTTTAGGAAGGGGCCAGAATTCATGGGGGCGCTTAAGGAACCCGAAGTGGAGATGAAGGTCAGTCAAAGTGGAGTAGATTGAGCTGGTAGAACGGGCACCAGTCACAATGTTGCAACGGTGACCCTTGGACCAGTGTAATCTCTCCCTTTCAGTTCCCAAACCTAATGGGTATATGATGACACCATTACATACTGCACCACTTTAGCAGGCTCTGACCTGTAATGTATGCGACTATGGTCTCCATGGGCACACACGCCCTGCGATAGATTGATGTGTGTGGGGAAGGAACTCTTTCTCCTGGCAGACCTATTTCTCTTTGGCATATGAAAGCCATAAGCATCATTATTCCAAAGACTGCATCTGCTTTTAGGCAAACTCAGATTAAGGAATAAACCTGCTTAAGTCTGAGACAACCAGATGCAACAGAAAGAAAGCTTTGTGACATGTGTATAAATTAAAATATGTTGCTAACTGTGGCAAAGTAAAAAGTAGCTATTTCAGTAAACCCTGAGTTCTGTGAGGTTAAGTGTGTGGGTTTAACATAAAACAGTCATCAATTATACAACCATGGGATTCATTCTTTTTCACTTATTTGACCAGCTCATATTTACTGAACACCTATCATGTGCCAGGAGTTAATCTGGATGCTGAACAAAACAGAAGAGCCCCAGAACTTTGTGTGACTGAAATGGTTAAAGATGGGGAAGCCAGCTGCACTCTGGTTTGATTTCTATCACACCAAAGGTTCCTGGAGTTTAGCAATACTAAATTGTCTGTTCGTGCTGATGTTTTCCCAAGAGCAGGTGTGGGAAGTAAAACTGTAGGCTGGGTCCCATAAACTCTGCCTACCAAAGTGTGTTCTCTCTTTTTCCCTCCTGTTTCTTCCCCCACCAATCACACCTAAGCCATTATACTAGTTCTGTTTTAAAAAATATCATTCCCGTATTCACCCACAAACAAATAGTTCTGAAAGATGACTTTAAAAATAAAACAAACCAACTCAAGGATCTTTTAGATGGAAGTCAAAAGAACTTGGAATTTGTCAAATGCACAGACTCTTTTCTGTTCCTTCATGTAAACAGAGAGTTCCTGAATGCTTCTCCTAAGGCAATAACATGCTGCTATTCAACCACATTTTATTTATCATTGACTCTCTGACTCTAACTGGGGTGACCAACACATCTTCATCTTAGTTCTAATTCCTCAGTCTCCTCGGAACCAAGTGTTACAGGTCACATTCCCTCTAACACAGTGGTTCCCAAAAGATTCTGAGGAGCTATTTTTATGTGAATAAGTGAAGAAATGACGTCATAAAAGCAGGCAATATCCACCCTATGCTCCCTCCACTCAGTTCTAAGACTTTTTTTTTTCATGTAGAAACAAAACAGGAGATTTTCGTACATAAGGCTATTTCCAATTCTAATCATGAAAAATCAAATTTTAAGTTTGAATATTAAAATATTTAAAATTCACATATACACTCAGTATGCAATATATTTATTTTGGGATTCTCAGAGTATTTACTCTTGTTATGCTCTGCAACGATCATTCAGTCAAATGTTGGTGGGGTGAGCAAACAGATTTTGGGAGGATAAGTTTTGAAAATCTGATGTTTTAAAAAAAATCAGATGGTTTCAGGACAGTTGTCAAACCAAGATCATAGCTTTCTTCAAGGCAGCAGTAATGAGGCATGAATAAACGTTGCTGGGCTCACTTTGCCTTCTCTCCATGGCCACCAAGGGCCACATTATCCGTGTTCCGTCACCTTCACACAGGCAGACCGACCCACACAAGCTGCATTCAGGGTCCACAGCTAAAGGCAGCCCCTGTCTCATAACCTCCAGTTTAACAAACCATCCAGCTCCAGCGACCTGCCGGCACAGCTATCTCCCAGCCAACTCATCAGGAGAACACCGCCCTGGCTCAGCCTCTCCCACTCCAAAGCTTTATTAGCCATTATCCTCCGTGACTTCAAGGTGAGATCTTGGCATGCAGTAAAAACTGCTCATTTTCCACTGTTTCTCACATAACAGGAAAATTTATTTCCCTTATAAAACAGGAATCACAGGTGTAAATGCCACCTATGCAGCTATTTCACTGCAGGGGCTGCCCCTGAAAAAGAGAGTACCTTATCTACAGGACATGCCTTTCTGTGGTTTAAGCAAGTTTAAATAAGAATGAGCTATGAATTTCCCTCCCTCCCTCCCTCCCTCCCTCCCTTCCTTCCTTGTCCCTTCTTTCTTACCAAAAATTTGAATGCAAAATCTTTCTTTCATAAAGTGCCTATCTATAGTCCCCAAGACTAATGTTCCTTTATTTATTTATTTATTTATTTTTCTAAGGTTCCTCTAGAAACAGCTTTAAAAATAATACTGTCTTGGACATTGGATGGAGATTAATAAATTACTGTGTCCTTGTCATTTCAATGCAATTTCCTCCCGCTATGTCCTCATCTTTCTTTTTTTTTTTATATAAAATTGCTGCATAGTAATTATACCGCATGGTAAGTTTCCTTGTGGTGTACTGGTATATGCATATGACATTATTTGATCAATTTTACTCCTTAATAATTCCCCTTACCCTCCCATCCATCTTTATTTCTTAATGAAATGCTGTACATGGGGAAGATAACAGGTTTCAGGACACTGGAATTGCTGGATCACATCTCTTTACCTCCGTAGTGGGAGGTTGGGATTTGGAATTCTTCAATGTCCCTTGAATTCTAATAACGTTCAATATCGATTGGTACACACACACACACACATGTCACATATGAAGGTTGTTATGGGTTGTGTCCCCTCAAAGCTCATATGTTGAAGTCCTAAGTCTCAATATAAAAGAATGACACCTTATTTGAAGATATGGCCTTTAAAGAGGTGGCTAGTTTAAAATTGGGCCTTTAGAATAAATCTGTAATTTAATATGACTGGTATTCTTAAAAGAAGAGAGAGAGACACCAGGGATGCATATGCAAAGAGGAAAAGCTACAGGAGGAGACGGAGCAAAGGCGGCCATCTGCAAGACAAGGAGAGAGACCTCAGGGGGGACCAACCATCCTGACCCCTCGATCCTGGGCTTCCAATCTCCAAAACTGTGAGAAATAAATTTATGTAGTTTAAGTACCCAATCTGTGGTATTTTCTTGTTGCAGCCCTGGAAAAATAATACAAAGGTAAAGAGCATTTCTGTAATTATGTTACAGTGTATTGTCTGTATCTAGAAAGATCCATGAGGATGCTCTCACCCCACCTATATAAGCAATATGGCAGGAAGTGGAGGGTTCTTTTTGTTTTGCTTTGTTTTGTTTTGTGTGGAAGAGCCAGACTTGGACCCAAAAGGTACAAGTGAAATACTTTCAATTTGGATACCAAGATAAATCATGCAACTGTGGACTAGGGGCTGACTTTTAACCAGAAGTGCATGGCCTATCTTCATTTTCTTATCTTGAAATCTGCATTAGACAAACCACAGGCTGGAGAAGACATAGCTGAAATGGGACCCAAAAGACTCAGAGAATCCCACAAGTATTTACTGAGTACTTTCTATATGCTAGAAGTGGGGGAGATTCAGAATAAATAAAGTCAGGGCCTCCTGCCCTCAGAGAACACCCAAGGGAAGGATGATGCACACATGTAAGGAGCCCCAGTGTGATACACTGAGGAAACAAGTCTATGCATCTTTGAGGAACTGCACATTATTGACAATAATGGAGATTCAGTTAAAAAGTGGCTCGAACAATCTCATACATGAAGAATTCCAGAAGTATATGGCAGCTGGTGGGTTCATCAAGGCTTTGAAGAAGTCAGCATCAAAGTTTCTGCAACAGCCACTTCCCCCAGCTTTATTAAGGAATAATCAACAAATAAAATTGTATGTATTATAGAGCATGGCATGATGTTTTGATATATGTCAATAATGTGCTGCTTGATGGTAGAGACATGTTCCAAGAAATGCATTGTTAGGTATTTTCATCAATGTGTAAAGATCATAGAGTGCACTTACACAAAGATGAGTGGAGGGCTGGGGATGTGGCTCAAGCAGTAGTGCGCTCGCCTGGCATGCGTGTGGCCCAGGTTCGATCCTCAACACCACATACAAACAATGATGTTGTGTCCGCCAAAAACTGAAAAATAAATATTAAAAAATTCTCTCTCTCTCTTAAAAAAAATGAGTGGAATAATTAAGTCATTCAATGTGAATGCTTAATAAAATCAAAAGACATGGTAAATATGAGATGTATGTGGCTGTTACAGGAATATTTCATTATATTGTTTACACCAAACTTTTTTATAAACAGAAGGAGCTCACTCTAAGACAATGATAAAAATTATAATAGAGAAAAATGTAGCATAGTAAATGCATAAACCAAAAACATGGTTATTTATCAAGTATTATGTACAATACACAATGCCATGGACTATAGTTTTGTATAACTTTAAGTACAGAAGTTTTGTCGACATTAGCATTACTGTAAACACAGGACTAAAGCATTGCTCTCTGACATCACCATGGCTACGATGCCACCTGGCAATAGGAACATTCATCTTTCTTATAATCTTACAGGACCACTGTCATATACGCAGTCTGTCATTGACCAGGATGTTGCCATGCAGGGCATAACTGCATACATTATGAAATGATTAAATCAAGTTGATTGGTATACTTACCACCTCACACACTTACTTCTTCTATACGGTGAGAATATTTAAGATCTGCAACGATCTCAACCAGCCCCTGTGGTTTCAAGATGGCTGCTCTGGCCACTGTGTCTACTCCAGGGAGAAAGAAGAAGGGAGGAGAAAGAGACTGAAAGGCAGGTAAATAAATGTTGGTTGAATCTGCAGCTCATGTTGTGCGGGGGGGGGCATTCTTCTTGTATTTCCCAACGACTCTGCTAACATCTCACTGGCCAGATGTGCTAAGGTGACCCTAACTTAGAAAGAAGCTGAGAAATGCATATTTTTTTTTTAAAGGAGGATGGATTTAGGTAGGCAGTACCAGTAGAGAGAAAGAGAGATCCATCCTTACGGGATGGTGTATTCAATCATCGGCTTTTTTTTTTTTTTTTTTTTTAAAGCTAGTAAAGTATTGAAGCAACAATGTTAAAAAAAAAAAAAAGTCATCCTGTGCTGTGTCTGCTACAACATATCTATATCTGTTACTTTACCTACAGCTTCATTTACAGAGCCTTTGCATCTTTGCAGGTATGTCTTTGTTCCTGAAAAACTAGGGATTGCTTTGGAATGCCTTTGATGAAGCGCTTTTACTATCACTTGATAAAGTCTCAAGTTTGCAGCCAGTTCCACTTTCCTGAATGGAATTGTGTTTGTAGACGATTAGGCTTGCCGTTGAGCCAGGTCTTGATTCACTTAGAGTGCCAGTAAGACACATCTACCAAGTTCCCCAAAGAGACACCAGCAGCATGGGCACTGGGAAATTCTTCAGTTTTCCTTTTCAATCTCCTTGGAGGACGTAGGATATGAGGTGGATCCATGCGCAGGCTTAGTGGGAGAGCAATCAAGGCAGAATGATCACCACAGAAGGCAGAGACCATAAATCATATGAGAGCTCATGGGCAAGTGAGGGAAAGTGTTAGAAGATTAGTTAGAACACACAGATGGGGAGTAATTGGCAAGTTTATTTGCTTACTAGGCTGCAGTAACACATTGTGCAGGCTAGGTAGCTTAAAAACAGGCTTATTTTCTCACAGTTCTAGAGTCTGTAAGTCCACAATCAAAGTGTCAGCAGATTAGTTTCTCCTGGGGTCTCCCCTTTGTTTGTACACAGTCATCTTCTGGCTGTTTCTTCATGTGATCTTCTCACTACATATATCCCCAGAGTCTCTCTGGGTGTCCAAATTTCCTCTTCTTATCAGGACACCAGTCAGGTTGGATTGAGGTCCACCCTAATGACCTCACTTTAACTTAAGCACCTCTCTAAAGCCCCATATCTCTAAATCACACACAGAGACACTGGGGGTCAGACCTTCCACAAAGGAATCTGGAGGTCAGGTGACACACAACAGAATTTAGCTCCTAACAGGAAGCATCTGAAAGTCCAGGTTAGGGAGTATGTTTTATTCTATATGCAAGAAAGAAACAGCAAGGATGTTAAATCAGAACATTATCAGAGCTATTATTTTCCAGCAGGCAAGCCCTCTGTTGCCATTGTGTGGGATGCACCAGCCGTACAGAAACCCAAGGGTGACTCTTGCCTTTGTGTAGGCAAGAGGTAATGATGATCTGAACTAGAGCAGTAGCTGTAGAAGTGCAAATAGCAAGTGGAATAGGAGAAAAATCCAAGAGACATTATAGGGTTTATAGAAAACCAGGACTTGGTGACTAACTTAGGTAGCAATGAGGATAAGGGAGGAGTTGCAGGCAATGCTGTGGTTCATGCGGCCAGGTGTTGGAGTGGCGTTCGCTGAGCCGGGATGCTGTAGTCCAAGTTCAGTTTAAGATGTGACAGTGATTTTGAGATGCATGTATGACACCAACATAGAACAACCACAAAGTGCCTGGAAATACCCGTCCTGAGCTTGGGTATCACCAACAGTCACAGTTTAAGCAGCCATGCCAGCCTAAAGCAAACCTAGGAAAAATTTGTCACCAATGTCTTTATGTTTCTTATCACCTTTTCCTCCCTAATTCTTGGGTCCCAGGTTCACATGCTCCCAAATTCCCTTCCCCATGCTCTCAAATGCAGATCCCCCTCCACTTGATCGGGCTCCCTGGGGTCTAAGTCATATAAAGGAAGACCCAACAATGATGTCACAAAGGGAAGCTTGTTGGTCTTAAGAAATCCACCATTGGCCACAGTTTCAGGCAGTGTTTTAAGATGTCCTCCTGATGCTACTAAAATCATTTAGCCTTCCCTATCGCATCAGAATCCTCAAATTGCATTTTGTCCACCTGGTTTTGGCTACTTTTGGCAAAATTCCTTGAGCCCTCAAATTTGTAGAATTTTACTCTTGGGGAACGTATTTCAATACCCCCAGATGGTCCCTGAAATTGCAGATAATACTGAACGATATATCTCATATATGCACATACAAATAGGCTCTTCTTGTACATGTATGCTCCTGGTAAAGTTTAATTTATAAGTTAGGTGCAGTAAGAGATTAACAGCAACAGCTAATAATAAAGTAGGACAATTCCAACAAGATACTGTAATAAATGCCCTATGATTGTGGTCTCTCAAAAGACTGCAATTCCTCATTGCAGTATAGCCATACTTTGGACCATGACTGATGGCAATTAACTGAAACTACGGAAAGCAAAACCACAGATAAGGGGACCACTGTATTTGAAAATCCAGATGTACCAGGGGTTTGTGCAAAACACACGTGTGAAACAAGTGTGTACAAACTTGACTTTCCTGCAGTAGCAGCCTGTGCCCTGGGAAGGCATCACCAATATAACCACCAATATAACCAGCTTTCTGCAAGTCCTGAGTTATCTCTCTGCTACTGAAGATTCTTCTAGAACAGTTTTCTCATTAGAATTAGATGGGGGCCAGAGTCTGTCAAAGGTAGGTTGCAAAGAACCACCACAAAGAAATGGATACCTCTGGGTTGAGTCTGTCAAGTCCCATACCTGGGTAATGCAATGCACACAAATACCAATTCTCTTTCCCAGATGCCTCTGCTGGGCCTTTATTTTCTTTGGTTACTGTGGCCCAAATCCCCTGGATCCAGCAGGAATGCCAGGTCTTCCACGTCCTCATTGTCTCATTCTTAACCCCTTCCCATGAGACAGTCCTTGGGGTACTCCTGTGTGACAGCCTCCTGTATTCTCCAGTGGGCATCCCTCACAGATGGATGGGTTTGCATGAGAGCTGTCATGCTTAGGTCAGAACTAGCTCTGAACTTGGGCCAAAGATGTACTTTTAGTTTCTTAAATGGAGATGGAAGAGAGTGAAGGAGCCTGAAAAAACAGGGCTTGAGCAAGATGCTCAAATGTCATGGAAAATAGACACCCACAGCCATAGCCTCCTTGGAATTCATACATTTACCTCCAAGAAGAAAAAGACATGTGCTTCTCAGGTGCACAGGGATGCCCAGGTACAACTTTTTTTGGGGGGAGGGGGCATACTGGGGATTGAACCCAGGGGTACTTAACCACTGAGCTACCTCCCCAGCCCAGTGTCTGGCTAAGTTGCTTAGTGCCTCTCCAAATTGCTGAGGTTAGCTTTGAACTTGTGATCTTCCTGCTTTAGCCTCCTGAGTCTCTGGGACTCCAGGTGTGTGCCACCACACCCAGCTGCAGGTACAACTATTGAGGAGGAAATGTGGTAGCACAAATCCTGCTCTTTCTTTTTCTTTCTTTCTTTCTTTCTTTTTTGATCATAAGCTGCTTTTCTGAGATTCTTCAAAAGCAGGTAGGAGTGACAGCTCCTTTTATCACTCCACAGTCTGACCTGTTAGCTGAGGATCTGAATTTGCAAGCTCACTTCTTTTCAGATGTGAGTTGTTTTAAGTGAAATGATATCAACTACCCACTGATTTGGACAGTGGTAGAGGGGGTCAATAGCTCCTTGGCTTTCAGGATCTCTCCTTAACCAGCCAACTCAATGACTTACTTCCTTTTTTAAATTTCAGATAATGTTCAAGTAGCCAGAAATCATCGCTTTTCCCTATTTCTGTTAATATTTAGATGGGGTATTATGTGTAGACAATCCTACAACCTTTTAGAAAGAAGGTGAAAACCCTAGGGCATCGAGCTCAGGTCTGATGCTAAATTAACTCACCATGGTTTTGCTTATTGATGTTTTTTTTGGACAACATAATTCTGGGAAAAGATGATTGAATCCAAGGATCTGAACTGTCCAATACAGAAGCAATTGGGTTTGTGGAGCAGTTTAAATTCAAGTTAATCAGAATCAAATAAAATGAACACTGAGTTCTTCAGTCCTGAAAGCCACATTCCAATGACTCAGTGATCACACATGACTGAGAGCTACCATGTTGGTAGAACAGACAAAAGCATTTCCACCTCCACTTCTAGACAGCACTGGTCTAACCATCCCATTTATGACCTTGACTGTGAAGTGCAACTGCTTTGTGTCCTTCCAACCCTTCCTCTTACCAAACACTTGGAATTGGTCTAATAATGACAGACTTCTGGTTGCATGATAGGTTTGATTCGTATTGTTGCTGTCATAAGGATTTGCAATAATAATGTAACTGCTGGGATTTTTTTTTTCTTGTTTTGATTTTTTATAGCCATCATTTCACTAGTATAATTTGCTCCTATGATAAATACAACTTATGGAATTTCTAAGCCTTCTTCTGCTTCTCCAAATGCTTCCCTGTTCCTGACATTCCCTTGATTATTTTTCCTTTACTTATTAGACACTGAGGGAGGATGTGTTTTCCATACTTAGATGCATGATGTGTGCAGTGAAGACCACGTAACATTAATTTACAAGTGGGGCTCTAGTGTCCACTGTTTGGCTCTGTCTCTTTCCAGCTCTCTCACTAATTTTCTCATCTGTAAAGTAAGGGTAGGTGATACAACTTAAATGAACTACAACGTGCACAGTTCTTAGCTTAGAGTCCAACGAGTTCTTTTAATAATCCACTTGCTTTCTTGCGTTGTTTCTGGAAGGGCTGATATTTAAAACCCAGTTCTTTTCTAGATACTCATTCTACAAAGGAAATGAAGATGCAAGACTGGGATTGTGGTTAGTGTGTATACAGAGTTTCTTCCCAGAACAACCATTTCGACAGTTCCTGCAGGTGGTGAAATTTCCTGTTCTTTGTTTTGATGCTTTTTCTCTCCATGGATAAAAACTATGAGTAAGCTGAATAGTAGCAAGCCAGCAAATAAGAAATTAGATTCTGAAAAAAAAAAAATGCTTGCTCTTCTATTACAAAGGAGAGCCCCTTCTAGAACAACCCACCCAGAATGAAGATAATTGAGTTTACCTTGCCCCTTCAGTCTCTTTCATTTCTCTTTTGAATGGGTTCCTTGTAACAAGAACAAAATTGATGATGAAAAATAACACTGTTTTTATTACCTTGGGAGCACTTTAAATTTAGGAGAAATTCCTTCAAAGAACTTGAAGCACTTAAAGTATTAGATTCTTTCTCAAACCTATTCTCATTCATGGCAGGAAGTCAGAGTTAATGGGGTGAGTTCCCTTTTTAGGGAAGACTTCGGTGCATTAAGGTCATCGTTACTTCTTCTCTGCCTGTTCTTGCCTTGACGCCCCACAGTTTGGCTTCTGCACCCCACATGCTGATGAAATGACTCTTTGAGCCCTTCTTGGGAACCTCACGGCTTGACCTCATTTCCTTTGGCATTGCCAACCACCTGGCTCCTCTTTGAAACTGTATCCTGATTTGCACCACTTTGTTTGCATACCTGGTCTTTAGTACCCTCTAGTTTGGAGTATATTTGAATGCTGCTCTATTAAAACTTAATAGTGTCTCAGATAAGGACCCCGACAGCATGATATCACATTTTTGGAAGCTGAGAACATTACCTAAGGTGATGGATCACACAATGAGGGCAGTACAAAATCAACAGACTGAAAGATGAACCAGGAGCAAAATGGTCATGTTTGGTGCCTCCAAAACAATATCCTGATGTAGGATTGGGGAAAAGGGTAGTGAGTTATGAGCAATAGAAGATGCCTTTAAAAAAAAAAAATACTAGTCACCTACCCTGACGGGCATGAGCTATTATTTCATGGTTTAGATTTACATTTCTCTGATGATCAGTGATTTTTAAAAAAATATAATTGTCACCCATTTGTATGGAGAATCATCTTTTCAAGTACTTCTTAGCCCACTTGAAATCAGGTTGCTAGTTTTTTCCTATTAAGTTGGAGGAGTTCCTTATTTTGCAGATTAGCCCTTCATAAGATACAGAGCTTGCAAATATTTTCTCCCATTCCTCTGGCTTCCTCCTTAGGCTGCTGTTCTCTGCTTTGCAGAAGACTGTCCGTTTGATGTAGTTCCCACTTGTGTCCATGTTTGCTCTCTGTGCTTCTGGTGTCCTACCCATGAAGTCCTGGCTGAGACTAATGTCATGAAACTTCTCCCCTAAGATTCCTTTTAGGGGTTTTATAATTGCAGGCCTTATGTTAAGTCTTTAATGCATTTCACATTGATTTTTGTGTATGATATGAGATACTGATCCCAGTTTTATTCTTTTGCAGCTTTCCCAGTACCATTTATTGAGGAGACAGAGGCAAGGGATGGAAAGAAATTGGAACCCTTCCATACTGCTTGTGGGAATGCAAGATAGTGCATATAGGAAATAGTGTGGCAGTTCCTCGAAAGACTAAAAATATAATCATCTTATATAATGATGCAGCAATCCCACTTTGGGGTAGTTGTCCAAAAGAATCAAAATTAGAAATTTGAAGAGATATTAGCTCTTCTTTACAGTGATCTTTACATTAATCTTCACAATAGCCAAAATATGGAAACAACGTAAAATGTCCACAAACAGATAAATAAACAAAGAAAATGTAGTATCTATGTATAATGGAATACTATTCAGCTTTGACAAACAAGTGAATTCTGTAGTATGCAAGAGCATGGATGAATCTTGGGGACATAAAGACAAATTTCTATTTATTCGAAGTATTTAAGAAGAGTCAAATTCATAGAATCAACTAGTGGAATGGTGGTTTGCAGAACCAAGGGGAGGAGGAAGGGCAAATTACAAATCAACAATCATGAAGTTTCAGTCCAACAAGATGAATAAGCTCTAGAGATCTGACATTCAACATGGTACCTACACTCAACTATAACATGCAGCATGCCAAAAATTTTTTAAGGAAGCAGATCTCATATTAAGAGTTCTCATCATGATAAAATAAAATACATGGAGCAATGTAAGATAGTTATGAGTTTAAAAAGGAAAATTTGTGAGTGAAGTTGGGGTATGTTAAGATAAGTCCAGGTTATAGAAGGGAGTCTGAATTTCCTCCTTGATTAATGAGATAATAATTGATTTAGCTACCATAAAGCATCCACTAGAGCAAATGCCTCACACATAAGTGCTCAATGCCAGATAATCATCTTCTTTTGTTTACTGACTAGAGAGACCAGAGCCAGAGCTCGGGAGTGTGCTTTAGGACAGGCATCGACAGAGCGCTCCCAGGAGGGAGGGGCCCTGTAGTGAGGACTTGGAAATCCATATTTGCTGTGTGTGGATATAGCATGCGGGGAGGGGATGGGTCTGTCCTCACATCCCTGAGAGCTATCAAGGGAATTTCTGACTTGCACTTCCCCTGGTGGGGTCATCCTGGAGCCGTGCTGCATTGACTGTAATACTGAGGTAGAAATGTGTGGCCTTTGGACTCTCTTCTACCACTGAGGTGTCCCCATCTTTTCACTAATGTTTAAATGGTAAGTTCTGTGAGAGCAGTGGTTGTGATGTAGTGGCACCCCCTTCTCCACAGAAAAGTCATAACTGGGCTTCTCCAGAAATCTTCACCATGGCTGATTTTAGGACGGTCAGCAAAAGAGTCTCTACAAAAGAGTTCAATGTAGATAAACTTCCTATTTTCATGTTGCCCACAGGTGACCCTCAAAGGTGACCCCAGCCACTGGCTGGGAAGCTATCAGCACTCCAAGTGCTGGACACCCCTTTACTAGTTTTTCACAAACATGTATCCAGTATAGTAGTTTGTAGAAATGTGTAAACAAGGCCTCTGGCCTTGAGCTGGCCTTCACAGGGATGTCTACGTTTCTAAGATAAGAGAAGTTACTAATTGGGCTGGCAGGGGGAGGAAAGAAAGGAGAAGAATCTCTCCCCTTCTCAGGTGTTGTCCTTGAAGGGTTAACTTGCCCAGACAGTGAAAGAAAAAAAAACAAAAAACTGCTTGTATGTGAACTTCTACAGACTGTGAACTTCTGAGCCCCTCCCCTTACATGCTGAGCATCAAATTCTGAAACTACCTGAACTCGGGGTTCAGGGGATTGATTGATTGATTACAGCAAAAGCTGTGCCCTTTGAACCTGGCTGCAGCTAAATAAAACTGTTTCCTGCTATCTTCGATGCCTTGGCTTGTCTGTCCCTACAACAGTGACTGTCTTTCACACCCAAATACCATATCTAACATAGCACTATTCACATGATAAGCAATAAATCATGGTGTGTGGAATCCAATTGAAGGTTACTTCTCTCCAAACATGTATGTGTCCCCTGTGGTTCAGCACTGGCCCATCTGAGCATCTCTCTTACTCTTCTCTCCTCATCAGTTACAAAAGAAAAGAGATAAAAGACTATAAACCAGCTCTTTTCAGAGTGGAGTCTCCTCCAATCATTAAGGCATTCTTAAGCCACTCAGCTTGGCCATCATTATTGAGGAGCTTGGTGTGGTGACGACATAGAGTAGATGCTTAATAAATATTTGTTGAGTAAGTAGAGATCAGTCCATTTATAATGACTAAAACGACATTAAAAATCATGTAGACCTGGACTGTGGCTGTAGCACAGTGATAGAGTGCTTGCCTAGCATGTATGAGGTACTGGGTTCAATCCTCAGCACCAGATAAAAATTAATTAATTAATTAATTAATGGTATTGTGTCTATCTACAACCAGCATTTTTTTAAAAATCATCTAGTCACACATTTCCTCTGGTATAGGACTCCAGATATTAAGAGTTGGAAATGTGGCTCATCTAAATTGAGACATGCCCTAAGTATAAAAAACACATTGGATTTCAAGATCACAGGAAATAAAACATTTCATGAATAATTTTTTATGTTGAATATTAATTACATGTTGAAATGATAATATCTTGGATCCATTTTGTTAAGTAAAATACATTATTAAAACTAACTTCATCTCTTTCTTTTTGTTTTTAATGTGATTTCTAGAAATTGGAAAATCATATACACAGCTCACAGATTTCTATTGGGTAGTGGTGTTATGGACTCTTCTGTGGGTGACATTTAGTTCCTAATCACATTAACAATGAGAGGAAATTCTTTGTCTCCTGAGGTACCTATTGCTTTGTAGGATAGCAACCTAATTAAAACAATGTTAAATTGTAATTTTAATACTTTAAAATTTGCACCAGCCAATTTCCAACAAGCCCCTTATGTTCACTAATTTTCTGATTTATTTCTCTCTATAATTCCATTCATGATGGAGGCTGTATCCTTCATTGCTAGATCTTCAGTAGTCTGTAGATTCTCAATACGTATTTCTTAAAAAGTTAAATGAATGGAGTTCTGGATTCAACCCCAGTGTACACATCTTCTACTTTTTCTGATATCCTGTAAACACATTATAACCACAATAATTTTATTCCCCCAGCAGAATGACACAGCCTCTTGTGAGTTGCTAGCCTGGTGATGGCCAGAAATAAGATTCAGGGAAGGAACCAGAGATCAGTATCTTTCCTTACATATTCCTTTATTATGATATTCCTTTATTCCCACTTGAATTCTGCAGTTGGATATGCAACCAAGTAGCAAAATCAAATATCATTAATAAATAGGTAACGTGCAATTCTTTGGGACTAACTGGGGTATCCAAGATCTCAATGAATGTAATAAAAGGGCCATTGTTTGGATTTGGTTTAATCCTATCCCCCCACAGGTTTATGTGATTGGAAGCTTGGTCCCAGGATAGCAGTACTAGGAGGTGCTCTGAAATCTTTAAGAGGTGGGTACTAGTGGGCAGTCCTATGTCACTGGGGACTTTATCTTGGAAGGTAGGTCTCCTGAGATCCCTTGAGTTCTTGAGAGAAAGTTGTTATAAAAGGAGTGGGGTTGACCTCACCCACCTCTCTCTCCTTTCTGGCTCCAGAGGCGACTGCCCTCAAATGTATTCCTTTCATTGCCATCTACCATGTGCCATGGGCCCTTACCAGAGCTGAGCTGATGCAAGTGCCATGCCCTCAAACCACCAAAACTGGGAGTTAAATGAAACTCCTTTTCTTTATAAGTAACCTGTGTCAGGTATTTCATTATAGTGATGTAAAGAGAGTAATCCAATAATGTAATGATTAAATGCTTGAGTTTTAGCATTCAGCAGATACAGGCTTGCATTTCAGCTTTGTTTCTCATCAACTACTTTATTTCAGGTAACTTTTTTAACCTTGCTGGACCTCATTCTCATATACTCTTAGTCCTCCTCATGTGTTTGTTCTGAGACCTAAAAGACAGAATGCATACCAAGCAATTAGCACAGCCCTCGGCACATAGAAATCCCAGATCTGCCATTACTTGCTTTCACTGTTGTTATTATTTTCAACATTAGAAAATAAGCCCTTCTATTCTCTTGTTAAATTCCCCGACTCATCACTCTCAGTTCTAAGGATCTCAAAGGCAGTGGGTTCCACAGAACCTGTAGTACCTCTGAAGGCATTTGTGAATTTGTATTTGTGTACAGATGAAGATATTTGAAAAATAAAAAAAAAGAAAAAGTATTTATTCCCAATATACCAAAAATGTTTCTATAAACCTTCAATCACATCTCAGTGTCTTATGAACAAAACAAATCCAAATTTTATTCTTTTCCCTCCTTGGCATCCAGCCACCATGCTAGTGCCCCTTGGCCTCCATAGCAACACATACCCCGTAGGAAGAGAACAGTCTACCCTCTAGGTAATTACTGTGCAGTCTCTTGCCTTTCTGATAGGACCATTTCCAATGGAAACAGGAAAAAAAAATGACTCCCTTCTCCTAATTTCCCGGTATTGCAGGACCTGTGGATTGGGAAAGGAATCCTCTCTCACATTTTCTAGTGTGATGAAATAGCAAGTCCCTGGTACATTGCCAAAGCTGTTTGTCTCTAAAACAAACCTGTTCATAAACGTGGGCCACATCTCAATCACTTACCATCAGCCAGTGAGCCAACTCTACACCTTGGAGATATTCCGAAATATCTGGGCAGTGAAAATGAATGAGGGAATGTACAAACAGTTCAGAGAGTCAGCTGAGAGAGAGAGGGTTGTATCAGCTACGGATTTCACTAGTGTCCGGTGTCAGGGAACAAACCCTTAGGCTTCTCTGGAAAAATACTCTTTTCCTTTCTATGAGAACAAGAAGCAGCAGGAGAAAAAGAGGAGGAGGAAGAGTGGTAACTGAAGTAAGTTAAGAAGGAGGAGAAGGAAGAAGGGGAAGAAGAGGAGGAGGTGGAGAAAGAAAAGGAGGAGATAAACTGAGAAGGACCTAGACCATTAAACATCTGAAGCAATTGCATTGGGCAGGTACATTGTGACTGTTTACAAGGTGTCTTTATGTTCATTGGACACAGGGTATTTGCATTAGACAATAGGGTAACATTTATAGCAATGCTGTGGCTGAAAGTTGAATAGGATACACTTTCTCCTCTCAGTTCACAGTAATCCTGAGAGGTGTAGAGGAAAGAGATTTAGATAACACCCTGATTAAAAATAAGCAAACTAAAATTTCCTAAAAATGGAAGATTACTTGTCCAAGAGCACATAGTTGGTCAGTGGGGGGAAATGGGACTTGAATCCAAGGTTGCATTCTCTACTTAAACCAAACTCCCTCCTTTATCCAATATTCAAACATTTGAGAAACCATAATACATGTTCCAAAATGTGTATATTGGACAAAAAGACTGTATATCCAATAAGCATTTACTGTCGATTTTGTTTTCCTAATAGAGTTTACTGCCCAGAATCTGAAAAGGAAGCATTTGGTAATATTTATAATCCACACTTAGACAAACAATAATTAATAGCATTAATCTCCAGGATGCAGAAAATATTACATCCAGATTTTCATATGTGGTTACTAGCTTATTGGCTATCACATTAGTTAGGCAAACTAATTTCAATAATCTTTTTAGATTTAAACATTAAAACCTAATAAATGTTTAACATCAATTCTGCTGGATCCTGAACTGATCACAAATACTGATTCCTCCATTATCATCGAAAGCTAAATTCCACAGAACCACCAGTGAACCACTGCAAACATGCATTAAATTGGAAAATATTGGACTTTAAAATCAAAATAATATCCATAAATAAATGCCAAATCATTCCAACATCCTATTAATTTTAGCCCCTGTAATTGATCGGGCTCTCAACAGGAGGAAAGGCACCTGCTCACACACTAGCAAATCCTGGCCAGGGTTCCAGCCAAGTTCACCAATGCCAAAACACTTGACCTTGTTATATGGAGTTTAATATGGATTGGGGGTGGGGGAGAAGAAATGGAAAAGAAAAACACTCATGATTTGAATGGGATCCATTTTGTAAAGAACAGCTGCAAAAGCAAATTTCACGTTGCACTCTGTTGCAATCCTAAGTAACTGAGAGTACTGCTCTCCCACTTCTATTTTTGTAATGTCACACGCCCACAGAGAGTTCACAGGCAAACTAGCTGGAAGAGAGAGATTGGCTTTCCCTTTTGTACTACCACCCTTGAGAGATAAGCATTTGAAATTGCTGCTAAGGAAGGCTACCCAACATAGTAACCAGGAAAAGAAAAAAAAAAAAAAAACAGGCGATCAATCAATCCGATTATTGAGTTTGTTCTCATTTAGGCAAGAATTCAAGTGGTTTATTAAGGATTTGTTGGAGAGAGTTTGGAATGGGAATAAGAAACAGGTGGTATTTGAGCTACAAGGCTAACTGGATAGGACTGATGGGATAACCTGCTGCAGTAGATGGCAAAACCCTCTGATCATTTCCTTTTACCTACTTCAGACAGGCTTTAGTTGCCACCACTCCATTGAAACTGCTTTTGCCAAGCTCCCAACATGAAAAGTCAAATTTCCTAATTAGAAGTGGTTGATGCTACGGAGTATATATAAAAGGGATTTGCCATCCCTTCTAGGCAGGGACCAAGGCTGATAGAATCAAGGCAGGTATCCTATCAATGAAGAAGACACCAGTAGGCTATTTTCTTTCATTCGTCCATTGATTTATTCATTCAACAAATATTTATGGTCTCCCATATGTCTCGTTTTGTATTATACTTAGCTGAGCCTAAGTTGCTGACCTACATAATCATGAACAGAAAAAAAAAAAGGTTATGTTTCAAAGCCATCAAGTTTTGAGGTGATTGAAAATGCAGTAAATGCTCGTTTTTATACCTATCAAAAAACATTTGGAAATAGAAAGTTCCTAGGAAGATCCTCAGGATGAGATTCTAGAATCGTCTTGCTTACCAATCTGGTGGCATGAAGCATCTCAAATACCAAGACTCTAACTTTTTTGAGGATTGGGCTGGGGCCCAGGTGGAAGGGGATACATTGGCTTCTGCAGTAGCTTTCGTTCTAGAAACATATGGAGGCAATAATGACAGGCAGGAAGGACTGTAGAATTGCTGGTCTGTTATTAATGACTACAGAAATATTGAAAGAATAAAATGACAGCCATCGGAGTCTGGCATGAGGTTTACAAGTGATGTTTGGAGGCAGCCCCATCTCCTGTAGTCTGGGGACAGACTGCACTCAAGAGTCAGGCACACTATTTGATTGTAACTGTGTAGATTCATAAGTTTTCTACACTAATTTCAGGGTCTTGAGATAGAAGGGGTGGAACATGAGACCTGAGGTGTGGAATGTGGGGTGGACAGAGGCACTTGAGTACCTTAAGTCTTCTTGACTTACCCGAATATGCACACATGTTTGTTTTCCCCTTGTTATGGGAGAACAGCCTCTCATTATACACACACCTTACCTGAAGAGAATGTCTGTTCTCCTCATGATCTGGCCCCCTCTGTCATTGTTTCTTGACCCATGACCAATGTTAACTGCACAGATCAGGTGCAAAGAATTGACCCTTCTCTTGAAAGGAAGATATTATTTATCTAGAGAGTTGTAGGATCTGGAAAATATGTTAGAGCAGGAACCAGAAAAATATATGTCTAGGAATACATATTGAGGGTTCTAGACCAGGGCCCACTGATTCAAGAACCGTCTCTTTGAGAAAAAGAAACAGCCATATAACAGCAAGAATACCAGTAGTTCTTGTCACAATTCTTCCCCCAAAGGCTGAAAGCTATTTATCAGAGTAAATATAAACCAGATATTTTGAGTTGACATGGATACTCTGAAGCCCCAAACAGCATCATGGCACCTTGTTAGAGTCAGAATTCACAGATGCCTGGAGATAAGTAGAGTCCTGATTGAAGCTCATCTCACAGTGACTCTGATGGATCTACGTACGCACTCTGGTCATTTCCTTGGTTTCAGATTGCATAATAGGGACAGATATTACTTGCATCTGACAGAGTTTTTATGTTGGTTCCTGATGGAGTAAGAGCTAGCTATACATTTGTAGATAGGACCAAGAGGATGTCCTTGAAACTACCCCCTTCCCCAGCCATGATAACAGATCAGAAGTGAGATTGCATTAAGGAGAGAATGTCTGAGATTAGTGCCACCCTCAAAGATTTAAAACATGCAGAGGTGGTGATTCTTATTATAACCCCATTTAATTCAACCATATGGCTTTTGCAAAGACAAGATGGATCATGGTAGCTGGTAGGGGGATTTCATAAATTTAACCAAGTTATGGTTCCAATTACAGTTGTGTGGATATGATATTTCTCCTAGACTTAGATCTAGATCACTGCAGCCTCTTCTCATTGGTACTTTGATACTTATTTGGCAAATGCATTCTTTTCTGTGCCTAATCAAGATGGATCAAAGGTACTTCACAATAACCAAGGATAAACACTTTAAACATTTTCCATCTCTACCTTTCTGATCTTTATCAAA
Organism: Marmota flaviventris; assembly: GCF_047511675.1. Taxonomy (NCBI): domain Eukaryota; kingdom Metazoa; phylum Chordata; class Mammalia; order Rodentia; family Sciuridae; genus Marmota; species Marmota flaviventris. Next base: position 140,874,061 of record NC_092503.1, read on the forward strand.
CTTTAATCCAAAGGAATTTTTATCATCTTGACACTTACATGGAATCATGCTGGTTTATTATATTGATGGCATCACATTAATCAGACCTATGGACTGAGAAATGGAAGGTATTCCTAAGCTTTGATAAGACTTGTTCAGACCAGAAGAAAAGAAAAAAAAAACCCTATAGGTATCCTGTAAATGTTTAATAAAGCTTGTGGAACTGTCAAGTCTGAGCATGCCAGGTCATCCCATCCAAGGTAAATGGCAGGCTGTCGTACTTTGTACCTCCTACCTCTAAGAGATATAATATCTGACAAGCACCTTTGGAATTTGGAGTTATTCTACATCACACTTGGGAATCTTGCTCTTATCCATTCATAGGATTATTCAGACAGCTGCAAGTTTTTAATGGACCCAGCCCAAGAAATGACTTGTTAGTATGAGCATCTTTACTAGTTTGGCCATATGATTCACAGATCTAGTGCTCAAAAAACCTATGGTAGAAAAGGACTCTGTGGAATCTCAGGTTTGTTAATCTCAGTAGTAGAGACACAGTGTACACCCAAGAGTTTGCTGTATATAGCCTTTACACTGTTGAGGTGGGGTTCTTTTATCCCCAGATTTCTCAGCATTTTTAACATGAATGGTGCTAGTTTTTATTGAAGGCATTTTTATCCATTTATTGAGACGCTCCTGTGATTCTTGTCCTTAATTCTATTTATGTGATGAATTACTTTTATTGATTTGTAGATGTGGAACCAACTTTGCATCCCCGGATTGAAACTCACTTGATCATGACGTACTATCTTCTTCATGTGTTTTTGAATGCAGTTAATAAATATTTTATTAAGTATTTTTGTGTCTGTGTTCATCAGGGATGTAGGTCTGTAGTTTTCTTTCCTTAATGTGACTGTGGGTTTAGTATGAGGGTCATACTGTTTCGTAGAATGAATTTGGGAATATTCCCGTCCTTTCTATTTCATAGAATAATTTAAGGAAATTTAGACTTAGTTCTTCTTTAAAGGTCTGGTAGAACTTGGCTGAGAATCCATCTGGTCCTGGGATTTTCTTTGTTGAAAGATTTTTCACTGCTATTTCTGACTTTCCCAGTGAGGCCCTGGTAGAGATTGAGTGTGGGATAAGGAACACCAAGAAATTATGCAACAGAAGCTTCCCATCATGAACAGGGTGTCATCCTTCCAGCCAACAAGTGATAGCATTTTCAAGGCCCAGCTATAATCCATCATCCTATTAAACCTGCACACTTGGAATTGGGCCCAAGCAGTTCTGGAAAGCATAAGTAAGTTACCAAAACAGGTGTTCTGGACACCATTGCTACACATCTCCATTGCCTTTCCCTCACCACAGCTACCTGAGCTGAAGAGGTGAGTTTCTTACAAACCACAACCTTACTCAGGAGTTACTCTGACATCAGAGGAGAAATCCTCCTGATAGACAGGGACATTGTGATCTCTGCTCTTGAGTGGAAGAAGTGGTCCTAGGTAAGGCCTCTTGAACACTGATGAATGGCTAGACTGGATCAGAGGTCCAGAAGTTCAAGATTAAAAAAATCAAAGACAAAGTAGTTTGGGAAAGACACATTGGAAGAGCCTGTGGGAATGGGCACAGTATATGTGAGTCTTTCAGTCAGTGCCTACAGCTCAATCACTCAGTCAGAAGCAGCAAAGTAAATGTGAGATGGGTACATGACTGTGAAATCCATCGTCTGTTCCCTACACCCCAGAGTTCCTCCACTCAGGAGCTATCAGGCTGACTGAATGTTGCTTGGTCTTCTAAGGCACCGCTGAGGCATTCACTTGGCAGAGCAGAGGCACTCCACAGAATTAGAATGGAGCACGGTCATTTACAGTCTAAGCTTTTACCATTCTATGATGCATTATTCATGAGAGCTAGCCCATGTGGGTCCAGGAACCAAGAGGTTAGTATGGAACGGCCTTTCCCATAATGTCAGGGAACTGACTAGAGAAATGTGTGTATCCTATCCTGTAATTTTGTATTCATCTTGATTAGAAGTTCTGATGCTCAAGGCCAGGGACCAAGAGTTACAGGAAGAATTCCAAAAACCCTTTAAATCAAAAGTTATGGTCTCCACCTGTTCATTTGGACTCCTCATGTCAATATACAAGCGGGCAAAAAAAGAAAAGATTGTTTTATTGGTAGGAATAACCATCCCTATTATCATTAGGATACCTGGGTGCTGCTGGAGGAGGGGCAGGGAAAAATATGGCAGGAAATCAAGGCTTTCTGTGTGTGTGCGCGCGCTTCTGAGCCCAGTGATAATGATGAACAGACCATCGCATCAATCATGGCATGGCGAAGACAGCAACCCGTGGCTCAGTCTGCTCAAGGCAAATGTCTGGGTTACCCTTGCACAAGCAACCCATCAAAGCAGAAGTGCCAAAAAGCACAGAGGTAATCTATAGTGGATAACAGAAGAGGGAGATGAGCATCTATTACGTCCTTGGGACCATCTGAAGTATCAAGGACTGTGGCTTGTCCCATTAACCATCCTACATAGTTTTGTTTCGTAGGGTTAAAAAAAAAATATGAACCACTGACACTGAAGAATCAACTGCCAGACGGAGCAAACTTAGGATAGAAGAGAAGTGAATCAAAACCTTACAAGTATGGATGCTTACCTGTATTCTCTGACCTCCACTGCTGCCTTACATGCAGGAGGCTTTTGCTGCAAACACCCGTGGTTGTCTTTCTGAGGGCATCCCTAACTACTGTGCCTGTGTACAGGACTTGCCTGAAGTGCCGGGATGTTAATTCCTTCCCAAAAGACCTCAACCAACCTCAGTCAAGAGGGAGTGACTAAATAACAAACCCACGTCATCCACAGCTAGGACAACCCTGAAGCAGATTATACAGTATCCCAGAAGCCCTTCAGTTGGTTGGAGCCTCAGCTGCTCACCTGATAACTGCTTATTAATGTAGACCACAGTGGCTTCCTTCCCCTTCTCTCACTTCCTCAGTCCTACTAGGTCTTTTGGTAATTAATCCTCTATCTTTTCAAAGGCTGGATGTCTTGAGCAGTTCAAGGCAAAGATTGGTCCCTTAGTAATAAAAGCAAAAAAAAAAAAAAAAAAAAAAAAAACACAACATTATAATAAACTTTAAAATATCCCCAAAAGAAGGTTTATAATTAAGAGCATGATATGACATAATTCTTGGTTTTTATAAGGTAAAATAGTGACTTCTCCTTGGAAACCTGATCAAAGGGGAAGCAAGTGTAACTTATTGCATTAGCCCAGGTAAGCCATGTTGGTGGCTTGGCCCAAGGTTTTAGCAGTGGAGATAGATTGCTTGTTGATTCCAGGAGTAAATCTGGGTTTATAGAACCCACATTCCTCTCATAAACAGAAGCCTGGTCCTGTTGTAAACAGAAGCCTGAAATTTTAATCTAGCAAGGCTATCTCACTGCTATAGTCTTATTCTAGAGAAGTTGGTAAATTTGCCAGATTTTGGGACTTTGATCTCTTTTTAGACCCATATTCTAACTCGTAAAGTTAACATTTTACAGAACAGTGATTAAAAACATGAAATTATATAAAGGCTGTAGTTTCTCAGGTCTTTGATGTATCATCTTCATCATTATTAGGAGGGAGAGACCAGAAAACGAAGACTACCTGCCTGGATCCAAATCTATGGTTCATCCCTTAGAAGACAGGTGATTATTTTTGTCCCTGCCTCACTTCATTCATTTATAGAGTGATAATAATAACAACACTGAGCTAATTGGTTTATCTATGAAGATTGAGATAATCAATATTACAAATGAATGAGCGTCATTAGGTATTCTGCAGACATTTGACATATGAAAATAGCCTTGACAACTTATGTATTTGAAAATTCAAAGAAAATAGACAAATTCCTAGAAAATGGTCCAGGGATATAGCTGTTATGGTTTGGATATGAAGGGTCTACTCCAAAACTCCTATGTAAGACAATGCAAAAATGTTCAGAGGTGACGTGATTAAATTATGGGAATTGTAACCTAATCACTGGATCAATCCACTGATAGACATTAACTGGGTGATAACTATAGATAAGTAGGTTATAGCTGGAGGAAGTAGATCACTGGGGTTGTGCCTTTGGGTTTTTTAAAAATTTGTCCCTGGGGAGTGAGCTCTCTCTGCTTCTTGATTGCCCTGTCCTGAGCTGCTTTCCTTCTCCATGCCCTTCCACCATGTTGGTCTATCTCACCTCCGGCCCAAAGCAATGGAGTCAAAAATCTGCGGACTGAGATCTCTGAAACCATCAGCCCCAAGTGAACTTTTCTTCTTTATGTTGTTCCTGTTATGTCTTCTGATCATAGCAGTGAAAAAGTTGAGTAAAACAGTAGCTTAGTGGTAAAGCACTTGCCTAGCAGGTATGAGGCCCTGTGTTCAAACCCCAGCACTGAAAAAGAATAATCCTAGGAAAAGATCCTTTCTTAAAATTGATTCAAGAAGAAACAAAATGAATAAATAGTACTATAACTATCAGTGAGCTTGACTGAGTCATCTATATTCTTCCCCAAAAAGACAGTTGTTTCTTTAGCTTAGATGGTTCTGCAAAATATTCAAATAAAATAAAATACTTAAAAATTTATCAAATTCTTTAGATAAGAAAAAGAGGAGAGGGGCTGGGATGTGGCTCAAGCGGTAGCGCACTCTCCTGGCATGCGTGTGGCCCGGGTTCGATCCTCAGCACCACATACAAAGATGTTGTGTCCGCCGATAACTAAAAAATAAATATTAAAAAATTCTTTCTCTCTCTCTCTCTCTCCCTCTCTCACTCTCTCTTAGAAAAAGAAAAAGAAAAAGAGGAGCTTATTTCCCAATTACTTTTATTATTATAGCAAAACCTTGATACCAAAATTCAATGAGGATAATAAACATAAATGCACAAAAGTATAGGCAAAACATTAGCAAATGAAATTTTACAAAGGAAGAAAAAACTTATGTGGTTGCTTTATGATCTGGATCTGATCATTCTAATATCTGAAGATACTGTGGGTTCTTTCTCTTTTCTGTTATTTATTCTGATTGGTTAATCCTGGTGTCATATTTTCTTGTGTATCTTCCTATCTTTGACCATGATATTTTATAAAAACTTATAGGTATAAGTTGAGGCCTAGGATGTGGTACCTTCCTATAGAGACAAGGCTTATTTGCTTCTGCCAGTTGGGAGGGCAACCTTGGTATAAGACCACTGGGATCCCAGTTGAGTCTTGAGATTCCCCAGACACAGCCCCTGTGTGTAAGTCAGGGTGTGGTTCACTCTTGCCAAAAGCTGAAGACCTTTGAGTCTTAGCTTTAAATGTGAGTGAGGGTATATCAGACACTCATGCAGGGTGGACTTTGACTTCTATCTCCTTGCCCAATTTGTTTGCCAAAACTTCCGTTTTTCAGTTGTTTTCTCTGCATCAGCAAAAACCCTCAGAGCAAAAGTTTTAAGAATATTTTTTTCTATTTCATCTATTTTCTTCACTTGACTCAACAGGAGAGTTTTTTCACATTGTCTTCCTTGCTATTACAGAAAGCAGATAATCCCAATGAAAAATACATTTCATATCTCAAATTTCACTCTCTTATCAGTAATATGGTAATCATAATGATAATAATTCCAACATCCTCTTATGAATATTAGGCAAAATAAAAATCTTAATACATATTTCTTTGTAAAATATACATTATTATCTTTCTGTCACCATATCAGCATTTGGGTTGCTTTTCTGAAAGAGACTCCCCAATTAAAATCACTATAAAATCTCCAACTAAAACCACAAATAAAATTCTCAAGTTACCTCTCATTGTTTACTTTAAAGATTGGCTCTGTTTTAGGCTTCTCAAAAAGTGGGGAAATTTGTTGTGTTGTTAAGGAGAGGGCTCATTTTTACTTAGCATAAAATGTCAACAAGTGCAGACAAAGCTTCTAAATGATAACTGAAATATATACTCCCCACATTACAGGGTTTCCATTTTCATTCTGTTAATGGGGGTAAACCTTAGGATTTAATTTTACTTTACCTTAAAATTAAAATAATAGCTGGGTGCGGTGACACATGCCTGTAATCCTAGCAGCTCTGGAGGCTGAGGCAGGAGGATCACGAGTTCAAAGCCAGCCTCTGCAATGGTAAGGCACTAAGCAACTCAGTGAGACCCTGTCTCTAAATAAAATACAAAACAGGGCTGGGGATGTGGCTCAGTGGTTGAGTGCTCCTGAGTTTAATCCCTGGTACCCCAAAGGAAAAAAATTAAAATGATATTATTAAATCCTGCTCCCACCCCCCCATCCCCCCATCCCCCCAGGAATAGAAATATTCACAGTTCAAAATCCTAAAATTATTCCAAAGGCTGATGAGTTCATGAAAAGAAGCTCCACTCTGAAAACTCTCAAGATGTTTCAATGTACTCCCAAGGACTGTGCAGAAAACCAGAACTGAATCCATTTTACTTTTAAATCTAACATTCTCAGATTTATTAAGTTTACTGTACCATTAGGCTGAATATTTAGGAAGTCAAAATAATAAAATTAGAAATCATGTTTTATACCCAATGAGATGACAGTTCTCCAAATTTATCAGCACACACCCCCATTTTTAAGACACTAACCTGAGATCTGTAGGGACTTTCTCCATAGTGAAATATTAAAGTGGCTTTATATCTAAGCAACAGCAATTTCCAAGAAGTTCCAATCCTGGATCTTTCATTTGTAGGGGGCGCATTTGTTTTCATATGTACTGAACGCATTCAGAGGCTGGCTTTGGATTTAGTCTGATTGCTCAGGACACAGTTTTCACTTCATTCTCAAAATATTGTGTCATTTGTTGTGAGCCCTTTGAGAAGTACATGTGGAGACCTCTAAGCAATATTCTCTTTTTCAATCCCAGAGGAGCTGATAAGGGAATTTGACTCATCTACACTATCAGAAAAGAAAAAGATGGAAAAAAAATCCATATTTCTGTATTTACAGACGATCACTTGAGAGCTCATATCATTGGCAGGGCAAAGTGTTTCTTATGTACTCTCAATTCTCTTTAACATCTTCCAAACCCGTTCACTGACTCTCATCCAGATGTTGTCCATCACATCCCACAGTCAATCCCAAGCTCTTGGTAGCAACATGGGAATGACTACGTATGGCAAGCTTGCACTGCAAGGGGAAGGTTGCAAACATAAGCCTCGTGTACAAATATGTGCAAGTATCTAAGTGGCCACTCACCCACAATTGCTTGATGATAATCATATTTTTATAATAATCTCTTGCTGTGAAAAATCCTTTTAGTTTGATTCCATCGCATTTGGTGATTCTTTTTTTAAATTAATTAATATTGTATTATGTAAAAATGTGGATGTGTAACCGATGTGATTCTGCAACTTGTATTTGGGGCAAAAATGGGAGTTCATAACCCACTTGAATCAAATGTATGAAAGATGATATGTCATGAGCTTTGTAATGTTTTGAACAACCAATAAAAAAATTAATTTTATGATTTATATATGACAGTGGAATGCATTACAGTTCATATTGCACATATACAGCACAATTTTTCATATCTCTCATTACATACAAAGCATATTCACACCAATTCGTGTCTTCATATATGTACTTTGGATAATGATATCCATCACATTTGTTGATTCTTGATTTTACTTCTTGTATTTTAGGAGTCTTATTGAGGAAGTCAGTTCCTAAGCTGACATGATGAAGATTTGGGCCTATTTTTTTCTTATATTAGGTACAGGGTCTCTGGTCTAATGCCTAAGTCCTCGATCCACTTTGAGTTGAGTTTTGTGAAGGGTGGGAGATAGAAGTTTAATTTCACTTTACTACCCATGGATTTCCAGTTTTCCCAGCACCATTTTTTGAAGAGGCTATCTTTTCTCAAATGTATGTTTTTGATACCTTTGCCCTTATAATAATCTCTTCTTTTGAAACACAAAAGAAAACATCACATACAAGAAATAGAAAAAAGAAATGAATCAGATATTCTCCATGTAATTATTAATGGTCACTTGACCAGGTGTAGCAAAATGTTAAGGCAAGAGTAGCCGGTGCTGGTTCTCCTCTGATTTTTCCCTTGAGAGTTTTCTTCTTTCAGCCAGTGTCCATTATCTTTGCCTTTCCACCCCCAACTTTCTATATTCTTTAAACAGATATCTGCTACTATGCCCAATACTGCATTTCACTTCTTGGAATCCTAGATTCCAAATTTTTCCCTCCTTCCCATCTAAGCTGTGCTGTGTTTCATTTTTCTTAGAACTCTGCTTTTTCTTCTCTGCTCCACTTTCTCCAAACTGAAACATTCTTTCTGGCTCACATGTAGATACAAGCAGTCTGCACTTTGCAGAGTTCCCATATGCATGATACCACAATTCCGTTAAATAACACCAGTCCTTCAAAAACATGGTTCCAATTTCAGTTAGTACAGTATATTAATGGTGTGCAGTAGCAGAAAGTACAAACTCTACTGCTTGGTCTTCGGCCCACAAATCACAGTGTAGATAACAGATGTGTATCATGGTCATTGACCAACCACATCACCACCTGCAAAGTCTGTCCATGGCTGGCCACTGCTCCTCTGTTTTAATTTCTGCACAGATAGCCAACCATGTAGTTGCACTGCCTCCTTGTCTTCCAGGAGGAAGTCATCATCAACCAATATGACATCCCTGCCCCCATCACACACACAAAAAGAATATTCAAAAGAGGGACTTTGCCAACAAAGATAAAAGTTATAGGAAAGATGGGAAAAGTGATAATGCTAGAAATGAAATTCAAATGGAATGTAAATGGATTTATAGAAGTGGCTGTGTTGAGAATGTGAATGTCACTAACACTGGAAAAACCCTACGTGTGCAGCCAGAGGAACTGAGGAGATGAATTCATGCAAAAAATAAATTAGGAAATTGGTTATGAGGAGGAGGATGAAGATGAAGATGACCCAGAGGAAGTGACCTACAGCTTCATTTCTCTGCCTCTTTCCTCTTCTCTTTTCCTTTCAGGCTCATTGGCCTTATTTTAGAAAAAAAATCATATTAAATATTTTGGGTATACAAAATAATGAACAATATTGTAATGAACTTTTATGTACCCACTGTTATGGTTTGGATATGAGGTGTTCCCCCAAAAGCTCATATGATAGAATGTAGCAGTATTCGAAGGTTCAATGATTAGATCATGAGAGTTATAACTAATTGGCAGATTAAATCATTTGATGGATTAGTAATTTGAAGGGACTACTCTCTGCTGGGTGGTAGCTGCAGGCAGGTGGTTTATGGCTGGAGGAGGGATTGTATCTTGTCTCTCTGGCTCCTCACACGCTCTCTCTGCTTCCTGGCTGCCCTGGACTGAGAAGCTTTGCTGCACTGGGTCTTTCTGCCATGAGGTTCTGCCTCTCCTCTGACCTGGAGCAATGGAATCAGCCAGCCACGGATGGAACCTCTGAAACTCTGAGCCAAAATAAACTTTTCCTCCTCTAAGTTGTTCTTGTCAGGTATTTTGGTCACAACCACAAAAAGCTAACACAAACACTAACCAGTTTAAAAAACGAAAAAAGGTACAGTTGGCTCTCTGTATTTGTGGGTTCCACATTCAAGAAATCAACCAACCTCAGATGGAAAAATATTTGGGGAAAAAAATATCATGTGTACTGAAAGTGTACATACTTTATTTCTCGTCATTATTCCTTAAACAATTCACTATAGCAGCCATTTACATAAAATTTACTTTATATTATAAGTCATTTAGAGAAGATTTAAAGCATATAAGAGGTGATGTGTAGGTTCTATGCAAACACTCTGCCATTTTATATAAGGAACATGAGCATCCTCTTTGGTATTCCAAAGAAGTCCTCGAAGCAGTCCCCTGAGAATAAAGGGAAACATTTGTATTACAAGATAGCTTCAGTCCCCAGTGCTCACCTCCCGGATCACATACCTCTCTGGTATTCCTCACCTACCTACCATAACAACAACCTGGGCTGGGGTTGTGGCTCAGTGGTAGAACGCTCGCCTAACACGTGGGAGGCCCTGGGTTCGATCCTCAGCACCACAGGAATAAATAAATAAATAAATAAATAATAGAGGTATTTTGTCCAACTACAAGTTTAAAATATTTTTTAAAAATAACAACAATCCCAGATTTCATGTTTATCATTTTCATTCTCTCGTCGTTATTCCTATTCTTTAACTCACATTGAGCAGTCATAGTCTTTTTCTGATCCTTGTACATTTTGTGTTCTCCCATCACTACGGTTCCCTTGAGCCCAAGTTTGCTCTGCTCAGATGTCCCCACCTGCTCAAGTTCCCGGCTGCTTCTCTTTCACATTAGGACGGCAGCGCATCATCACTTTTTGTGGGAGTCACCCTTGGTCCTCCCTCACTGAGTCCTGCGTGACACGTTTTCATAGCACCTCATGCCTCGTCTTTGCACAAGTATTTCAGGTGTGATTTATTTGTGTGCTCTCTCTATAAACAGTCTCCACTATGCTTCTGATGGCAGGAATCATGTCTATTTTCACCAGACATTCAGCCCTGGCGCCAGGTTCTCTGCTTAGCATATAGAAGGCATCTGATCTGGATTGAATCAAGAAGACAAGCCTTCTTTTAATATGAGGCTCTTTGGAAAGCTCACATAAACATTTTCACAAGTTGAAAAACAAAATTAACAAATAATTTAAAATCCCTACAAAACCAAATACCCGTGACGACCAATGAAAAAAAAAAATGATCAATTGATCACCTATTGATCCCTAAAGATCAATGTGACAGAATTTGTCCCATTCAGTACTGAAGAAAACTGGGACCATTGGAGCAACTTTTGGAAGTTAATGGTAATGCCAAGCTGTTAGAGTCTGTAAACAAGTCTGGATGGCGCCTGGCAAAATGCCAGAGGAAGTGGTTTGTGAAGTAATGCCAGGGAGCCATTAAGTGTGGAGATTCCTTATTGGTTGACTGATGTATCTAGTTTATGCTAATTAAGATAAGCTGTGTGGAATGTATAAATATCTCTCCGGTCCTACAATAAACGGCTTCCACTCCTGCTGTATCAATCTACGCAAGTTCCTCATCACCCCCCGGTTATTTTGCCAGGCCAGCCGGGCTGCGGCACCAAGCTAATGCTCTTTCTGCCCAGGCATGATTTGCAGATTGGGAAGTTTGTTTCCGTGAAATCATGGCACAGGCACCCCTGCACAGTGATGACGATTTCTTCAGAAATTAAAGAAATAGAAGAGTGCTTGGAACAGAAAAGAGAAAGTGACCTAATACACCCATCAGAGGCCTGCTGGAGTAGGAAATCTTTTAGAAGGGAACAAAAATGAGGCCACTTAGAGGTTTCTTGCTCTACCGCATGCATTTTTAATGAGACTACTTTATACTTTCCAGCTCATCTCACCCAAGGACCTCATCTCTCTGCACCTCTCCCAGCTCTCCCTGCCCATTGCCACTCCTGACACTTCAACGTATGTCAGCTCATTAATCAGCACTCACCCTTGTGAAATAAGCAATGCTAAAATACGGTAACCCCAGTGCATGTTAATTACTCGGACAGTTTACAGAATCCTAAGAGAAGTCAGAGACCTCTGTGTACAGAAATGCCACCGAAGAATAATATCAGGGTTTTTAAAAAATAATACCTTTTTGTGGGATTCCATAGACTTGGTCTGAATAAATCTTACAAGAAATGTTTTCATATACAGAGCAATTGCATTTCCTACGCAAAACTCTCTTGGGGTCTACCAGCTTAGATTTGGAAACCTTTAGGTATTTTCTTCATCAATTTTCTGTTGCTATACCAGAATAACACGAACTGGGTGATTTATAAACAAGACAAGTTTATTTCGCACTTGGTTCTGGAGGCTGGGAGGTCCAAAGCGTGGTTCCAGTATCTGCTCAGCATCTGATGAGAGCCTTCTTGCTGGGTCATGACATGGCAGAGGGTACCACATGGTGAGACAGGGTGAGCATGTTAGCTCAAGTCCCTCTTCCTCTTGTTACAAAAATCCACTAATACCGTAATGTTGGCCCTGTCCTATGATCTCCTATCATCCTAATCATCTCCCAGAGGCCACATTTCTCAATACCATTAATATATAAAATAGGGGATTTAGTGCCAACACATGAATTTTTGGAGGACGTGTTTAAATCATAGCAGGTATAGAGAAAAGAGTTCTATAGAGTCACTTCAGATGTTCTTGATTTAGGGCTTATGAATAAACTAGAGAGGCGAGAAAGGGGATCCCATGATCTCCCTGTAATTATAGGCACACTTTAAAGTGCTAGTGCATTTTTTTTTCTGTAGCAAGAATGAGAGCGTTTATCAACTCTTCTTAGCAATTCATAGTCCCAATAAGAATCTTTTCAAATCTACTAGCTATTATTGGGCTGGTAAGTTAAGTGTGAAGTTGATCTCAAAACTTGATTGGCCCAAGTACTTGGACCTGGAAACAATTTCTTCCTGGCAGAGAAGCCACATTGTATTTGTTTTAGGAAGAGAAAGGCATTTTTCCTCTGATTACCTTTCTGATAGTCATTATAATAATTTTCTTATGTTCATAGACCAGCAAGCACAGCATAGTGTTTTACACTAAGGAATAAAGCACATTGTGTGAGTCAGCATTCCGTCACTTCCATCACATGACACAATACCCAAGATGAACAATTTAAAGGGAAAAGATTATTTGGGCTCATGGTTTCAGAAGCTTAAGTTCATGGTTGTTTGGCCCTGTTCTTTATGCCTGTGGTGGCACAGTATGTCATGGAAGGAATGTGTGGCAGAGGAGGCTGCTCACACTATAACAGAATGCAAAGACAAAGAGCCAGGGTCCCACTGTCCCCTTCAAGGCCACACCCTCTGTGATCCTCCACCAGGACCCACCTCCTAAGTGTTCTACGGCCTCCCAGAATCGGGCCACATGTGGGGGACCAACCTGTCAACCCATTCCAGATCCAAAGTATAGGGCAAATTATTTACCAAAAAAAAAAAAAAAATTCTGAAGAAATCAGGGATTTGGGTAAGCATAACTTAATCCTTAACACTAATTTGACAAGGATTCCTTGAGATAACATTTTGCAAAGTTAGTTTTCTTACTCCCAGAGATTTTCTTGCCTGTTGTGTAGTACAGAAATGTAGGGGAATTTAGGACAAGAGGGGTGCTGCTCCCCAATGCTCATGGGAGCCAACTGTATGCATCTCTTCTCAAAAACATGTTCAGTCAAATCATACTGAGAGCCTGAGATTGGCCATGGAGACCAGCAAGCACTGCAAATCAGGGTCCATTCCTCAAAGATGAAATGGTAAACATTTGACCACACACCATGGATCAGGAGTTTTCAAACTGCATAGGGACTGTGGGTGTTACAAAATAAAATCCATGCAAAATTATAAAACAACAAAAATATCCCTCTGCCCTATTTAAATGCTTCTTTATCCTTTGTATGGCAAAATTCTGCAGAGACTTGTGGAAACTGAACTCTTGGCAATCATTTGGTACCATGACGTTCTTAGTTCCCTTAGCTCACTCTTTGCCTGTGTAGTCCTCTCCAATGCAACTATGAATACAGGCAGATGTGTTTTTTTGTTTTTTTTTTTAATTTCTTTCTCAAACAATCAGCATATTGTTGACTGGGCCAGTGATGGCACTTCCACCTTTTTCAAAATTTCCAAAATAAGTTGTTTCTGGTTTTCTTTTGTTTTCTGTTTGTTTTTCCACCATCAGCACCTTCTGACCACTTAGATTGCCCAAGAGTCACGGAATGGTTTGGAAAATGCAGTAAGGACAGGCCCAGGTGGGTTGCTTTGGCTGTATTCCTGAAAAGTCAGCCTCCCAGTCTGGAAGCTGCTAAGTATTAATGTCCTCTCCTGTGACACAGCTGTCATAGAACATAGAGGGAAAAGCCCTGAGAGAAGAAAGCAGATTCCACTCTGCTCTGATGCAGCCAGCTCAAAGGTGGTGCTCTGAGCCACAGGGACTACCCAGAGGCAGCAGATGTCCGGAGGGCTGAAACACATGGATCTCCAAATATACACCGGTTACACTGGGAAATGCAGCTCCAATTTGAAACCAAACAGCCCCTGGGTTCCTGGCTGTTAGTCTGGGTCTGCTGAGAAGCAAATGTCAGAATGAGATTAGATGTCCAGAAGATTGACTGGGGGAGGCTTCCAGAGAGTTACGAAACATCTTCAGACCACAGTGAAGGTCTGATAACTATGGAAAGGAAAACAGAGCAGAAAATTGGGCAGCAGGAGCCTTGGACTGCAACTCGGTTCTAGGTTAGGTTTGGCGGGTTCTCTAGTTAAGTTACCTAGAGGAGGTCTCCCGAGTGTCACCAGAATGAACCTGCCTTATAAGTGGCCATTGGTGCACTCAGTCTGGCTGAGAACAGCCCTCAGGGAATGTGGTCTCAAGCGAGCATGACAGCAGATCCAGACCACAGTGGCGTTGCCCCTGATGCAGACCCGAGTGGTGCATTTTCAAGGTCACCATACTGGTTAGCACCATCCTTGTGCAGATGCTTCCATTGAATTCGCTTTTTTTTCCCATCTAAATGCCAGGACCTGTCATAGAGAAAAGGCCACTGTGCAGAAGTGTGACAAGTGTGAGGTCATTTATCATATAGCATTACAGAGCTGCCAGTCACTGGGGCCAAGGTCTGCACCTCAGGCTAAGATAACTGCTACGTGGAGGATCTTTCAAAGCTGTTTATTGACTTTGGCTTGGGTTCAAAATACATAAAGTGTCAATATATAAAGTGTCTAAGGTACAATCAACAGGGAATGGGAGGGGTTAGAAAGTTGGAAGCTGGGGCATTTTGAAAAATTTTTTTTCATACTTGGGTTAAGACTATAGACCTCTTGGCTCACATCGCAGGAGAATGTGTTGCAAATGACAGTGGATGAAACCATTAAAAACCATGCTACATGTTTGACAATTTCTTTATTTTCTCCTTTTTTGTAAACCTCTATGGTATTAAGTCTTGTAGAAAATTCTAGTCCCGAAAATTCAAGAACTCAGAAAACTTTTGTTCACTGCTAGGACAGAGTTTTAGAAAGAAGGCCAAAGCAATGGTGGCACAGTAATTAAAGAGAGCAAACCCATGGGACAGATAACACTTAGGAGGAGTACAGGAGATGCACTTGGCCCAAATGCCTGGCCTTACCTGGGCAGTCTACTGCAAGGACTAAGACTTCAGAGAGTCTGCAGTTTGTTTTAATAAGGGAGTTCAATTCCCTTAGATAGATTATAAAAGTGTCTTCCTATTAGTCAACTAAAGGCTCATTATGCAACAACCTTCCACATAGTGTTCCATAACTGTTATCATAGAGCCAAGAACTCAACAAACCATTAACCCTTCCAAGCAAGGGTCCTGCAGAGGTTCTCTGTGGCATCTCCAATAGCCCCGCCCCATGGTCCTTGGAAGGCAGCAGCTACAGTCCAAGGTCAGAGGCCTGAGTCAACTCAGAAGCTCACTGGGACTCAGTCATCCCTTACCCATACACCCCCCCCCCCTCATGAATCTACCAAGAAATCGATGTTGAATGAATGACCAAATGGATGACATAATCACCTGTACACCCAATTCAACAAAGAACTGGACTTATACCCCTGGCAGCCAGTTCAGTAGATATGGCCCAAGACCTCTTCCCAAGCCTGCTCCAGGTACTAGAGAGCTGGCAAGAGCACCTGTTTGGAACTCAACTCTTGTCCACTGAACCAACAAATGACAGCTCTTTCAATCTGTTTGCTGATTCAGAGTTTCAAAGCTGTTTTATGTGATCTAAGACTCACAACAGATTTATAAAATGAGACCTGCCGTATCATCTCCATTCCCTCCTGAAAGAGGAAACTGAGGCTGGGAGGGGTTGATTAACTCATTCAAAGCCAAGCACCCAGGGAAAGTTTGAGCTGTAACGATGGTAATAAAACATCCACCATAGCAACGACTCATTGGGTATTTCTTTTGTACTAAGTACTGAGCGCTTCACATAAATTACCCCTGATTATTGAAGAACCATGTCAGAAAAGGTAGCCATGTGTTTATTGTGTATCATCTCGTGTTAACAGAAAAGTGTTTTTCCTGTATAGACCCTCAAGAAATGTTGGAGGATTGACTGATTAGAACAGATAATCTGTTGCCTGCGTCCAAATCTATTAAACCTTTACGAGGAGATTCTGAATTTTAAATAACTGTAGTTAAACAGCAAAAAGAAAAGGGAGGAAATATTCACCCAATTCAGGAGCACCCGTTTTTCAGTGTGTTGAACTGTTATGTTCAAGTATAATTTTTCACCTTTATGTTCACCTTTCACTAAATGCCCTCATGTAAAAGTTGGCCTAATCTTTAGGTGGATCAGGTATGCCATCGTTGGTATTCTGTAGGATCCCCCAAAGGCCTCTACTTAAAAACCCTTCCACACCAATCATCCTATAATTGGTATTTCACAAATTGCAACCACCATGCTTATTGTCGGAGTATAACCTAATTAAAGTAGAAAAGAACCTTACCAGCCGTCCTTGAATGACCTGCCGTCTATCACTTACATTGTAGGGTGGATAAAGATTTTTAAGCACAGGCTCTAATTGGAAGAAAGGGAGGGGAAATAAGATAATCTGAATCTATTAGAATGAAGGGAAGATATTGATGCAGAAAATAGGCAGGACTCACATAACTTAATGCACACCTGTGACTGACCTATCTTATTTAGTAAGGAGAAAATCAGTGCAGCCATAGTTAACAGGTATTTCATTCAATATTTCCCAACTGCTTCATGAATTTCTCACCACTTCTACCAATGCTCCCTCACTCCTGTACAAACACACACACACACACACGCACACACACACACACGCATACACACACACACTTTCTTCCATCTTGCTCACAGGACATGATTTGGTCACAGAGGAAAAACATGTTTCTAAAGTGATTCTTTCTACAATTGAATAAAACCCAAACTGAAGTCATTGTAATAGTGATGAGGCAAAACCCACTAACAGTAGAAGAAATCTAAGAGAAAAAACTACACTGACTGGAAGAAGTTTTATCACTCAGATGGCTTACGAAGCTCCCCTTACTATTAGTCCTTTACTTGGAAGACTTAATTAGTATCATCAACTAAATACCTGAGTGAGGTCAGGGACAGATGTGATCATTGGGAGAAGGGTAGAGGTGAACACCATTTGAGGTGGTCTTTCATTTCCAAAAATGGAAGGGTGGAAGAGAAAGGAAGCCCATGTTCATGATGGTGCAGTACCATGTTTTAGAACAATTCCTGAGAGTCTCTTCTGATCCTTCAAATATCACTCTTCAAAGCACAAGTCAATTTTTTTGCTTTTCAGGAACCGTCCTGGGCATCTCAAATCTAAAGGAAAACCTCTCTTCTCAGAAACCCCAGTGCTTATTCAAGCCAGACAGCACTATGGCAATGGCAGCAAGAGAGATGGCTTCCATTCATGGAACACTTGGTGGTCATGTTTCGTTTTTCAGAGACCAGTGAGAAAAGCCAGGTAGACGTAGCTCCAAGCCTTGGGAACCTGTTAGTCCCATCACTTGAGGAGCTGAAGTAGGGATTCTGAACAGGGTTCTCTTAAGTCTTTCATCCAGCAGAGCTGAGCACATCCACTGGTTCAAAATACAAAGAAGCATTCAAGTAATACACGCTTCTCCATACAGGGTTCCAGAGACTTGGGATTTCCATATACACATCATTGGGGTTCCAGTTGATTTGTCTGTCACCACCCACAACCAGGAGAGATTCATTCATACAATGTAACATAAAGCATATGGGGTTGCATTTTGTCAACTCCTAATAGAAAAAGTTGTCATTCTGAATTTTGGCAGATCTTATTTGTGAAAATGATCCAGCTACAAGGCTGCATCCCCTACCTGAGCACAATGAGCCACAAATAGAACTAGTAGTTCTCTCATGTGCCTGGAACAGAAGGAATAAGAGGTTTTAGTTTTCAGACCAAGGAAGCATTTACTTGATTGAGTTTGTCACTAACCACACAAGACCAGAGTAGAGATAGGTCCCTTGGGAATGGGGACCTATTCTTGGTGGATAGAAGACATAGAAGAAGCCAGATGATATAGTACATTAGTTTTCTTTATTCATAATTTGGCTTCCCATAGTTTACCAAATTTCCATAGATGACCTGCTATCTCAAGCAGAAGTCAGAAAACATGAAATGGAAAAAATATGGACATGAGCAATTCATAAGTTCTAAATTGTGCACCTGTCTGAGTAGAGTAATGAAATCTCACCCCATCTTGATCCATCCCACTGGGATATCAATCATTCCCTTGTCTTGAGTATCCATGCTGTACATACTACCAACTTCTTAGTTGCTTAAAAGCATCTTGAAAAATAAGAGATCCAGGATAGCTAAAGCAATTCTTAGCAGGAAGAGTGAAGCAGGTGGCATTACTATGCCAGACTTAAACTATACTACAGAACAATAGTAACAAAAACAGCATGGTATTGGCACCAAAACAGACTGGTAGACCAATGAATGGTACAGAATAGAGGACACAGAGACTAACCCACAAAATTACAACTATCTTATATTAGACAAAGGTGCCAAAAACATGCATTGGAGAAAAGATAATACTATCCTCTTCAACAAATGGTGCTTGGAAAACTGGAAATCCATATGCAACAAAATGAAATTAAACCCCTGGCTCTCATCATGCACAAAACTCAACTCAAAATGGATCAAGGACTTAGGAATTAAACAGAGACCCTGCATCTAATAGAAGAAAAAGTAGGCCCCCATCTCCATCATGTGGGATTAGGCCCCAATTTTCTTAATAAGACTCCTTTGGTGCAAGAATTAAAATCAAGAATTAATAAATGGGATGGACTCAAAATAAAAATAAATTTCTTCTCAGTGAAAGAAACAATCTGTGAGGTAAATAGAGAGCCTGCATCTTGGGAGTAAATCCTTACCCCTCACACTTCAGATAGAGCACTAATCCCTAGGATATATAAAGAACTCAAAAAGCTAAGCACCAAAAAAAAAAAAAAAAAAAACCAAATAACCCAATAAATTAATGGGCTAAGGACCTGAAGAGACACTTCTCAGAAGATGATATACAATCAATCAACAAACACATGAAAAAATGTTCATCATCGCTAGCAATTAGAGAAATGCAAATCAAAACTACTCTAAGATTTCATCTCACTCTAGTCAGAATGGCAGCTCTTATGAAGACAAACCACAATAAGTGTTGGCGAGGATGTGGGAGAAAAGGTACACTCATACACTGCTCGTGGGACTGCAAATTGGTACAGCCAATATGGAAAGCAGTATGGAGATTTGTTGGAAAATTGGGAATGGAACCACCATTTGACCCAGCTCTTCCTCTCCTCGGTCTATACCCAAAGGACTTAAAAACAGCATACTACAGGGACACAGCCACATCAATGTTTATAGCGGCACAATTCACAATAGCTAAACTGTGGAACCAATCTAGATGCCCTTCAATAGATGAATGGATAAAAAATAAATGTGGCATATATACACAATGGAATATTACTCAGCAATAAAAGAGAATAAAATCATGACATTTGCAGGTAAATGGATGGAGTTAGAGAAGATAATACTAAGTGAAGTTAGCCAATCCCCCCCCAAAACAAATGCTAAATGTTTTATCTGATATAAGGAGGCTGATTCATAGTGGGGTAGGAAGGAGGAGCATGAAAGGAATAGATGAACTCTAGATAAGGTGAGGTAGGAGGGGAAGAGGGTTATTAAAGATGATGAAATGTGATGATCATTATTGTAATGCATTCTGCTGTCATATATAAATAAAAAATTAATTTAAAAAACCATCTTGATCTTGAGACTGCTATCACAGTGCATTTTGAGTTGATACTATCCCTGGTCTCTAGTATCCACATGGGGGCCTTGGAATGTGTCTCCCATAAAGAAGGGGGGACAATTATACAGTGCCAGGATCAGGATGAAAGGAAAGTGAGACAATATCCTCCCCGCAAAATAAGGTGCCTGCAGTGGACAGTCCCTGTAGTCGACTCAGAAGAATTTTGTGGCATCAGTTCTTGCTCATGGAAGATATTTTGCATATAATCCCAAATCAGAAATTGAATGAGAATGTAATAGGAAGAGGTTAGGTCCTCTGATCAGAGAGATCTGGAAATCAGCATAGGCAACACAGCAGAGGACCAGGCTACCCATGCCATGGATCTCCCAATCTGTTGACAATGCCACCAGCTTCAGCCAAGAAATGCCTCAGGGTGGGGTTGAGGAGCATATGGAAGGTCCCTATGAGCATCCCCTATGTAAAGAGTAAGGGACATGAATGCACACATGTATGGGCCTCTGAAGGCTGCATGCTGTAGCTGGTTTCATTCTTTAATAAGACTTGCACTTTAGGGCATAGGACCATTCTTTCTTCCAGGGAGGGGAGAGTGAGATTTCCTGGGGAGAAATGCTCTGAGGATTCATCCTCTTTGAAGTGAGACAGCTCCAAGAAGCCACAAAAGGACCTTTCAATGATGACCAAGATTTCCCTTCTCAAGTTAGAATCCCCAAAGCCCCAGGGCTCTGAGATGGGCTAACAAAGAATCCCAACCCTAATATTTATCAACCACCCACCTGGTTCTTCTAAAGAAGAGAAAAATCCAGCCACTGGCTAATCAGACCTGTAGATTTCTCACATGCAAGACCTTTTGGGCAGTGGGAGGGCCAACTGTTAACAACCTGCCTGCAGCCATAGCGTCTCTGCAGCTCTTGGGAGCTTCCAAGCTGAATGTGGGTGGCATAGCTCTAAAATGTTCTTTTCCAATTTGTTCAAAATCTTCCACATGCTGGGAAAGACTTGACCACTTGCCAGTGGCGGGGCCCACCTCCTCGAACTCTGATTTTTCTGGAGCCAGTAGGACAAGACTGACTTCCAGGAGCTAC
Source organism: Marmota flaviventris (assembly GCF_047511675.1). Classification (NCBI taxonomy): domain Eukaryota; kingdom Metazoa; phylum Chordata; class Mammalia; order Rodentia; family Sciuridae; genus Marmota; species Marmota flaviventris. The sequence continues at coordinate 140,894,984 of NC_092503.1, forward strand.
ACGTCTCGGTGTCCAGGTGACCTTAGCCTGCAAGCAACATGCTTTGTTAAAAACTCTGGACTTTTACACACACTCTGTAGAAAACAATCCTTCTGGATTTTTGCTTCAAGCCTGTGATATCTTTGATGGTGCTGGGTAATTGGAAAAGGGATTTAAATCAGTCTGGAGGCTTTCTGGGCCTGCGGAATTTGCAAACACTGTACAGAATCCATAAGCAAACAGAATTTACAAAGAAACTCTCCCCTCTGGAATTATTCAAGGATCCAATTTGAAGAGATTTTAGTTTATTCTGAGGTAATGCCTGGGGCCTTGAAAATAAGAAAAAAGCAGAATGGGGGCCGGCAGGGGGCAGGACACAGGGTAGGCATCCGGGGAATGGTGTTTTCTGGTATAGAAAGAATTGTAAAAAGACTGGCGCTATCACCCATCTGTGGTGGTGACAAGGAAGTTTAAAGGAAATCTCTAGGCCTGCAGGGATGTGCCTTGGCCCTGATGGGCACTTACTCCCAGGAATTCTAGGATCTTCTTTGCAAAAAAAAAAAAAAAAATCTACTTCTTGGACAGCAGGTGCTCTGAGTGAAGGAGCTGTACCCAAGTCGTGTGTGTGTGTGTGTGTGTGCATGCACGCTTGCATGCACGCATGTATATCACACATTTATAAATAGATTCTCTCTCAAGTCTGTAGGCAGGGTGAAATCCCTGCCTTTGATTAAATTGCTTGTTTTCCTGCATAGAAGCAATCATGGGACATACATGGACATGTACACCTGGGCACACAGGAGTAGAGGCACCTGGCTCCCCTCTGGAGGTGGACATTCTTTAACCTGGGAAGTCAGAGCAACATTCATTCTCAATCCCTTTCATTCATAACCACTTAACATGCTTGGAAATGCGCAGAGACACTCAATGCCACCACCCACCTCAGAAGACTATACTTGGAAGACTCCAAGAAGGCTTGGGTTTTTTTTTTCTTTTTAATAAATGTTTCTTGGTTTAAAATAGTATTAGACTAACAGAAAAATTAATAATATAGTACACGAAGCTTCCAGATATTTCACACAATTTCCCCAATAGCTGCATTTGTCACAGTTAATGAACCAATAGTGACACACATTATTATTAACTAAAGACCATACTTGGTTTTTACCTAATGTCTTTTTTCCATTCCAAGATCTCATATAGGATAAAATAGGACATTTGTGATTATGTCTCTTTAAACTCCTCTTGGCTTTGATTGATTCTCATATTCCTTGTTTTTGATGATGTTGATGGTCTTGAGGAGCCCCTGTCAAGTGTTTTGTAGAAGGTGTCTCAAGTGGGATTTGTCTGATGTTGATCTCATGATTGGATTGGGACTGTGGACTTTGGAGAGGAAGATCACAGAAGTAAACTTCCCCTTTCATCACACTACAACAAGGACACATGCAATTAATGTAACTTATCATTGTTGTCATTGACCCTCCCCTGGTGACACAGTGGGTGGTCAAGTGTCTCCACTGGGAAGCTTCTGTTTCCCCTTTCCATCCTGTGGAAGGAAGTCACTGTGTGCAGCCCACACTCAGAAAGTGGGCTACCTCCTTGAGAATGAAGTACCTATTTAAATTACCTGGAATTATTCTTCAGGGAAGATGTGTCATTCTCCCCCATGTATTGATTTATTCAGTTATTTATTTAAACTAGTATGGACTCGTAAACATTTGTTTCATACTTTGATTATACCTTATATTATTTCATCTTGTTACTCAGATTCTTCCAGTTTTGACAATTAGAAGTTCTTTCAGTTGGATTCTATTTTTCCTTTGACTCCCTCTCCTCCAAAACTGGAGCTTAAAAAAAAAAACTCCCTTACTTTCTGTAACTGTGGACTGCTCCAGTTCATCTTATGTACTTCATGGTCCACTCCTAGGCTCCACCATTTCTCTAAGGATCCCCGATTCTTTTACTGAAGAAAGGTGTTAGAGACCAAGACCTGAGCACTAAGTGTGCTCATTACTACTGGGGTAGCTTCTCCTAGGCCTCTCAGCTGAGAGAGCAGGGAAATGAATGCATACTAATCCTTGTGTACACATTATCTATAAACATTTATTTATGTAGCCATCTATGCTAATGTGGAGTTAAATTTGAGATCATATTGATGTCTCCTCTGTAGCTGCTGTGAGATTTTAAATGTAGAACTTCTTTACTTAAAAATTAGATCTACTTCTTAGAACATCCTACCAGCCTGTAGGAGGAAGGAAGCTGAAACACAGACTTTGTTATAAATGAATTATAAATGTTATAAAAAGTTAAGACCTAAGATAGTTGCAGAGAGTCCTGATACTTGAGATATCCAACATACAGGATTGAGAAATTTATAAAAACAAATCTAAACTCATAGTTAAAAACTTATTTTCACTTTAAACCTTTCTGCAACATTTTTTTAAATTTCAGAAAGCTTTATTTTACTTTGTAAGTACATTTTCTTTTTTATAAAATATTTAGGTTCACAGTAAATTGAGGGCAGATAGAGATTTCCCATATATGCTCTACCCCCACACATGCATAGTCTTCCCCCTCAACAAAATCCTCTATCAGGGTTGTATATTTGTTATAGTCAATAAACCTCCTTTGACACTCATAATCACAGAAAGTTCACAGTATACACTAGGGCTCACTTCTGATGGTGTACATTCTATGGAATTGAGCAAATACATAATGTCATGTATCTACCATTATGGTATCACACAAAATGGTTTCACATCCCAAAAATATTGTGGTCCAATTATTCATCCCTCTCTCCCTTCTAATCCATGACAACCGTGGGTCATGTTATTGTCTCCACAGCATTACCATTACCAGAATATCATGCACTAGAAATCATATCAGATGTAGCATTTTCAGATTGACCTCTTTTATGAAGTAATAGCATTTAAGTTTCCGCTGTGTTTCTTTTGTGGCCCAGTAACTCATTTTTTTTTAGTACCAAGTCTATATATTTAAAGTGTCAGCTATATTGTTATAAAAAATAAGTTGTTTATTTAACCAGTCACAAAGTAATCATTTAGAACACTTTAAAACAGGTACAAACCCTAATTCCTTTAATAATTAGTTTCCCTAAGTAATAAAACTTAAGTGATACAAGAAAATTATCTTGATAGATAAGAGCACATCAATGTTTCAACTTTGCTTCATATCAGTACATTAAAGTCTAAATAACTTTGTGATAATTATAGCCAATTTAATCACAAACTTTTTGAGATTTACTTCTGCAAACCTTCTGTGACTTACTTAAACATTCACAACATTCACAACTTGTATACATCCTTAGTTTTGTCTTCTTTTATCTTGAAATTTAGCACAAAAATATTACTTTACCAGACAAAATACTTTCTCATCCAGAAACATTTGTTTAACCTTCTGATTTTCTGTACTAAAATATACTTTCATATCTATAACTTTCTTTTGTCTTCTCTAGATTTGGACCTTTTCTTCAATCTACATTCTAAATCCTTATGAATCCTTATGAATGTTGTAAAGGTTGGGCGAACATCAGAGGAAAAGACCACCAAGAGACTGTCTCATGCAACAGCAAAGGGTTTATTGGGGGTCCAGCATGTTGGGGCTCAGAGCTCACTTCAGAGGAGCAAAGAACAAAGAGCCCTGGGAACAACTTGAGCAGAGCTTATATACATTCTTTGGAGGGGGCAGGAACTTTACATACATCATAGCATCCTTTAGCAAATCATCACATACCGCAGGAAAATCAAATAACAACTCTAAAACATGATTAGCACATTCACTGATGGGAACAGGTCGGGTGGGGGTGATTGGTCAGTACTAAGATGGGTATATATTTAAACTGATTGGTTTAAGCCCTGAGGTGTATACATGCGGGACTGCACGGTTTCTGAGGAAAGGGGGTTGTTCTCGTTGAGCAACTAGGTGGTCAGGGGAGATTTCGACACACATCTAATGGGCAGTTCCGGGAACTGTTTTACTGCCACATGAATTTCAGGTTCCGAATGCAACTTAAAAACTTTTCAGGACAAATATTATCCTTTACATTTCAATTTTTTTTTATCCTTTCAATGTTATTTGTGCATTTGATTTACACAACAAATTTTACCCTAGGAGAGGCTTGGACAGTCTGGCATATACAAAAACTGGGCTTTGATCTTTTTTTCTCCCAGATTGCATGTAAGGAGTTGGAACACAGGATATTTCAGCCTGATCTGTCTTCCTTATCATTATCACAACACCATCAACTTTAAGTGAGTTATCCACTGTCAGGTATACCCAGAGCCTACTTTGGGGCCTTTTCCTTATACTAGGCATATTGAAATGCAATCAAGGAGGCCCTTTACATCATTTCCTTTAGGCTTCCTTGAAGATCCCTTTTGCAGAGGCTGCCTACAAAACACAGGCTGTCTGTATTTTTCTTCTCAGGGTGAAGTTCTTTATTCTTCCAGTCTCCCCAGGGATTTAGTTTGATGGGATACTGTTACAGCAAGAATTGCTTTGCCCCAGTGATGGATATCCCCTGGCCAAATGGGGTGTCCCATTAGATCTTCAAAGGGGAGACTACTCATGTCCCCAGGTCATAAACGAACAGGGGTGGAACCTACTGCCCCATCCTTTGTATCCAGCAGCCTCCACTCCCTATGGACAAAAGGGGCAGGAAGGCACAGCAGAGGCCAGGTTTTCTACAACCCAGGCAGCCTTTTCTGGGATTGTTTTTCCAGTTCAGGACAGGTGTGACCCACACTGAGGTGATATGAGGCTGCCTGGGGCCGGGCTGAGGAACAGTGCTGGGAGTGCCAGCACCGGTTTAAATATTTACATCTTTTTTAACCCTCTTTTCTGGTGGCCTGCTCTCCTTGCACACCAGAGACAGTGCCTTTTGCTACCTTCAGCTTAATTCCTGACTATTCAGACCCCTTATCATGCAACTGCATAAATGCCTATACATACAGATTCTCCTTTATATACTTTACCCCTAACAGAACAACTGAACTTCAATATTGTATAATAATCCTAAAAAAACATTCAAAGGCCAGACTGTGTTACAGTAAACTGTCTTTCTCTTAGACCAACACCGATAATGTCCCATGCAGTCAAGATCTCTCTGCTCAAAAGACTGTCAGCAAGGTCAATGCAGCATGGTCAAGGTCTCAAAGGGCCAGTAACAGATACAAAAAATACAGACAGGAGAGGATTACCAAAACTAGGACTGACAGACAGGAAGTTTTAAAACAGGCAGAATTGCACATACAAATGTCTTCCACTTACTGTACCTTTGGCAGACCAACTCCAACTGCAAGATTGTTTAATAATCGAGAAAGCTATTCAAAAGCCAGATTACTACAGCAAAAACATTACCTTACACAGGCCTATACCTATAGGTATCTTCAACTTACAGATCAACTCCAATTGCAAGATTGCACAAAAAAGAAAGAGACAACCAGAAAGGAGCCCCCAAACCACGGTCAACAGAGGGGAACCTTTAAATTGACCAGCCAAGATCTTTCCCAAGTAACTACCTATACAATCAATGTAGTACTGGCCATGTTTTTAAAGGGGCAGTAGCAGATACAAACAAAATAGACCACCAGAGGGAATTCCCAAACCCAAGACCAACAAACAGATGAGAACCTAAAGCAGATCAGGTTCAGAAAGAATTTGAAGAACACCTTAGAAGATGGAAAAATCTCCCATGTATATGGATAGCAGATTTAATATTGTCAAAATGGCCATACTACCCCCGCAGTATACAGATTTAATATAATTCCTATTAAGATTTTGATGTTATTCATAGAAATGGAAAAAGCAGTCATAAAATTTATTTGGAAAAATAAGAAGCCCAGAATAGCCAAAACAGTCCTCAGTGAGAAAAATTGAAGCAGGAGGCATCAGAATACCAGACCTTAATTTATGCTACAGAGCCATAGTAACGAAAATGGCATGGTATTGGCACCAAATCAGACATGAAGACCAATGGTACAGAATGGAAGACAGAGGTCAAACCCACATAAGTACAGTTATCTCATACTAGACAAAGATCCATAAACATACATTGGAAAAAAGATAACTCCTTAAACAAATGGTGCTGGGAAAACAGGAAATCCATACATAAGAAAATGAAACTAAATCCCTATCTATTACCATGCACAAATCTCAACTCAAAGTGGATCAAGGACCTAACTATTAGATCAGAGACTCTGTACCTACAGAAGAAAATGTAGGTCTGAATCTCCATCATGTCAGCTTAGGAGCCAAATTCCTCAACAAGACTCCTAAAGTTCAAGCAGTAAAATCAATAATCAATAAAAGGGATAGTATCAAACTAAAAAATCTTTTTCACAGCAAAGGAAACTTATTGCTGGTAATTGACTTTTATTTATTAAACTTATATCCTGAAACTTAGCTATAATCATTCATTAGTTATAGGACTACTTGTTTTCTTGTTGATTCTTTCATATTTTCTATGTAGATAATAATGACATTAGCAAATAGATAGTTTTATTTCTTCATTTTCAATCTTTATACCTTTAATTCTTTTTTAAATTTTTTTTGCATTAGCTAGGACTTCTGTTATGATGTTGAAAAGGAGACATGAAAGAGGAATTACTTGTTCTTTTCCTGGTTTTAACAGAAAAGTTTGTTTCTTTGCATTAAGTATTATGTTAAGTATAGAACCAAGAACAATAAGAGAGAGCCTACAGAATGGGAGAATATCTTTGCCACCTTCACCTCAGATAGAACATTAATGTCCAGGATATACAAAGAACTCAAAAAAAAAAAAAACCACCAAAAAAAAAAAAAACAACAACAACAAATAACCCAATCAATAAATGGACAAAGGAAGTGAACAGACACTTCACAGAGGAGGAAATAAAAATGGTCAACAAATATATGAAAAAATGTTCAACATCACTAGCAATTAGAGAAATGCAAATTAAAACTATACTGAGATACCTTCTCACTCCAGTCAGAATGACAACAATCAAAAATACAAGTAACAATAAACGTTGGCAAGGATGTGGGAAGAGGGGCACAGTCATACGTTGCTGTTGAGGCTGCAAATTGGTATGAGCACTCTGGAAAGCAGTATGCAGATTCCTCAGAAAACTTGGAATGGAACCACCATTTGAACCAGTTATATCACTCCATGGCATATGCCCAAATACTTGGAATCAGCATACTACAGTGATGTAGCCACATCAATGTTCATAGCAGCTCAATTCACTATAGCTAAGCTACAGAACCAACCTAGGTGGCCTTCAACTGGTGAATGGATAAAGAAAATGTAGTATATATACACAATGAAATATCACTGATCCTTAAAGAAGAATGAAATTGTGGCATTTGCTGGTAAATGAATGGAACTAGAGACTATCATGCTAAGTGAAATAAGCCAATCCCCCCAAACAACCAAAGGTCCAATGTTCTCTCTGTAATGTGGATGCTAACACACGATAAGTGGAGAGGGAGAAACAGAACTGGAATGAAGGGAAGGGAAGGTCAATAGGAATAGGAATTAATCTAACATAACTTTCCCATGTTTGTTATGAATGCAGGACCAGTGTAACTCCACATCATGTAGGACCTCAACAATGTGAGGTTCTACTCCATGTATGTATAATATGCCAAAATACATTCTACAGTCATGTATAATGAAAATGAACAAATAAAAAATATAATGGCAAAATTATAAGAAATAAATAATTGAAATTCTCAGCTTCCCGTTTCAGCAATGTTCACTGGAGTGGGATTCAGTATGATGTGTGCTCCAAGCATAAAAGGAGATTCTATAGGTGGACTTCCTGGAGGCGGAGTTTAGGCCTAAGTAGGCTTCAGGTTCTTTGTTGAATGGAGATGGGTCTGAAGATTTTAAATCAGTACACCTTCATGGCCTAGCACTTGCCAGCCCCATGCTAGGACACTGCACCCCAGGAATCTCCCCTGACTTCCTTTCTCCCCTCTGTCACCCATGGACCCCATGTTTCCTGGTCTTTCAAGTTTAGTCTCTGAACTCAATCACTCCTGTCCCTGCCTTTGGATTCCTGGCTGGGGTCTCTTCCCCAACTGGTCCTGGGAGCCAGTACTCAACAGGGAGGGATTGGGGAGCCAGGTGGGTTTCCACAATCTGCATGCCCCTATGTTAGCCCATCTCCACCTCTGATTTTCTCCTGGTTACTTAGGCACTGTCTATGTCAGGCGGTCTGGGTTTCCTGACCTACATGTTGAGCTCACCTCAGGTTTCCCAGGAATCAGCTCCCCCAGCTCCCAGCCCCAGGGTGTGGCTGCAAAATGGCTTCTTCCTGGGCAGCTAGAAGAGATGTGGCTGCCCTCCCGCCCAAGGTTATTGGGCAGCCCACCTTTCAGGTGAGTCTGGCAGTGTCTTTGATCTCTGATTTCTCTGTGCCCAGACATGTCTCTGGCCTCCTATAAATGCTGATTTCTTTAATTCATGTACCCCTCCACTTTGTTCATAGAGAAACCACTTTGGCTGGAGCTGGTGGCAGTGGGACTAGCACTAGGGATTTCTTCCTTATTTTATTATATCCAGCCTCCTGAGTTCCCAGTCTGCCTTGAATGCCCAGTTTTAATTTTCAGTAAAGTCTCCCCCGCGCTTTTTTTTCACTCTTCTTGCTGAGAAGCTGCCTATCTGCTTTCTTGGTTTCACGCCATGGAGCAGCCAGGAAAGCCACCTCCAATATTCTGTCATCTGAAACCTCCTCCGTCATATGTTTTTAATGTCGAATTTCATTTGCTTATTGCTGGTAATTGACTTTTATTTATTAAACTTATATCCTGAAACTTAGCTATAATCATTCATTAGTTATAGGACTACTTGTTTTCTTGTTGATTCTTTCATATTTTCTATGTAGACAATAATGACATTAGCAAATAGATAGTTTTATTTCTTCATTTTCAATCTTTATACCTTTAATTCTTTTTTAATTTTTTTTTTTTTTTGCATTAGCTAGGACTTCTGTTATGATGTTGAAAAGGAGACATGAAAGAGGAATTACTTGTTCTTTTCCTGGTTTTAACAGAAAAGTTTGTTTCTTTGCATTAAGTATTATGTTAAGTATAGATTTTTTTTTGCAAATTATTCTTTATTGAGTTGGGGAAATTTCTTTCTAATTCTAGTTGACTTTGAGTTTTTATCTTGAATGACTATTAGATTTTAACAACTACTTTTCCTGCATCTATTGATATGATTGTGTGATTTTTCTTCATTAGCCTATAGATGTACTGGATTATGATAGTTCAGTTTTGAATGTTGTAGTAGCTTTCAGTATGTGGGGGAAAATCCCTCCTCTTGATGGTGTATAATTATTTTTATACATTACTGGATTTGATTTGTCAATATTTTATTGCAGATGTTTGCATCCATGTTCATGACAGAGATTGGTTCGTTGTCTTCTTTTCTGTAATAAACATGTCTGGCTTGGCAGGATTATGAGGAGTATGTCGGTCCTATAGAATGAGTTAGACTATTTTTCCTCTTCTTATATCTTCTGGAAGGTATTTTAAGCAATTGGTATAATCTCTCCCTTAGATGCTTGAATCAATGAACCCATCTGGACCTGAGACTTTCTGTTTTAGAATGATTATTGTTTCCATTTTTTTAATAGATGAAAGCCTATTTAGAAGTGGAACTTTGTAACCTGCTTAGATTCCCATAAGTAATTAAAAAAAAAAAACTCTGTCTTTTTGATCTATTGAACCAACAGAGTTTCCCATCTTCCTCATTAAGAGTTAGTAAGAGCCAGTTTCTACTTCCAGGGCCTGTCTTTTGACCCACCAATTAAGCAGAAAATGTTTCTCTGACCCAGTGTATTGGTGCACACCTGTAATCTCAGTGACTCCGGAGGCTGAGGCAGAAAAATTGCAAGTTCAAGGCCAGCCTGTGTAACTTAGTGAGAATGTCTCAAAATTAAAAAAAAAAAAAAGTACTGGTAGTGTAGTTCAGGGTAGAGTGCCCCTGGGGTTCAATTCCCAGAAGAAAAGAAAGAAAGGAGGAAAGGAAGGCAGGTTTCTCTGTAGAGAGTTGCCTTAGTGTGACCTTGATAATCTACAGTTTCCTCCTAAAAAAGCGGATGGTACTAATCTCATATTATCTTAGTATAATATAAGAGACTGCAAATTAGCCTCTTTCTCTCTGACTCCTTGTTCTTTTCTATTGTCTTAAGTAAAGACAATAATGGAATAATGCTCAGTCACCATTACATCACAAACTAAAATATTAGTTTGTCTGTTATTAATTGATTTGTGTTGTGTGACTTCTCCACAGAGTTTTTTTTACACAAAAATCTTTTACACAGAAAGATTAGAAAGTCCAGGAACATAACCAAGACTCAACCCATGGCCTTTAAACCCAGTCTTTCAAAATATCATTTTTTTTTGTTGTTGTTGTTGTTTTGTTTTCTCAAAAACAGTGGAGGAATCTAATTGTAAGCAACATTAATTGACTGGCATAACACTGTGAGTCAGGTTTCACTTCTAGGTAGAACAGAAAGACGTTTCAAGTCAAACTGCTTTTTATAGGAGCCAACCCTTTAGTCTGGAGGCATTTAAAACTCATTTAAACACAAGAGAAAATAGTTGGTAATGTCATCATTACCAGTAATCAGATGGTTTCTGTAAAAAGACAGGTGTTAAGGTTGCCATGGAGAAGACCCAGGAAGGTCATCAATTATGGCGCAAGCATTGTACGCGTATCAGAGTTTAGTGCTGGTGCAGGAACTGGAGGTGGGGCTCCACTAAAGTGTAAGTCACCTCCCTGGACTGTTTAGGAAGGAGCAGTATGGATTCACCCCTTTAGGAAATAAATGGGCCTTTCACAATCCAGTTTTCCTTTCAGTCTTCCACGAGGTATCCAAGTTCAGTGGTTGAATGTTTTACGATGTTTTAGATACAAATGCAAAACGAGGTACAGCTCTGAGGAGCATAGGTTCCAGGGACACATATAGGACACGATAGCAAGATCTCACTTCCCAGTCAGGATATGAACTATGCATGATTTTTTTTTAAGTCTGAAGACAAAAGAACTAGGCTGGGCAGCTGGTGGAATGTTCTGAGGTCATTTTAAAGTAGCAAGATGTACAAAGAAAATTCCAAGCATTCAAGATGGCAAGACTGGAGAAAATAAAATTTCCCCTTAGGACTAAGAAAAAATATATTTCTCTAAGCCGTGTTAGCACCTGTGTCTCCACATAGGACTCCTTAATGTGTAGGGTCAGAAAAGGGAAGAGTTTTAAATTTGGAAAGAAAGAGATAAAACAGTCATTATTTACAGATAATATTATAATCTATCTAGAAAAACCTACAGAGTCAACAAACTTGCGGTAGGAAACTATGTGAAGTAATAAGAGAATGCAGCAAGATATGTAGATAGAAGATCAATCTGGAAAAATCAATAGTATTTCTTCATTCCAGGAGTGACTGACTCAAAATAAAATTTAAAAGGACATTATTTAAAATAACAACAAATATTAGAAAGGATCTGGGCCTTAATTTAATAAAGAGTGAACATGACCTCTGTGGAGAAAAATTTAAAACTTTAATAAAGCCCATAAAAAAGTAATTATTTGAAGAAGTGAAGACATCCCATGCTCTTTGGTTAGCTGTCCTGGTATTATAAAGGTGGCTATTTTTTTTATACATTGATCTAAAATTCAATAAAACCCAATAAAAATACTAGTTGGATTTTCACAAAGAAATTTATTAAACTTAATCTAAAATGTACATAGCAGAATAAATGTGTAGAAAGAGAGAAATCAATCTTAAAAAAAGATCAAAGAGGAGGAATTTAAGGAACAAACTTACTCTAGCAGATTTTAGATGTCCTGTTAGTCAGAACCACCTGGAAGTGCCATTTTTAGGTTAAACAATGATTGAATATGAGCAATTTCATATGATTTAAAGCCTAAAAAATGCTGTTATGATTTTTTTCATCAAAATTTTTATCATTGGTAAAAAGAAAACAGGTTAAGTTGATCATGGAAAACAAAGGGTAAAACTAGACTTGTGTATATGTAGTCAAAATATTTAATAAAAGAACATTGCAAATCCATGGAGAAAGGACAGTTTGATTAGTTGACAGGCAGGAAGAATTATATGGAGAAAATATAGGGAAAAGACATTTCTCTTACTGTATCTAGAAAAAATAAAACCAATTCTGCAAATAAAAATGAATGCAAGATGGGTTGCAAACTTCACCATGAAATGTATGTAAATCTACGGTGTTCATAGAATAAAATGTGTGAGAAACGTCTTTGTGAACTTGGGGCAGGGAAAGACTAAAGTAACATGTAGGTTAAAAATGGCAAATCTTATTAAGTCAGAATTAAGAAGCACTTTTTTATTGTTCAAAACATTATAATGCTCTTGACATATAATATTTCATACATTTGATTCAAGTGGGTTATGAACTCCCATTTTTACCCCGTATACAGATTGCAGAATCACATCGGTTACACATCCACGTGTTTACATACTGCCATACTAGTGTCTGTTGTGTTCTGCTGCCTTTCCTATCCCCTACTATCCCCCCTCCCCTCCCCCCTCCCCTCCTATCTTCTCTCTCTACCCCATCTACTGTAATTCATTTCTCTCTCTTGTTTTTCCCCCTTTCCCCTCACCTCCTCTTATATGTAATTTTGCATAACAATGAGGGTCTCCTTCCATTTCCATGCAATTTCCCTTCTCTCTCCCTTTCCCTCCCACCTCTCATCCCTGTTGAATGGTAATCTTCTTCTCATGCTCTTCCTCCCTGCTCTGTTAAGAAGCACTTTTGTATGGAAGAACATCTTGGCTGAACTTAAACACCCATAGAGAAAAATGACAACATGTCATGTTTAAAAAAAGTGATTAATATTAAAAATATCAGACCTATTCCTGTTAGTCAAAAGAAAACCTACAGCAGTTCAAAACTGAAAACAGGAAAATGCTTTGAACAGGAAATTTTCAGTACAAAGGACTCACCAAGCTAATATGTATAGGAAGAAATGCTCCAAATAATTAGAAATCAGAGAAACACAAGTCAAACCATATATATATATATATATATATGCATGAAACAGAAAGCTACACAAAATTAAGTTTTGGTAAAAGATTACGAAGATAAAGAGCTTTCATACATTGCTGATATGAGTATGGTCCGGGGTACATTCCAGTGAGCAACCTGGTGTTACTTGATCAGGTTAATAAAGCACATATCCTCATACATTCAGATCCAGCAATTCCACTCCTGGGCTTCCTACCAGAGCTGAGAAATTCTGACTCGGGGATGGCAGAAACACATTTAATCAAGCGAGGGAGTATACACAGGCAAGGCTTTAGTGGGGGGGGCGGGGCTTCACCTTAAGGAGAAATCAGCTGGCCACTGGGCTGTGGTGAGCAGGCTGTGCTTCAGCTTTTAGGCCGTGCCTAAACCTGGGCTACTCCATTTTACATGCAATAATTTGCCATAAGCTATTCCATTTTGAGTTCAAGTGCTGAGGTGGAATGACTCTATACCTTGTGTGTACAAGTAAACAACCCCGTCTACCTGGCACACCCATAGGCATAAGCTGATAAATAAATTAATTATACTAACAAGAAGGGCCACCTGGGAACTCATTGAGTTGTCATCAGAAGCACACGAAACCATTGGCTTATCAAACACATATCAGAAAAACCAGGCCCACAAGCTTCGCGAACACACCAGTGAACACACCAGACCACCAGATGGTGCAGCCCCCTCAGTGGAGACCCATAAAGGAGGAGCATCCAGAGAATGGACAGACAGCACCCTGATCCCATCACCTGGTCACTTGTTACGAGCCTTGCCCAGGAAAACCTCCACCGGGATGAATCTCCACCTCCAAATCTGTGTCCTTGGGCTTTTGTAGAGTGTGGTCTTCCAGTGAGGACAATGAAAGTCCCTCTCCAAGCAACATCTCAAGCCGACACTGTGAAACTGCCCTCTGTCAGGACCTGGCCTAGAATAAGCTCTTGTGCTTTGACAGTTCTGTGCCCTTGTCCAAGAATAAGTTCTTTGGCTGGTTTCTAATCTTATCTGAACACCTAGAGTGACTCTTTGCATTTGTATCTTTCAGAAAAGTGAAAGTATATATATATATACACACACACATATACGTGTGTGTGTATATATATGTGTGCGAGTGTGTGTGTGTGTTTTGGTACAAGATTATGAAATATATATATATATTTCATGTAGAGTGTGATATGTGACTTAGGTGTTATAGATATTAGAAATCAGATTGGAATAAAAGAATCTGTGATCGCCTAGCTTATGACGACCAGGTGACCCCACAACTATTCAGTGACCTGCCACTGATGGAAAGAGGTGTCACCTTTGAAATTATTGTTAGTTGATAAATTCTGACATTGAGGAAAAAACACAACAAAAGGACAATACTTTTATCAGGCTGCTGGGGTGGGCAAGGGTCTCCTAATTTTTTACTGGTCAAGGGCAAGAATTTAAAGGATGTTTTCTTATGCCAACACCCTGGCCTTGAGGAACAGGCAGGTTGTCCCAGGAACTGCTGTGATGTTCCTTTACAGTACTGCATTCTGCACAAACATCCTGGCCCTTTGATAAGATGGTAACTACTGAGACGGCACGGAGGGGGTGGTGGGAGAAAACACAAACCTTGCATTTAAGAAGTAATGGGTTAAGGGCACAGGGTTTGTTTGCCTTTTGTCCTTTTGTGGGAAACCCCAGCAGTCTTATTCTCTTGTTTAGATTATTTTTGGAGAAAAGGCATCCTAGTTTCTATGATGTGCCCAGTTGCTGTGGTTAATGAGGGTCTAGAAAAACACATGCCATACTTTAGTCGGTAATTGGTCATGAGTTAAGGGTTTGGGAGTGCATCTGACTTTGGTCCCCGTGTTGGTCTCTGACTGTCTGAGACCTACATGCCAGACCATAATTACACAGATACACAAGAGGGTGTGACTGAAGGTGTTACTAAAATTCCATTATGTTAGCAATGATCCGGATGCAATATTGGTGTCTACATTGGGAGAGAGTATACGTAAAATTATGTTGATGCATATTTGTGGAGTATAACGTGATAGTTGAAAGAAACATGTCTTTTCCTGAAAAACAAAGTGGCATACCCATAAGAATAGCTGATAAGTTAAAAACAAGTGTTAGTGATGGATGTGGACCAATTTTTATGCACCATTAGTGGGAATGTGAAATGATGCAGCCACTATGGAAAATAATGTGGTTCTTCCTCAAAAAATTAAATTGCAATTACCATATAATCCAGCAATCCACTTCTGGATAGAAACCCAGAAAAACTAAAAGCAGGAAATTGAAAATAAACTTGTACACCCTTTTACACAGCAGCATTATTCACAATAACCACAGGCAACTCAAGTGTTCTCTGACGGGGGAATGGATAAACATGTGGCACAGAATGGGGTATTATTTGACCCTAAAAAGTAGAGTAGTCAAATTTGTAGAAAGTAGAATAGGTATTGCTGGGAGTTGAGGGAGAAAGGAAATGGGAAGTTATTCCTGAGTGGGTACAGAGTTTAAGTTTGTGAGATGAAAAGAGTTATGCGGACAGATGGAGGTGATAGTACTATAGCAGGATGGATGTATTTAATGCTACTGAAATGTACATTTAGAAAGAGTTAAGGTAGTAAATTTTATGTGTATTTTACTACAATTTCCATAAAATGATGGCTGTTAAAAAGATAGGAAATAAATATTTAGATATATAAATAGAAAGACACTATCTACATGCATTTCAACATATATATTTATACAAGTGACATGGCACAAATGTGGAATAGGAAGCTCTCTAACTTGCTCCCTTTGACAAAACAACAACAACAAAAAAAAACCCATTGAACTTGAAAAATCTTTTGGAAACAATTGTTTTAGAACTCTGGAATCTGATTGGACATTTATAATAATCAGAGGCATGCTGAATGAGCTCGGAGACTGCCATTCTAAGATAAGAGAGTGGCATCCATGAACCAGCCGCCATTCCTCATGCCTCAGCTCCGGCCATAGCTGTGGAGATAACTTTCCACATCCCTGGAGCAGATAACTGGTTTAGCAGTGAACAACAGAGAGCTCTCCTCCAAATGCTTGTGCCCTGGTGGTGCCTAAAGGATTGGCAGATGATCGCCTTGGCGTTAGTCCTTCCATTTGTACTACTTCTCCCCAGAAACATGTCTCAAGAGATTAATAGAGTTTTTGTTTCTTCACTTCCCTTTATATAGCCAGATGTTTAAAAGAAATTGTTAGATCACTGATACCAGAGATAACAGAACAAAAATTTCAGTTACCACACACAATAAGGAATACATTTTGCATACGTAATTTAGTAAACTAAAAATTAGACTGTTTCAGCTTTCCACAACAGAAATCTATTATCCCTAAAGTATTGAAAAATCAAATTTCTGGATTTACCATGTTATAATATTCAAAATATCCAATTCTCAGAAACAAAAAGAGCAACAATATCACAAGCAATACAAAACAGGACCAAGTATACAGGAAAAAGTATATTTTGGCAAGAGCCATCCCCAAGAAATCTCAGATACAGCTAGAATTACTGATCAAAAATTATAAATCAATTGTTTCAAATATGTTCAGAGAAAGGTACCATGGAAAAAGAACCAAAGGAAATCAGAAAAAAAAGATATGTGAATGGGATGAGAGTATTGATAAAGAGAAAGAAATTATAAAATGAAACCAAAGAGAAATTCTGGAGCTGGATGTATATTGTCTGAAATGAACCCAGTAGAGAAGTTCAATTGCAGATTTGAATAGGTAGAAGAAAAACTCAGCAAATGTGAAAATAAGACATTTGAAATGATTAAAGAGGAGCAAAAAGAAAGAAGAATAAAAAGTAAACAAAGATTGAGGGAACTTTTTAATACCATCAAGAATACCAATATCAGCTTAATGGGAGCTCCATAAAAAGCACAGGGAAATAAAGGGGCAGAAATATACTTAAAGATATAATAGGTGCTCATTCTAAATCTGAAAGACATGAATATGTATATCCAAGTAGCTCTCTGGGCTCTACATAGAAAACTCAAAGATATCCATAATAAGACATATTATAGTCAAATGGTTGAAACACAAGGACATACAATTTTGAAATTATGTTGTTATCTACAGGGAATCCTCAATAAAATTAGCAATTTATTTCTTATCAGAAATCAGGGAGGCCAGAAGGGAGTGGTATGACATATTTAAAGCTCCAAGAGAACAAAACCATCAACAAAGAATTCTATATTCTAAATTATCTTTTAAGAATGAAGGAAAAATTAAAATGTTCCAGAAAAACAGAATTTTAAAGTATACGTTAATAGTAAACATTTCTACAATAAATGCTAAAGGGAATCCTTCAGAGTAATATGACAGGACACCAGGTGGGAACTTGAAGCCATAAAAGGAAATAAACAACATTGGTAAAAGAAACAACATAGGGAGATCCACCCACACTGGCCTCTGCAGGGCCTAGGCACACAGCACAACTGGTCCACCCCTCCCCTGGTGAGGCAGAGACCACCAGAGCCTACCCTTTGGCACAAGACTGCCCCTTATGACCAGCAGACTACCCTGGGAGGTCAATCCCAGTGGCCCAGATCCACCCACACCAGCCTCTGCAGGGCCCAGGCACACCCCTTTCCTGGTGGGGCAGACACTCACCAGAGCCTAGTTTCTGGTGCAGGGCTGCCCCCTCTGACAGCAGACTACCACAGGAGCCAAGATCCAGCCCAGACTGCACATCAGCCCACACGGGATCCAGGATCTCAGTAGGCATGGCTCACCCCTCCCTTGGTGGGGCAGACACTGCCAGAGCCTAGCCTCTGTTGCAGGTATGCTCCTTTTGAACAGCAGACTACCATGGGAGGTCAAAACCAGTGGCCCAGATCTACCCACTCCAACTTATGCAGGTCCCAGACCCAGGATGCAGTAGCATCCATTCAGGGATACCAGCAGAGTCTGGAAGCCCAACATCAAGGTGAGGTACAGACAATCTGCATGGGTACCACAAGAATATAAAGAAGAAACTGTAATATCTCAGATCCACACTGCAAGAAAGGAAGACACATAGATAACATGAAAAAACAAGGGAGGAAAGTGCCCCCAAACAAACCATGATACTATAGTAATGGAACCTATGGACAAAAAAGTTGATGAAATGTCAGAGAAGGAGTTCAGAAGGTTCATAATTAAAATGATCTGTCAATTAAAGAATGACCTAAATGAGCAAATACAGGCAAAAATTGATCACTCCAACAAAGAGATAAGAGAGCAAATACAGGTAGCAAAAGATTACTTTGAGAGAGAGACTCTGAAAAACAACCAGTCAGAAATCCTTGAAATGAAGGATACAATAAATCAAAAAACTCAATAGAAAGCATAACCTGTTGACTAGATCACTTGGAAGAAAGAATGTCAGATAATGAAGACAAAGTTTACAATATTGAAAATAAAGTTGATCATACAGTGAAGACAGTTAGAAACCATGAACAGAATATCCAAGAATTATGGGATAGCATCAAAAGACCAAATCTAAGAGTTGTTGGGATAGAGGAAGGCACAGAGTTTCATACCAAAGGAATGCACAATCTCTTCAATGATATAATATTAGAAAATTTCCCAAGCATGAAGAATGAATTGGAAAACCAAATACAAGAGGCCTACAGGACACCAAATGTACAAAATTGCAGCAGATCTACACCAAGGCACATTATAATGAAAATGCCTAGCATACAGAATAAGAAGAGAATCTTAAAAGCCACAAGAGAGAGGAATCAGATTACATATGGGGGAGACCAATTCGTATCTCAGCAGATTTTTCAACTCCGACCCTCAAAGCCAGGAGATCCTGGAACAACATATACCAAATACACAAATACAAAGAAAAGAAATAAAATGGACGCCAACCAAGAATCTTATATCTAGCAAAACTAAGCTTTAGATTTGATGATGAAATAAAAACCTTCCATGATAAACAAAAGTTAAAAGAATTTACAACTAGAAAGCCTGCACTAGAGAACATCCTCAGCAAAGTATTCCAAGAAGAGGAAATGAAAAACAATGATGAAAATCAGCAGAGGGAGGGATTACACTAAAGGAAAATCTAACCAGAAGAGAAACCAAGTTATGTTAACTCCCCAAAATAAACAAAAATGGCTGGGAATACTAATCATGTCTTGGCAGATCCAAGATGGAGGAATAGAGAAGGTCCTGTTTCTGGCTGCTCTGTGGAATTAAACCAAGAAAACAGGCGGTGTCTCCACAAGGTCTCACTTAGACGGAATACAACATCTCAGAGCATGCGACAGGACCCCTATACAGTGGATTTTGGCAGAAACCATCAGAGCTGCTACCACCTGCGCAGAAATCAGAGCCTCTGTATTCCAGGAAGACTCCAGATTCCGGAACCAAAGTCCACAGTTCTAACACACACACACACACACACACACACACACACACACACACACGGCGCTCAAGCAGTGGAGCAGAATGACCTAATCAGCTACGTGCTGCTCCCACGCAGGCCACATGACTACAATCTAGCCACAGCACAAAGCCATCCCAGCTCCCCCCACCTCACCAGACACCCAGGTACTGGAAGCGGACCGACTCCATCTTGGAAAACCTCTCTTGCCATTTTTGGTGGGTGTGGCTCTCAGCATGGACCTCTATTTGAACAGGTACGTGGTTTCCAACTTCCCCCCCTCCCGCCCTCCAGCTGCGATTCCCGGGCACAGTGACTACCCAGCACAAAAACCGCTCTCAGCTGAACTGGAATGGGAGCTCAGTGTGGCCAGGGCACTGACCACCTGGCACGAGCCTAAGGGTGAGAGGTCCCACAGTTGGAATCTGATAAGCAAAGGAGGGGAGGGGTCTAGTGACAAAAGAGTGGAAAAACCTGAAGCAAATCAGAGGGACCAGGATTGGGAAGCCCCAGGCAGAAGAGGGAGACAATGTGGGGGGGGGGGGGCATGCTCACGTTCTCTCTCCCTGGTTAAGACAACTCCACCTACCGGAAGAGAAGAGAAGCAGACAGAAAACGGAATTCTAAGAGGTTTATTTTTCCCCTCCTTCTAATCTGTATTCTTCCTCCTCTACTCTTCTATCCTCTGACCCTCACAACCCCAACATACGTGAAACCAAGAACTTTACATGAAATAGAACTATGAGAACTGAGTCACATGAATAATATAATATAGAGGAATTGCATAAGCCCCTCCATTTTTTATTCTTTTTTCTTTTTTCCTTCTTTCTTCTCTCTCCTTTTTCTCTTGCTTTCTTTCTTTCCCTTTTTTTCTTATTTCTTCTTCTTGCACCCTCCAAATTTTACTATTTTAACATCCTGTAATTTTCTAAATACATATGTGTGTCTGTTTTTATGTACTATACTGTCCTCCCATGTACTTGTCTACCCTAAATTACCTCCTGTCTATTCCCCTGCTTCTAACCCTCTTCATTAGAGTTCTCTTTCAAATTTGCTAAGTTATATTAACCCCATACCCTCACACCTTTCCCCCTTAGCATATCATCCTACGCCCAACCTCCAGTTCACTGTCTGCCACCAGAAACTATACACATTTTATGAAACTACTGATTATATTTTAAATAATAATTGAATCCAACATTTTTGGGCATTGAGACTAACTATAACTGTCTTAATCACAATTTGTTCATAGGTGATGATCATACTGTTGATATTAGGATCTGTTAACATTGTCCTTCCCCACAAAGGAGGGATCTTGGAACCATACAAAAGCATAACAAATCTATAGGGTAAAAACAATAACACACCAGTCCCACAGAGCTGGAAAAAAAAGAAACAAGAGCAACATGAAAAGCCAAGGGAAGAGAGTACAACAAATAAATCAAGACAACACATCATTAGAAGAATTGGCAGCTACAGCAGAAAGAATGACAGAGAAAGTTTTCAGAATATACATGATTAAAATGTTTTGGGATCTCAAAGAAGACACTATTAACAAATACAGGCAACAAAAGATCACTTTGACAATGAACTACATAAAGAAATCCAAGAAGCACAAGATCAACTCAACAGGAAGATAGAGATTATACAAAAAAAAAAAAAAAAAAAGAAAGAAAGAAACAGAAATCCTTGAAGTGAAAGAAATAATAAAGCAAATTAAAAACTCAAATGAGTGCATCACCAATAGAGTAGACCACAAAGAAGATAGGACATCAGACAATGAAGATAAAGTATATTATCTTGAAAAGAACATAGACAGCACAGTGAAAATGATAAGAAACCATGAACAGAACACCAAAGAAATATGAGATAGCATAAAAAGACCAAATTTAGAGTTATTGGGATGAAGGAAGGCATAGAGGTCCAAACCAAAGCAACGAGCAATCTATTCAATGAAATAATATCAGAAAACTTTTCAGACATGAAGAATGAAACAGAAATCCATATCCAAGAAGCCCACAGGATGCTGAATGTGCAAAATCACAACAGATCCACACCAAGACACACTATTAAAAAAATGCCCAACATATAGAATAATGATTTTAAAAGCCACAAGAGAAAGGAATCAGATTACATATAGGGGTAAACCAATAAGGATAATGGCAGATTTTTCAACCCACACTCTGAAAGGTAGAAGACCCTAGAACAACATATTTCAAGCTCTGAAAGATAATGGGTTCCAGTCAAGAATCTGGTATCCAGTAAAATTAAGCTTCAAATTTGAAGATGAAATAAAAACCTTCTATGGTAAACAAAAGTTAAAAAGAATTTATAGCTAGAAAACAAGCACTACAAAACATCCTTGGCAAAATATTTCATGAAGAGGAAATGAAAACCAGCAGAGGGAGGTAGCACACTAAAGGAAAAACTAATCAAAGAGGAAAACCAAATCAAGTTAAATACAAAAATAAACAAATATGGCTGGAAATACAAACCATGTCTCAATAGCAACCCTAAATGTTAATGGCTTAAACTCACCAATCAAAAGACATAGGCAAGCAGATTGGATTTTTAAAAAAAGATCCAACAATATGCTGCCTACAGAGACTCATCTGTTAGGAAAAGATACACAGACAGAAGGTGAAAGGGTGGGAAAAATCATACCACTCACATGGACTATGGAAGCAAGCAGGAGTCTTCATACTCATATAAAATAATGTAGACTTCAAGCCAAAGCTAATCAAAATGGATAAATATGAACATTACATAATGCTCAAGGAAACCAAACACCAACAAGATATAACAATCATAAATATATATGCCCCCAAACAATGGTGCACCTATGTTCATCAAACAAACTCTTCTCAAATTCAAGAGTCAAATTGACCACAACACAATAATCACGGGTGACTTTAACACACCTCTTTCACCACTGGATAGCATATGCTACTGAATGAACAATGAGTTACAGAAGACATCAAGGAGGAGATTAAAAATTTCTTAGAGGTAAATGAGAACACAGACAAAACATATCGAAATCTCTGGGACACTATGAAAGCAGTACTACGAGGAAAATTCATTGCATGGAGTTCATTCCTTAAAAGAAGAAAAAGTCAAAAAATAAATGACCTCAAACTACATCTCAAAACCCTAGAAAAAGAAGAATAAATCAGCAGCAAAAGCAGTATAAGGCAAGAAATAATTAAAATCAGAGCTGAAGTCAATGAAATTGAAACAAAAGAACAATTGAAAAAATTGACAAAACTAAAAGTTGGTTCTTTGAAAAAATAAATAAAATTGATAGACCCTTAGCCACACTAATGAAGAGAAGGAGAGAGTGATCTCAAATTATCAGCATACATGATGAAAAAGGCAATATCACAACAGACACTACAGAAATACAGAAGATAATTAGAAATTATTTTGAAACCTTATACTCCAATAAAATGAAAGACATTGAAGGCATCGACAAATTTCTTAAGTCATATGATCTGCCCAGATTGATTCAGGAAGATATACACAAGATATATACAGAAG
Source organism: Marmota flaviventris (assembly GCF_047511675.1). Lineage (NCBI taxonomy): Eukaryota > Metazoa > Chordata > Mammalia > Rodentia > Sciuridae > Marmota > Marmota flaviventris. The sequence goes on from NC_092503.1 coordinate 140,917,963, forward strand.
ATATACACAACTTAAGCAGACCAATATCAAGTGAGGAAATAGAAGAAGCCATCAATAGATTACCAACAAAGAAAAGTCCAGGACCAGATGGATACACAGCTGAGTTCTACAAGACCTTTAAAGAAGAGCTAATACCAATACTCTTCAAACTATTTCAAGAAATAGAAAAAGAGGGAGCACTTCCAAACTCATTCTATGAGGCCAGTATCACCCTAATTCCAAAACCAGACAAAGACACTCCAGAAAAAGAAAACTTCAAACTAATATCTCTAATGAACATACATGCAAAAATTCTCAATAAAATTCTGGCAAATTGAATACAAAAACATATAAAAAAGATTGTGCACCATGATCAAGTGGGGGATCCCAGGGATGCAAGGTTGGTTCAACATAGGTAAATCAATAAATGTAATTCATCACATAAATACACTTAAAAATAAGAAACACATGATCATACCGATAGATGCAGAAAAAGCATTTGACAAATTACAGCATCCCTTTATGTTCAACACACTAGAAAAACTAGGGATAACAGGAACATATCTCAACATTGTAAAGGCTATCTATGCTAAGCCCCAGGCCAAAATCATTCTAAACAGAGAAAAATTGAAGGTATTCCCTCTAAAATCTGGAACAAGATAGAGATGCCCTCTTTCCCCATGTCCATTCAACATAGTTCTTGAAACACTGGCCAAAGCACTTAGAAAGATGAAAGAAATTAAAAGGATATGTATAGGAAAAGAAGAACTTAAATTAGCTCTATTTACTGACAATATGATTCTATATCTAGAAGACCCAAAAAACTCCACCAGAAAATTCTAGAACTAGTAATTGTATTCAGCAAAGTAGCAGAATATAAAATCAACACCCATAAATCAAAGGCATTTCTGTATATCAGTGACAAATCCTCAGAAAGGGAAATGAGGAAAACTACCCCATTCACAATATCCTCAAAAAACTAAGATACTTGGGAATCAACTCAACAAAAGAGGTGAAAGATCTATACAATGAAAACTACAGAACCCTAAAGAAAGAAATCAAAGAAGATTTGATTTAGAAGATGGAAGGATCTACATTGTGCTTGGGTAGGCAGAATTAATATTATCAAAATGACCATACTTCCAAAAGCACTATACGGATATAATGTAATTCCAATCAAAATACCAATTGCATTCCTCATAGAAATAGAAAAGGCAATCATGAAATTCTTCTGGAAAAATAAGAGACCCAGAATAGCTAAAGCAATCCTTAGCAGGAAGAGTGAAGTAGATAGCATTACTATACCAGAACTTAAACTATACTACAGAGCAATAGTAACAAAAACAGCATGGTATTGGCACCAAAATAAGCCGGTAGACCAATGTTACAGAACAGAGGACACAGAGACTAACCCACAAAATTACAATTATCTTATATTTGACAAAGGTGCCAAAAACATGCACTAGAGAAAAGATAGCATCTTCAACAAATGGTGCTGGGAAAACTGGAAATCAATATGCAACAAAATGAAATTGAACCCCTATCTCTCACCATGCACAAAACTTAACTCAAAATGGATCAAGGACCTAGGAATTAAAACAGAAACTCTGCATACCCCTCACACACCAGATTTAGCACTAATCTCTAGGGTATACAAAGAACTCAGAAAGCTAAAAACCAAAAAAACAAATGGGCCAAGGACCTAAACAGACACTTCTCAGAAGAGGATATACAATCAATAAATAAATATATGAAAAAATGCTCATCATCTCTAGCAATCAGAGAAATGCAAATCAAAACCTCTCTAAGATGTCATCTCACTCCAGTCAGATGGCAGCTATTATGAAGACAAACAACAATAAGTGTTGGTGAGGATGTGGGGAAAAGGTACTCTCATGTATTGCTGGTGGGATTGCAATTTGGTGTAGCCAATTTGGAAAGCAGTATGGAGATTCCTTGGAAAATTGGGTATGGAACCACCATTTGACCCAGCAATTCCTCTCCGTGAACCATACCCAAAGGACTTAAAAACAGCATACTACAGGGACACAGCCACATCAATATTTATAGCAGCAAAATTCACAATAGCTAAACCAACCTAGACGTCTTTCAGTAGAGGAATGGATAAAAAAATTGTTGCATATATACACAATGGAATTTTACTCAGTATTAAAAAAGAACAAACCCATGGCATTTTCAGGTAAATGGATGGCGCTGGAGAAAATAATGCTAAGTGAAGTCAACCAATCCCCCAAAACAAATGCCAAATATTTTCTCTGGTATAAGAAGATTGACTCATAGTGGGATTGGGAGGGAGAGCATAGGAGGAATAGATTAATTCTAGATAGGGAAGAGGGGTGGGAGGGAAATGGAGGGAACAGGGGATTAGCCAGGATGGTAGAATGTGATGAACATCATTATGCAAAGTATATGTATGAAGATTTGAATTGGGTATCAACATACTTTATATACAAACAGAGATACAAAAATTGTGGCATATATGTGTATTAAGAATTGTAATGGAAAAAAATAAAATAAAAGAATAGCATTACCTTAGATTAGGTAGAGGGAAGTGAAAGGAGGGGAAGTCAGGGGATGTGGTGACAAGAAAGATAGTAGAATGAAACATACATTATTTCTTTATGTATGTTTGTGACTGTATAACCAATGTGATTCTACAATATGTATAATCAGAAAAATGAGAAATTATATAACATCTATGTTAGATTATATCAATGTACATAAGTGCATTCTACTGTCATGTATAGCTAATTAAAACAAATAATTTTTTTTTAAAATTATGTCTCAATAATAACCCTGAATGTTAATGGCCTAAACTCACCAATCAAAATACATAGACTAGCAGATTGGATAAAGAAAAAAAATAGACCCAACAATATGCTGCCTCCAAGAGACTCATCTCACAGAAAAAGACATCCACAGACTGAAGGTGAAGGGTTGGGAAAAATCATACCACTCACATGGTCTGCGGAAGCAAGCAGGGGTTTTCATCCTCATATCAAATAAAGTCGACTTAAAACTAAAGTCAATCAAAAAGGATAAAGAAGAACACTACATACTGTTCAAGGTAAACATACACCAACAAGACTTAACAATTACAAATATATATGCCCCAAACAATGGAGCAGCTATGTTCATCAAACAAACCCTTCTTAAGTTCAAGAGTCAAATAGACCACAACACAATAATTTTGGATGACTTTAACACACCTCTTTCATCACTAGATAGACCTTCCAAACAAAAGCTGAAAAAAAACTATAGAACTCAATAATACAATGAATAAATTAGACTTAACTGACACACACAAACGCGCGCGCGCACACACACACACACACACACACATATATATATATATATATATATATATATATATATATATATATATATAATATTTCGACCTTCAATGAGAGAATATACTTTCTTCAGCACGTGGATCCTTCTCTAAATTAGACCATATTCTATGTCACAAAGCAACTCTTAGCAAATATAAAAAAGTAGAGATAATACCCTGCATTCTATCAGACCATAATGGAATGAAATTAGAAATCAATGATAAAAGATGAAATAAAATCCACTCCAATGCCTGGAGACTAAATAATATGCTACTGAATGAACAATGAGTTACAGAAGACATCAAGGAGGAGATTAAAAAGCTTTTAGAGGTGAATGAGAACACAGATACAACATACCAAAATCTCTGAGACAATATGAAAGCAGTTCTAAGAGGAAAGTTTATTGCATGGAGTTCATTCCTTAAAAGACGAAAAAGTCAACAAATAAATGACTTAACACTACATCTCAAAGCCCTAGAAAAGGAAGAACAAATCAACACTAAAAGCAGCAGAACACAGTAAATAATTAAAATCAGAACTGAAATCAATGAAATTAAAGCAAAATAAACAATTGGAAAAATTGACAGAACAGAAACTTGGTTCTTTGAAAAAAATAAATAAAATTGACAGACCCTTGGCCATGCTGATGAAGAGAAGGAGAGAGTCAAATCACTAACATACGTGATGAAAAAGGAAATATCACAACAGACACTACAGAAATACAGAAGATAATTAGAAATTATTTTGAAAACCTGTACTCCAATAAAATAGAAAACACTGAAGGCATCAACAAATTTCTAGAGTCATATAATTTGCCCAAATTGAATAAGGATGATATACACCATTTAAACAGATCAGTTTCAAGAGACGAAATAGCAGTCGCCATCAGAAGTCCACCAATAAGAAAAGCCCAGGACTGGATGGATGCACAGCTGAGTTCTACAAGACCTTTAAAGAAGAATTAGTATAAATGCTCTTCGATTTATTTCAGGAAATAGAAAAAGAGGCAGCACTTCCAAACTCATTCTATGAGGCCAATATCACTCTGATTTCAAAATCAGGCAAAGATATATCAAAAAAAGAAAACTTCAGACTAATATCTCTAATGAACATAGATGCAAAAATTCTCAATAAAATTCTGGCAAATAAAATACAAAAACATCAAAAAGATTGTGCACCATGATCAAGTGGGATTCATCCAAGGGATGCAAGGTTGGTTCAACATACAGAAATTAATAAATGTAATTCATCACATCAATATACTTAAACATAAGAAGCATATGATCATCTCAATAGATGCAGAAAAAAGCATTTGACAAAATACAGCATTCCTTTATTTTCAAAACACTAGAAAAACTAGGATAACAGGAACACATCTCAACATCATAAAGGCTGTCTATGCTAAGCCCTAGGCCAACATCATTCTAAATGAACAAAAACTGAAAGCATTCCCTCTAAAAAACTGGAACAAGACAGGGTTGCCCTCTCTCACCACTTCTATTTAACATAGTTCTTCAAATACTGGCCAGAGCAATTAGACAGACAAAAGAAATTAAATATAGGAAAAGAAGAACTATTTGCTGATGATATGATTCTGTACCTGGAAGACCCTAAAAGTTCTACCAGAAAACTTCTAGAACTAGCAAATGAATTCAGCAAAGTAGCAGGATATAAAATCAACACCCATAAATCAAAGGCATTTTTGTATAGCAGTGACAAATCTTCAGGGAATTGAGGAAAACTACCCCATTCACAATAGCTTCAAGAAAAATAAAATACTGGGGAATCAACAAAAGAGTTGAAAGATATATACAATGAAAACTACAGAACTAAAGAAAGAAATCAAAGAAGACCTTAGAAGATGGAAGTATCTACCTTGCACTCGGATAGGCAGAATTAATATTATCAAAATGACCATACTTCCAAAAGCACTATATAGATTTAATGCAATTCCAATCAAAATCCCAATGATATTCCTCATAGAAATAGAAAAAACAATCATGAAATTCATCTGTAAAAATAAGAGACCCAGAATAGCTAAAGCAATCCTTAGTGGGAAGAGTGAAGCAGGTGGCATCACTATAACAGACCTTAAACTATACTACAGAGCAATAGTAATTTAAAAAGCATGGTATTGGCACCAAAACAGGCTGGTAGACCAATGGTACAGAATAGAGAACACAGAGACTAACCCACAAAATTACAATAGACAAAGTTGCCAAAAACATGCACTGGAGAAAAGATAGCCTCTTCAACAAATGGTGCTGGGAAAACTGAAATCCATATACAACAAAACAAAATTAAACCCCAATCTTTCACCATGTACAAAACCCAATTCAAAATGGATAAAGGACTTAGAAATATAACCAGAGACCCTGCGTCTAATAGAAGAAAAAGTAGGCCCCAATCTCTATCATGTGGGATTAGGCCCTAACTTCCTTAATAAGACTCCTTTGGCACAAAAATTAAAATAAAGAATCAATAAATGGGATGGATTCAAACGAAAAAGTTTCTTCTTAGCAAAAGAAATAATATGTGAGGTAAATAGAGAGCCTATATCTTGGGAGCAAATCTTTACCCCTCACACATCAGATAGAGCAGTAATCTCTAGGGTATATAAAGAACTCAAAAAACTAGACACCAAAAAAACAAATAACCCAATCAATAAATGGGCCAAGAACCTGAAGAGATACTTCTCAGAAGATGATGTACAATCGATCAACAGACACATGAAAAAATGTTCATCATCACTAGCAATTAGAGAAATGCAAATCCAGCCAGAATGGCAGCTATTATGCATACAAACAACAATAAGTGTTGGTGAGGATGTGAGAGAAAAGGTACACTCATACACTGCTAGTGAGACTGCAAATTGTTGCAGCCAATATGGAAAGCAGTATAGAGATTCTTTAGAAAACTGGGAATGGAACCACCATTTGACACAGCTATCCCTCTCCTCAGACTATACCCAAAGGACTTAAAAACATCATACTAAGGACACAGCCACATCAATGTTTATAGCATCACAATTCACAATAGTTAAACTATGGAGCCAAACTAGATGCCCTTCAGTGAATGAACTGATAAAAAAAATGTGACATATATACACAATGGAATATTACTCAGCAATAAAAGAGAATAAAATCATGACATTTGCAGGTAAAATGATGGAGTTAGAAAAGATAATGCTAAGTGAAGTTAGCCAATCACCCAAAACCAAATTCCAAATGTTTTCTCTGATATAAGGAGGCTGATTCATAGTGGAATAGGGATAGGGAGCAAGGGAGGAATAGAGGAACTCTAGATAGGGCAGAGGGGTGGGAGGGGGAGGTAGTGGGCATGGGGTAATTAATGATGATTGAATGTGATTAAATTATTATCCAAAGACATGTCTGAAGACACGAATTGGTCTTTGTATACAACCAGAGATATGAAAAAATTGTGCTCTATATATGTAATAAGAATTGTAATGTGTTCCACTGTTATATATATATATATATATATATATATATATATATATATATATATACACATACATACACACACACACACACACAGGGAAACATAAACGCCAGTATTTGACTTTTGGTTTGTGATTTCTCTTTTTTTCTGTATGATTTAAGTCATATGCATTAACAGTAATTATAAATATATGTTAAAAGGCACAAAGTATATAAAGAGGTTTCTGTGATCATAAGAATATAAAAGGGGAGGTATAAAGATGTATAGGTGCAGCATGTAAACTTTTGAAACTGATTTGATATTATTCATGCTAATTGTTATACTTTTAAGCAGTTAATTTTAATCCCAAGAAAAGCATTAGGAAAATACCTAAAAACTAAACTTAAATGTAAGGAAGAGGGGAGTGAAACTGAACATTAAAAAAAATCAGCTAAATGCAAAAGAAAGTCAGTAGTGGAAGAAATGAGAAATCAAAAACAAATCTAAGGTATAATGAAAGAAATTACTAAATGACAGAAGTACATCCTTCTTCATAAATAATTACTTCAAATATAAATGGACTAAACTCTCCTATTAGGAGGCAAAATGGAATTTTAAAAAATAACAAACTTGATTCAAGTATATGTCTACCAGAGACTTGTTTTAGATACAAAAACACACAATAAAACTTAAAAGTAGGATAGAATAAAATATTTCAAGCAAATAGTAACCAAAACATAGCTGGTGTGGCTATATTATAGTCAGACTAATTAGACTTTAGATCAAAAAAAATTAAAAGATTGAAAACCCCATGAATATACAACAATTATAAATACAGAGGAATCTAACTATAGAAGCACAACTTAACAGTGCTGAAAGAAGAAACAGACAGTCCTACAGAGTACTTGGAGACTTTGATAACATATTTCAATAGTGGATATAGAATAACTAGACAAAGATGACTAAAGGAAACAGAGGACTTGAGCAATACTATGACCAAATTAGATCCAACACATATGCAGAACACTCTGTCCAACAGTTGCAAAATTCACATTTTTTTCAAGTGTGTACATGAAACATTAGGTCACAAAATAATTCTCAATAAATTAAAAAGCACTATAATCATAAAAAATATATTTTTGATCACAGTAGAATGAAACTAACAATCAATCACATAAAGAAAAGTGAAAAATTAACAAATATGTGGAAGTTAGACAATGTGCTTTTAACCAATGAATGGGTCAAGGAAGAAATCACAAAAGAAAGTAGAAAATACCACGAGATAAATGAGAGGAAAGCCATGCAACAAGACCTATGAAATACAGTGGAAGCAACACTAAGCAGGGCATTTGTAGCTATAATTTATTATATTTAGAAAGAAGGAAGATCTCAAGTCAATAAGCTGATTGAATACCTTGCAGAAAAAGAAAAAGAAGATCAAAGTATATTCAAGATAATCATAAGGAATAAAAAAAAATTAAAGTGGAGGTAAATAAAATTGAGGATTAATAAACAATAAGGAGACAATGAAAGATCAACAAAATGGACAAACTTTTACCTGAACTAAAAAAAATAGAGAAAGGATTCAAATTACTTAAACCAGAAGTGTCATTAAGCCCAATGTTGTAGAAACAGACAGATGTAAACACAAGGGTAAGAAAGATCATGCGCCCTGGAGATCCAAGATGGCGAGCTAGAGGGAGGCTGCATTCCTAGTTTCTCCATGACCTGGGATTCAGGCAGAGGGAATACTGTTTATCTGCAAATTATTAGAGGACCCCCAACATCAGTGCCTGTGCAGGACCCCAGGCCACCCACCTATACAGGACTCATGGCCGCTGCTCCCCTATGGACACTCATCTACAAACATGGGGCTCCCTCAGTTGCCTCCATCTTGGGACATTGCAACCTCTGCCATTGTCCCCTCCATGTGGTAGCCTGCACCTGGGACACCAGACAGGATCTGGAGATAGCTACTCAACACACCACTGCACGCCACTGAGCTGCATCTCCAAGCACACCACTCTACGCCTCCACCCACCCACCCTGACACCCCATCTCTGAAAGCAAATGCCTCCAACTTGGGACACTTTTGTCCCCATTTGGGCTTATCCTCGCTACTGCCATTGCTATCTTTAGTTGGGGCATCTCCCAGCTTGGGACACCAGCTAGGGCCTAGAAGCAATATCAAGGTATAGTCCCCCAACTCCCCCCCTTTACCCACAGCCATTAACCTGCAAGTGCTCACAGCTATGTGGCCAGTCTGTAGCTAACAAAGCCTAGTCCTGAACTGCCTAATACAAAACTGCTCTCTGCGACAGGTGCACAGGACACAGAGTGCAGCCCACAAGACCTCCAGAGAGAGAGAGGCTCCTGATTTGGAAGTAGAAAGGGAGGTGGTGAGTGAGATACAGTTCAGAGACTAAACTAGAGGCCAGGAATTGTGTGGTCTACAGGTGATATAAGGAGATAAGGCCAGGCACCCACAACACACAAGCAAGCCCATAGAGATCCTTGGGGTGCAGTCTTCCAATGGGACTGGCAAGTGCCACACCTCTAGGAGTTCCACCTCCAAGACCAACCCTCCCACTCTAATAACCTTCACCATCCTCAGGGCGGAGATACCACCAAAAAACAGACAACGCCACCTACTGGAGGAGAAGGGAAGCAGGAAAGATGCTGAACTCCAACAGAAACAGTCTTAATTTTCTTTTGAGATTTCTTTTCTTTTCTTTCCTTCCTCTCTCTGTCTTTTCCCACCCTCATATCCCCAACATTGGGGAAACCAAGTACTTTTCATACATTAGGCTACTGAGGACTGGGATGTCTGAGTAGTATATTACAGTTGTTTTGTATATTCTTTTTTTATTTTTCTTTTCTTTTTTTTTTTTTATTTTTATGTTTGTTTGTTGTACTCTCTCTATTGTCTTCTACTTGTATCCTCAAAATCTCTTTCTTTCTTTTCTCCTGCTACTAGCCAACTTCTTTCTATTTCTCTTTCATGCTTCCTAAGATCTAATAACTCTACATCCTCACCTCTTACCTCCTTAACATCTCATCCTACAACCCCCACCCATTCTCTCTTTGTCCACCATTAGAAACAGTAGACCCTTTTGAAAACCTACTGTTTATATTGTGGATAATAATTGAACTCATCATTTCTGTCTATTATGATAAAACTGTAAACATCTTAATAGGAGCTATTTGGTTTAAGGTTGTATATGGTTTGTATTGGGATGAGTTATTATTGATATTCCCTTAAAGAACATGTATTGGGACCCTACAGGAACACTATAAGTCTATAGGGTAAAAACTATAACACCTTGCGTCCACAGTGCTAGAAGGGAAGACATACAAACAACATAAAAAAAAAAAAAAAAAACAAGCGAAGAAAGTGTCCCAAACAAACCAAGATGCTATATTATTAGAATCCATGGCCAGCATAGCAAAAGAGATGTCATGTTAGAGTCTATAAACAAGTCAAGATGGCGCCTGGCATTTTGCCAGAGGGAGTGGTTTGTGAAGTAACGCCAGCTAGCCATTAAGTGTGGAGATTCCTTATTGGCTGATTGCTGTATCTAGTTTTTGTTAATTAAGATAAGCTGTGTGGAATGTATATATACCCCTCCTGTCCTACAATAAACGGCTCCCACTCCAGCTGTATCAATCTACACAAGTTGCTCGTCACCCCCCTGGTTAGTTTGCTGCAGCCGGACTGCAGCAATGTCAGAGAAGGAGTTCAGGATGTACATAATTAAAATGCTCTGTGAATTAAATGATGATATAAGAGAGCAAACCCAGGCACCAAAGATCATTTTGATAAAGAGCTACATGAGCAAATACTGGAAGCAAAATATTATTTCAATAAGGAGATAGAGACTTTGGGGAAATAAAACTAAACAGAAATTCTTGAAATGAAGGAAACAATAAACCAAGTTAAAAACTCAATAGAAAGCATCACCAATAGATTAGATCACTTAGAAGACAGAACCTCAGACAATGAAGACAAAATATATAATATTGAAAATAAAGTTGACCAAACAAGGAAGATGGTAAGATACCATGAGCAGAACATCAAAGAATTATGAGATAACATGAAAAGACCAAAGTTAAGAATTATTGGGATATAGGAAGGCATATAGTTACAAACTAAAGGAATGAACAATCTATTCAATAAAATAATATCAGAAAATTTTCTGAAGAATGAATTGGAAAATCAAATACAAGAGGTTTACAGGACATCAAATGTACAAAATCACAACAGAACTACGCCAAGGCACATTATAACGAAAATGCCTACCATACAGAATAAGGAAAGAATTTTAAAAGCCACAAGAGAAAGAAATCAGATTACATATAGGGGAAACCAATTAGGATCTCTTCAGATTTATCAACCCAGACCCTCAGAGTTAGAAGATTTGGGGATAACTTATACAAAGCTCTCAAAGAAAATGGATACCCAACCAAGAATCTTATATCCAGCAAAATTATGCTCAGATTTGATGATGAAATAAAAACCTTCTATGATAAACAAAAGTTAAAAGAATTTACAACAAGAAAGCCTCTACTAGAAAACATCACTGGCAAAATATTCTGTGAGGAGGAAATGACAATCAGCAAAGGGAGGTATTACACTAAAGGAAAAACCAGTTAGAGGACAAACCAAGTTAAGTTAAAAACCCCAAATGATCAGGAATACAAATCATGTCTCAATAATAACCCTGAATATTAATGGCCTAAACTCATCCATCAATCAAAGGACATAGAGTGGCAGATTAGATTTTTTAAAAGACCCAAAAATATGCTGTCTACAAGAGACTAATCTCACAGGAAAAGACATCCACAGAGTGAAGGTAGAAGGTGGGGGAAAAACATACCACTCACATGGACTATGGAAACCAAGCAGGGGTTTCCATCCTCATATCAAATAAAGTAGACATCAAGCCAAAGTTAGTCAAAAGGAATAAAGAAGGTCATTTCATACTGCTTATGGGAACTATACATCAACAAAATATAACAATTATAAATATATATGCCCCAAACAATGGAGCATCTACATTCATCAAACAAACTCTTCTCAAGTTCAAGAGTCAAATAGACCACAATACAACAATACTGTGTGACTTTAACACACCTCTTTCACCACTGGATACATCTTCCAAACTTAAGCTACACAAAGAAACTATAGAACTCAATAAAGCAATCAATAATTTAGACTTAACATACATGTATAAAATATTTCATCCATCAATGAGTGAATACACTTTCTTCTCAGCAGCACATGAATCCTTCCCTAAAATAGACCACATATTATGCCACAAAGTAACTCTTAGCAAATACAAAAAAGCAGAGCTACTACCTTGCATTCTATAAGAACATAATGGAATGAAAAATGACATCATCAGCAAAAATACCCCAACACTACCACAAGTCACTGCACCAACAGATAGTTCACAATGCATACAGGTGAGCTCACAATGTGTCCAGGCAAGTTCTGCAAGCAGTTCAGTGATGGCTATTGTAGAAGCTGTAGATTGGTTTTATCTTTGTCTTCACCAGCACTGGGATGAAGATGGGAATTCTGGCAATAATGGCTAAAGAAAAAAATTATGTAACATTACAGAAGGCACTAAAAGAAAACAATTTTCTTAACAATTTACATTGTCTTCACCGGCACTGGGATGAAGATAGGAATTCTGGCAATAATGGCTAAAGAAAAAATTTTGTAACATTACAGAAGGCACTAAAAGAAAACAATTTTACATTGTCTTCACCGGCACTGGGATGAAGATAGGAATTCTGGCAAAAATGGCTAAAGAAAAAATTATGTAACATTACAGAAGGCACTAAAAGAAAACAATTTTCTTAACAATTTACATTATCTTTAAGAGAATTATTAAATATAATGAAAAGGAAAGGTGAAAGTAAACAAACAGATCTGTTAACCTTCTTTTTTGTTTACATATTAAAACAATCCTCAACAGTTGTTTACCCAATTTAAATTAAACCATATAAATCACGTGAAAAAAAAATATTTGGATCCATTTTATCATGAGCGCTCATCATATATGATATATGGACATACATACATTCAAACATATAACACAAAACACAAGTGTGCACACATAATATAATACATACAACACATAACATTATAGTAAAGGCCTTATAACTTTTTACAGGTGAAATCTCCATTGCAATGTTTAAAAACTCTATAGTCAAAAAATAGAACTGATCAGCAAAACATTAACCTAGGTCTGTATGAGCTCAAAAAACAAAATAGAACTTCATGATATGGCAAAGGGCAATAATAAAATAGATATTGAAAAAAGCATCCTGGTTCTGTTGCAGATGTAAGAATAGCCAAACTGGAGTTTTGGATATCAGTTGTTATGGATTTGAGCCAAATCATCTTCTTTTTGGTCTGTAGAAATCGCTTTAGTTAATCTTTCTGGAATCCAAATCGGCTGCTGTTCTCCCTGTGGAAACACATAAACAGACCCCCGACTCCAGACAATCACTGGGTCAGGACCTTGGTTAATCTCTCTGGAATCCAAATCGGCTGCTGTTCTCCCTGTGGAAACACACAAACAGACCCTCGACTCCAGACAATTACTGGGTCAGGACCTTTCCATTGTCCTGTTAGAATATCCTTCCAAAGTACCTTGGGCTTATGCACATTTTTTGGACACATATGCCTTTCTGCAGCACTAAGTCCTGATGAATCCAAATTTAAAAAGTTTAGAGTAAAAAAGGTTATTTTAAGTTTATCTTTGGGGAATATATACCCCTTCCCAATTCCTTCTTTTTGCTTTAATAAATACATTTTAATAGTTTGATGAGCTCTTTCAACTCTGCCTTGTCCCTGTGGATTGTATGGGATTCCTGTTATATCAGTAATGCCAAATGTTGAGCAAAATTGTTTAAAAGAGGTAGAAGTATAACCAGGGGCATTATCTGTTTTTAACTGTTTTGGAACACCCACAGTGGCAAAATTTTGTAAGCAATGAGCTATAACATCTTTAGTTTTTTCTCCGGCATGAAGGGAGCCCATCAAAAATCCAGAAGAAGTATCAACTGTAACATGCAAATATTTTAATTTTCCAAATTCTGGCAAGTGTGTGACGTCCATCTGCCAAATATGGTTAGGTATCAATCCTCTAGGATTGACTCCAAGATTAACTTGTGGTAAAAAGGTCACACAATTTTGACATTGTTTTATTATTTGTCTAGCTTGTTCCTTAGTTATTTTAAAACGCTTTTGTAAAGTATTAGCATTGACATGGAACTTTTTATGAAAATTTATAGCTTCTTCTAGTGTAGAGAAAATATGTATGTCATGTGTAGTTTTATCTGCTAAATCATTGCCCAAACTAAGGGCTCCAGGCAATCCTGTATGTGCCCTGATATGTCCTATAAAGAATGGATCTTTTCTGTCCCAGATTAGACTTTGTATAGTGGAAAGCAAAGAGAAAACAGTAGAAGAAGGGAAAATCCTACCAGCATCTTCAAGAGATACTATAGCATTAACTACATACTGACTATCAGAAAATAAATTAAATACAGAATCTTTAAACATCACAAAAGCTTGTAAAACTGCATTAAGCTCTACCTTTTGAGCTGATTGTTTGGGTACTAAAAATGTAAAAGTTTGATCAGGGGTAACTACTGCTGCTGTACCATTATTTGACCCATCAGTGAATATATTTGGAGCATTCATGATAGGTGTTTTTCTTGTCATTTTTGGAAAAATTACAGGATGCGATGACCAAAAAGACAATAAAGGATTAGATGGTAAGTGGTTATCAAATGAAACATTAGATTTGCACATGATTATTGCCCAAGTATTTAACTCATTAGCTAACTCATCAATTTGATTCATAGTATATGGAGTAATAATTTTATTGGGAGAAATTCCAAACACTCCCTTTGCTGCTTTTATTCCTTTGAGTATTAATTGTCCTACAGCCTCAGGATACCTAGTAAGAATAGTGTTAGGAGAATAAGATAAATGTATCCATAATAATGGACCTTCTTGCCAAAATACTCCTGTAGGAATATTTTTTGTTGGTAGTACAATAAATAATAAAGGCAAACTTATATCAATTCTATCCAAATGCATATTTTCCATATATGTTTCAATGATTTTTAATGCCTTTCTTGCTTCAGGCGTTAACATTCGGGGTGAATTTGGATCTGATGGAACTTTTAGGATATCAAATAAAGGTCCCAACTCTCCTGTTGGTATACCTAAATAAGGCCTTATCCAATTTATGTCTCCTAATAACTTTTGAAAGTCATTAAGTGATTTGAGTTGATCTACTCGTATTTGAATTTTTGGTGGACGGACCATGGTTGAAGATAATAGAACTCCTAAATAATTAATTGGAAAATTTAATTGTACTTTATCTATTGCTATCTCTAGATTATAATTTTTTAATAAGTTTGTAAGTGTGGCATAACATTCTAGCAATGTGTTTTTATCTTTGTGTGCTAATAATACATCATCCATACAGTGAAATATTTGTAGTTCAGGATTTTGATTTCTAAGTGGCTGGATTACTTTGTTAACATAAATTTGACACATAGTTGGGCTGTTAGCCATCCCTTGAGGGAGTACTTTCCATTCATATCTCTGATCAGGACCTTCATGATTCAGTGCAGGGATAGTAAATGCAAAACATGGACTATCCTCAGGATGAATTGGAATTGAAAAAAAAACAATCTTTAATATCTATAACTAAAACATACCAGGTTTTTGGCAAAGCAGACAACTGAGGAATCCCTAATTGAGCAGGTCCCATAATAACCATCTCATTATTAATGGCTCTTAAATCTTGCAATAATCTCCATTTACCAGATTTCTTTTTGATGACAAAAATGGGAGTATTATGGGGAAATACAGAAGGTTGTATATGTCCTTCCGCTAATTGTTGTTTGACCAAGTCATGGGCTGCTTGTATCTTTTCTTTAGTCAGGGGCCACTGAGGAACCCATACTGGTCTTTCTGATTTCCAAGTAATTTTTATTGTCTCAGTGGCCCTTTCTGAAAATCCAACCCATGTCTTTCTGTTCCTTGATCTATTTGTATTGGTGCTGCTATACCTTGTTCTTGTTTTTCTAATCTTTTTCCTTTCCTAAAACCTTGTCTAGTCATAATAGTGGGTGCATTTTGGTTGATGCTATTTGTTAATGTCAAACCTAATTGATCTAGGACATCTCGTCCCCATAAATTTACGGGAAGATGATCCAATACATATGGCTGTATAGTTCCTTCACATCCTTCAGGATCCTTCCAATCTAATACCATTGCACTTCTATGGGGATTAGTCGCCACTCCTAGGCCTCGAAGCGTTTGAGTGGCTTGTTGTAATGGCCAATGTTTTGGCCATTCTTGACGAGAGATGATGCTAAGGTCTGCACCTGTATCCAGTAGTCCATTAAATTCATGTCCTTGAATATTTAGTTTTAGCATGGGGCGAGAATCTAAATTTAAAGAAAGCATAGCCCAATCTACACCTGTGGAGCCTAATCCCTTGGAACCTCTTTCTACAGTACGACTGGAAAATTTATCATGTAGGCTGGGTATTATTAGTAACTGTGCTATTCTATCTCCTGGTGAAATTACTGATATACCCTTTGGAGAACTGGCTATAATTTTTATTTCACCTTCATAATCGGGATCAATTACCCCAGGACTTATCATAAGTCCTTTTAGAGTAGAAGAGCTGCGTCCCAATAATAAGCCTACTGTTCCTTTGGGAAGAAGTCCTTTCACCCCTGTGGGAATGATTTGAACTCCCAGCTCTGGAGTTAGTACTGCTCTGGCGGAGGCGCAGATGTCCAACCCTGCGCTCCCTCTGGTTTGTCTGATGAGGGATCTGATGGACAATGTGTCCTGGGCACTACCCTGATGGGGTTACTGGGTTCCTCCAGTGCTCCGTATATTTGTGGTTTTGGGCTCCGGAGCATTGGGCCCCCCTGTCCATTTTTTTGGCAATGGAGCCTGATGCCTTTCTCCACGATATCGTGGATAAACACCTGGTCCTTGTTCGTTTTTTGATAATGGAGTACCCTCTATGGTGGTTTGAGAACGGCATTCATTAGCCCAATGTCTCCCTCTATGGCATCGTGGGCAAATACCTGGTATTCTACTCCTTTGATACCTAGTTTTGTTAAACCCTCCTCCAATGGGGCAATTCCTTTTAAAATGTCCTGTTTGTTCACAATTGTAGCATGTTCTTGGCCTGGCATCTAAAGCCTGTTTTACTGCAGCTGCCACAATTTGCCCTTGTTCATTAATGTCTCTACATAATTTAATATATGTGTTTAAATCTTCATGTTTCCATGGTCTAATGATATCTCTGCACCAACGATTCGCTTGCTCATAAGCCAGGTGTTTTAGTAATGGCATTGCTTGTTCTGTATTCCCAAAAACTCTGGTAGCTGTTTGAATAAGCCTATCTACAAATTCAGCATAAGGTTCATTAGCTCCTTGTATTACCTTAGATAATTGACCTTGTAAACCTCCATGTCCTTGTAAAGTCTTCCATGCCTTAATTGCATCTACAGCAATTTGTGCATATACACCAGGATCATATGCAATTTGTTGCTGCTGATCCTCATAAGGTCCCTTTCCTAACAACATATCTAGATTTCTCTGAGGATAACCAGCTGCTGCATTTCGCCTAGCCGTCTCCTTGCAAAATTCCTCATTGGCAACCTTCCATAACAGGTATTGTCCTCCATTTAGCACAGCTTTACACATATTAGCCCAATCTGCTGGCGTCATGTTCAAGTTGTTAATGGATTCGACCATGCTTACAGTGAAGGGTGCTTGAGGACCATACGTTGTTACAGCCTCTTTTAGCTGCTTCACTGTTTTGAAATTTAAAACTTGGTAAAATCGCTGCCCTCCTGCCTCAAATACAGGGCATGTTAATATTTGAGATCTTGTCTCAGGATCCCAACTATCAACTGCGGGGGTTGGGGACCTCCCAGCATATGGAGGTGGCCTTGTTAGTTGGACACTTACGTCCTCTGGTGATAGAAAGGTGTTAGTAGCAGTCTCCTGTTGTAACTTTCCCCCTGATGGCTTTTTCTGTTTTACACTTTCTTTCTCTGTCTGACTAACTTGAGAGGCCTTCTCTTTTACTTGAATCTTTTCCTCTGTCTGACTAACTTGAGAGACCTTCTCTTTTACTTGAATCATTATGTCTTCTTCCTCTACCATTGTCTGAACTGAAGGCTTTGGACTAAGCAAACAAGATATGAACGTCCACAATGGCAATGTGCCAACTGGCAGAGTCCCTGGGCTTTTCTTTTCTATTCCTTTTAAATTTTCACCATGATGGTTCCATTGTGATATATTTAACAACTCCTCCTTAAAAAGCCATGGGCTACATTTTTGTATTGTATCAATGTATGCCCTGATTGTTCTTGATTTTACTGGGATGCCTCCTTCCTCTAACAATTTACTTAACACTCTTTCAGTTTGTTTTTTGCTAATTTCTGATCCCGTATTTCTACTATAATACAACCCAACAAGATGACGCCAAACAAAACCGAGACAGGGGGATCCAACATGGCGGCCGGCAAGGAAGCAGCACTTTCAGTATCTCCACATTAACCGGATCAGAAACACCCATTAAAACAGCTACATTCTACCTACTGAGGAACTTCTAGCAAAATTCCGCTGAAAGGAGACCTGCCAGGAAGTAGTAAGTTATATTAGAGGTGACAGTTGGCCCCAGACAAGTGAATCTTGGCCGGCCGCGGGCGCAGAGGTCCAATTCTGCAGCCACCGCCCAACCGGCTCTGCAAGCGGCCACCGGCGGACCGGGGCAGTGAGAAGGGTCCACGCCTGGCCCAGGAGACGGCTCCCGCCATCCTGGCTCTCCTGGCGGCCCCGCTCGCTCGGTGATCGGCCACCCCGCCCGCCCGGCTCTTAGCCACGAGGCCACTGCCTACCGGGTTCTACAAGCGGCCCCCGTCGGCCGGCGCGCCGAGAAGGGTCCCCGCCTGGCCGGGCAAACAGCCCCGCCCACCCGGCAAACGCCCCCCCCCCACCTGCCCTCCCGGCTCCGTTGGCGGCCCCGCCCCCGGCCAGCGCAGGCTCGGCTCTGCAGGCGGCCCCGGCGGCCCGCGCAGCGAGAAGGATCCCTGCTTGGCCTGGCAAACGGCCTGTGCCCTCCCGGCGCTGCTAACGCCCCGCCCACCCGGCAAACGGGGCCCCTGCCCTCCGGGCTCTGCTGGCACCCCGCCCGCGGCCACCACCCCAGGCTCTGCAGTCGGCCCCCAGCGGCCCTGCGCTTCGAGAAGGGTCCCTGCCCGGCAGACGGCCTGTGCCCTCCAAGCTCTGCTAACGGCCCCGCCCCCACTGCGAACGGCCCCACCCACCCGGCAAACGGCTCCCCCCCTGAGACAGCGTGAAGGAAATCTAACCAAGCCTTTATGAAATAGCGAACTGGGAACTAAAACCAGAGATTGGGTCAGACCAGAGACAAGCCAGTTCCACCCCTCCCTTCGGACACTCCAGCAAGGAGGCAGGGGCCCGCCATTGCAGAGAGGGGAAGTCACCAAAGTTCGGCCAAAGAGATTCCTTCCCAGCGGAATCTACTTTGGCAGGTGTGTGACTCCCACCCGCATCAGATACAAACAACCGGGAAACTTCAAAATCTCTCCGTGGGCGTGACTGTAAGGGCCAAGGGACTCCCGACCCCCAACTCCCAATACTGCCAGTGACGTGGGCGTGACTGTAGGGGCGGAGGGAAGCAGAGAAGACTCCCCACCCCCAACTCCCCCAACCGCCAACTGAGAGGGCGTGACAGTAGGGGCGGAGGGAAACAGAGGACACTCCAGACCCCCAACTCCTCCTACTGCTAGCGGAGTGGTCGTGATTGTAGGGGCTGAGGGAAGCAGATGGGATCCTCGACCCCCAACTCCCATTACCACCAGTGGCGACACCAATGGTCTTAGCCGCCAGACTCCGAAGGTGTGCCCACCAAAGGGGTCAGGAAAAATTAAACTATTGACTCCCAGAACACAGCTCCACAGCACTGGGGCTTAGATGAATGACAGAGAGAGTGCTCAGTCATTAGGGAAAAAGAGCACCCAGAGGTGCTGAAAGTGTAACCAAATCCTTGGAGAACCTCCTCCGGTGCACAGGACCTGGCTGGCTGGCAGGAGGAAGGGGAGGAGGGGCCGTAGAAGTGAAACGGCTCTGGACCAACAGGATTGAGAGACTCCCAGGAGCCGCCTTACAGGGATTGCTGTTGACACATTGAGGGCAAATCTCAGCCTGGAGGGCACAGCTTTGCCTACGGGAAGAGAAGAAAATGGATCTCTAAGACCTAATTTTATTTCTTATTTTATTTTATCTTTTCTCTCCCTTTTTCCCTCTTTCTCTCCCCTTCCAAGTTTTATTGTTCTTTCCATTCTCCTCTATGCTATCTAACTCCCCCTCCTTCTTACTTTTCAAGAGCACCTTCCTTTCCCTTCCCCCCAACTTTCATCCCAAGCATTACGTCCTCCATTTCGTGTAACTGTCTAAATGCAAACAGGTGAATGTTTCGAGGCCGTCTATAGTGCTCCTAAATACCTAGCTACTACCAACACCCTGATCCAATTGACGGTTAGCATCCCCCTTCAGTAGAGCAATCTTCTAAAGTAGCCAAGACATACTAACCCGTATACCTTCATAGCACCCAACATAAAGTCCTAAGAACAAAAAACAAATCACTATATGCATACAAAATCCGGAAGCCCTTTATAAATTGAATGAATCAGCTCTAAAGTACAATAAAGCCCAACATCTATAGGCATAATCTCCCACCACAAAGGAGAAACAACAGATATAAACAAAGCCAAAACAAATGTATAGGAGAAGGCAGTTACAAAGCAGTCAAATAGAGCTGGAAAGTAACGTGAACAACATGAAAAAAACAGGGAAAAAAGGAGTACAGATAATGCAGGACAACTTACATCTACAGGAGGACCTAGAAGCATCAGAAACATGGACAGGGAAAGAAATCAAGGCATACCTAACTCAGATGGAACGGAATTTTAGAGAAGACATGAGACAGCAAATCCAAGAATTGAAAGTATATTTTGAAAACCAACTAAACAAACAAATACAAACTGCAAAGAACGAGCTTTACCAGGAGATAGAGATCTTAAAAAAAAACCAAACAGTGATTTTAGAAATGCAAGAAACCATAAACCAGATTAAAAATGCTAACGAGAATATTACAAATAGACTAGATCAAGTAGAAGTCAGAACATCAGATAATGAAGACAAAGTTTATCAACTTGAAAAGAATATAGTCAATACTGAAAAGATGCTTAAATCTCACGAGCAATCTATCCAAGAGATATGGGATTTCATCAAAAAACCAAATTTGAGAGTCATTGGGATAGAAGAAGGCACAGAGATTCAAGCCAAAGGAATGGACAACCTATTGAATGAAATAATCCTAGAAAACTTCCCAGAGATGAAAGATGGAATGGATTGCCAAATCCTGGAAGCCTACAGGACCCCAAACATCCAAAACTGTAATAGGCCAACTCCAAGACATATAATTATGAAGATAGCCAACATACAGAACAAGGAGAGAATATTAAAAGCTACGAGGGAAAGGAGGCAGATTACATTCAGGGGTAAACCAATTAGGTTAACGGCTGATTTTTCATCACAGACTTTGAAAGCGAGAAGATCCTGGAACAATGTATTTCAAACGCTGAAAAATAATGGATTCCAACCAAGAATACTATATCCAGCAAAATTAAGCTTCAGATTTGACAATGAAATTAAAATCTTTCACGATAAACAAAAGCTAAAAGATTTCGCAGCCAGAAAACCAGCACTGCAAAGCATTTTGGGCAAAATTCTACAAGAAGAGGAATGGAAAAACAGTGCCCAAAACCAACAGCGGGAGGTATCTCAGTAAAGGCGGAGGAAAACAACCAAAAAGTAAAAACTAGCCAAACTAAAATAAATAAATAAATAAACATGACTGGAAGTACAAATCATATTTCAATTGTAACCTTAAATGTTAATGGACTAAACTCACCAATCAAGAGACACAGGCTGGTAACCTGGATCAAAAAAACAAATCCAACAATATGCTGCCTTCAGGAGACTCATATGATAGGAAAAGACATACACAGGCTGAAGGTGAAAGGTTGGGAAAAATCATACCACTCACATGGCCCTCGGAAGCAAGCAGGAGTGGCCATACTCATATCGAATAAACTCAACTTCAAACCTAAGTTAATCAAAAGGGATAAAGAAGGACACTATATCCTGTTAAAAGGAACTATTCACCAACAAGACATAACAATTATCAATTTATATGCACCAAATAATGGTGCAGCAACATTCATAAAACAAACTCTCCTCAAGTTCAAGAGTCAAATTGACCACAACACAATAATTATGGGTGACTTCAACACACCGCTCTCGCCATTAGACAGATCCTCCAGACAAAAGCTGAATAAAGAAACTATAGAACTCAATGACACAATCAATAACCTAGACTTAACCCACATATATAGAATATATCAACCATCATCAAGTGGATACACGTTCTTCTCAGCAGCACATGGATCATACTCAAAGATAGATCATATATTATGCCATAGGGCAACTCTTAGTAAATATAAAGGAGTGGAGATAATACCATGCACCATATCTGATCATAATGGAATGAAACTGGAAATCAATGAAAAAAGAAGGAAGGAAAAATCCTGCATCACATGGAAAATAAACAATATGTTACTGAATGATCAATGGGTTACAGAAGACATAAAGGAGGAAATCAAAAAATTCTTAGAGATAAACGACAATTCAGACACAACATACCGGAATCTATGGGACACAATGAAAGCAGTTTTAAGAGGGAAATTCATTTCCTGGAGTTCATTCCTCAAAAAAAGAAAAAACCAACAAATAAACGAACTCACACTACATCTCAAAACCCTAGAAAAGGAAGAGCAAAACAACAGCAAATATAGCAGAAGACAAGAAATAATTAAAATCAGAGCGGAAATCAACGAAATTGAAACAAAAAAAACCATTGAAAAAATTGATAAAACTAAAAGTTGGTTCTTTGAAAAAATAAATAAGATCGACAGACCCTTAGCCATGCTAACGAAGAGAAGAAGAGAGAAAACTCAAATCACTAACATACGGGATGAAAAAGGCAATATCACAACAGACACTACAGAAATACAGAAGATAATTAGAAAGTATTTTGAAACCCTATATTCTAATAAAATAGAAGACAGTGAAGACATCGATAAATTTCTTAAGTCATATGAGCTGCCCAGATTGAGTCAGGAAGACACACACAATTTAAACAGACCAATAACAAAGGAAGAAATAGAAGAAGCCATCAAAAGACTACCAACCAAAAAAAGCCCTGGACCAGATGGGTATACAGCGGAGTTTTACAAAACCTTCAAAGAAGAATTAATACCAATACTTTTCAAGCTATTTCAAGAAATAGAAAAAGAAGGAGCTCTTCCAAATTCATTCTATGAGGCCAACATCACCCTGATCCCGAAACCAGACAAAGACACTTCAAAGAAAGAAAACTATAGACCAATATCTCTAATGAACATAGATGCAAAAATTCTCAATAAAATCCTGGCGAATCGAATACAAAAGCATATCAAAAAAATTGTGCACCATGATCAAGTAGGATTCATCCCTGGGATGCAAGGTTGGTTCAATATACGGAAATCAATAAATATTATTCACCACATCAATAGACTTAAAGATAAGAACCATATGATCGTCTCGATAGATGCAGAAAAAGCATTCGACAAAGTACAGCATCCTTTTATGTTCAAAACACTAGAAAAACTGGGGATAACAGGAACTTACCTCAACCTTGTAAAAGCTATATATGCTAAGCCTCAGGCTAGCATCATTCTAAATGGAGAAAAACTGAAGGCATTCCCGCTAAAATCTGGAACAAGACAGGGATGCCCTCTCTCACCTCTTCTATTTAATTTAGTCCTTGAAATACTAGCCAGAGCAATTAGACAGACAAGAGAAATTAAAGGCATAAAAATAGGAAAAGAAGAACTTAAAATATCACTATTTGCGGACGATATGATCCTATACTTAGAAGACCCAAAAGGGTCTACAAAGAAACTACTAGAACTGATAAATGAATTCAGCAAAGTGGCAGGATATAAAATCAACACGCATAAATCAAAGGCATTCCTGTATATCAGTAACAAAACTTCTGAAATGGAAATGAGGAAAACCACCCCATTCACAATATCCTCAAAAAAAATAAAATACTTGGGAATCAACCTAACAAAAGAGGTGAAAGATTTATACAATGAAAACTACAGAACCCTAAAGAGAGAGATAGAAGAAGATCTTAGAAGATGGAAAAATGTACCCTGTTCATGGATAGGCAGAACCAACATCATCAAAATGGCGATATTACCCAAAGTTCTCTACAGGTTCAATGCAATGCCAATCAAAATCCCAACGGCATTTCTGGTAGAAATAGATAAAGCTATCATGAAATTCATATGGAAAAACAAAAGACCCAGAATAGCAAAAGCAATTCTAAGCAGGAAGTGTGAATCGGGAGGTATAGCGATACCAGATTTCAAACTGTACTACAGAGCAATAGTAACAAAAACAGCATGGTACTGGTACCAAAACAGGAAGGTGGATCAATGGTACAGAATAGAGGACACAGAGACCAATCCACAAAATTACAACTTTCTTATATTTGATAAAGGCGCTAAAAGCATGCAATGGAGAAAGGATAGCATCTTCAACAAATGGTGCTGGGAAAACTGGAAATCCATATGCAACAAAATGAAGCTGAACCCCTTTCTCTCGCCATGCACAAAAGTAAATTCAAAATGGATCAAGGACCTAGATATCAAATCAGAGACTCTGCACCTGATAGAAGAAAAAGTTGGCTTCAATCTACACATTGTGGGGTCGGGCTCCAAATTCCTTAATAGGACGCCCATAGCACAAAAGTTAATAACTAGAATCAACAAATGGGACTTACTCAAACTAAAAAGTTTTCTCTCAGCAAGAGAAACAATAAGAGAGGTAAATAGGGAACCTACATCCTGGGAACAAATCTTTACTCCTCACACTTCAGATAGAGCCCTAATATCCAGAATATACAAAGAACTCAAAAAATTAAACAACAAGATAACAAACAACCCTATCAACAAATGGGCGAAGGACCTGAACAGACACTTCTCAGAGGAGGACATACAATCTATCAATAAGTACATGAAAAAATGCTCACCATCTCTAGCAGTCAGAGAAATGCAAATCAAAACCACCCTAAGATACCATCTCACTCCAGTAAGATTGGCAGCCATTATGAAGTCAAGCAACAATAAGTGCTGGCGAGGATGTGGGGAAAAGGGTACGCTTGTACATTGCTGGTGGAACTGCAAACTGGTGCGGCCAATATGGAAAGCAGTATGGAGATTCCTAGGAAAGCTGGGAATGGAACCACCATTTGACCCAGCTATCGCCCTTCTCGGTCTATTCCCTGAGGACCTTAAAAGAGCATACTATAGGGATACTGCCACATCAATGATCATGGCAGCACAATTCACAATAACTAGACTTTGGAATCAACCCAGATGCCCTTCAATAGATGAATGGATTAAAAAACTGTGGCATTTATACACAATGGAGTATTACGCAGCACTAAAAAATGACAAAATCATGGATTTTGCAGGGAAATGGATGGCATTAGAGCAGATTATGCTAAGTGAAGCTAGCCAATCCTTAAAAAACAAATGCCAAATGTCTTCCTTGATATAAAGAGAGCAACTAAGATCAGAACAGGAAAGAAGAGCATGAGGAAAAGATTAACATTAAACAGAGACGAGTGGGGGGAGAGAAAGGGAGAGAGAAGGGAAACTATGGAAATGGAAGGAGACCCTCATTGTTACACAAAATTACATATAAGAGTTTGTGAGGGGAAAGGGGGAAAAAAAAAACAAGGGAGAGAATTAAACAACAGCAGATGGGGTAGAGAGGGAAGATGAGAGGGAAGGGGAGGGGGGATAGTAGGGGATAGGAAAGGTAGCAGAATACAACAGTCACTAATATGGTATTATGTAAAAATGTGGATGTGTAACCGATGTGATTCTGCAACTTGTATTTGGGGTAAAAAATGGGAGTTCATAACCCACTTGAATCAAATGTATGGAAGATGATATGTCATGAGCTGTGTAATGTTTTGAACAACCAATAAAAAAAAAAAAAAAAAAAAAAAAAAAAAAAAAAAAAAAAAAAAAAAGCTATGTGAAGGGTAAAAAAAAAAAAAAAACCGAGACAGAATGAAATAAAAAGGGAACAACAAAAAGTCATTATAGCCTTTCTATCCTCCTGACATGTGCATCCGTCCTTTCTCCCTATCTGTTCCTCAGACGTAAATAGTTTTTCCTCAGATGTGAGCGGTTTTTCTTCCGTCTCACTCATCTCCAGGGACAGGCAACTTAAAACAAAAGTGAAGCAAAATAAAAGAGGAATCTTAAAATGGCTACCCATCCTCTCGCCCTGCCCTCAGGGGCGAGCAGTTTCACTTACCCTCAGTCGCTCCCCGTGCGAGCCACCAAATGCCGCAGTCTGGCTGGGCACAATCAGGAGCCACTTGTCAAAAGAAACTAACTTTATTTTTAGAACCACACACGCCAAACAAAACAGCCTCTCAGGAAAAACCCTCAGAGCCTCAACTGCCACCACCGGCTTTCCACAAGCCTCTCTCTCCCACACAAGCTTCTCTCCACCTCCCACAATCCTCCTGCTCTTGAGGCCGATTGGCTGGGTCACATGGGCGGAGCCAAAAAAGTCCCCCAATGAGCAGCTCCGTGGTCTGAAAGGGCAGGGAAACAGCCCAATGAGCATCACCGCAGAGGAGCCAATCAGCTAGATGTTGCTGGGGCCGCTGTGAGCCAATCATCAGCCGGCAGCTGGAAGTTTGCTGGCAGCTGGAAGTTTGCTGGGGCCCCTTCGGCTGTGGCTCTCAACAGTAACTCTTAGCAAATACAAAAAAGCAGAGCTACTACCTTGCATTCTATAAGAACATAATGGAATGAAATTAGAAACCAATGATAAAATAAAAATAGAAGCTTAGGATTTCTTCACTATCTGAACATGAAATAATATGCTATTAAATGAACAGTGGATTACAAAAGACATCAGATAGGAGACTAAAAAATTCTTAGAAGTAAATGAGAAAACAGACACAACATATCAAAATCTCTGGGACACTATGAAGGCAGTACTAAAAGGAAAGTTCATTGCATGGAGTTTATTTCTTAAAAGAAGAAAAAGTCAACAAATAAATGACCTAACATTACATCTCAAAGTCCTAAAAAAAGAAGAACAAATCAACACCAAGAGCAGCAGAAGACAGGAAATAACTAAAATCAGAGCTGAAATCAATGAAATTGAAACAAAAGAAAAAGTGACAAAACAAAAAGTTGGTCTTTGAAAAGATAAAAAACACTGATAAGCCCTTGGCCACACTAATGAAGATTAAAAAAAAGAAAACTCCAAATACTAAAATCCATGTATGAAAAAGGAAATATCACAACAGACACTACAGAAATACAGAAGATAATTAGAAACTATTTTGAGAATTTATACTGGAATAAAATAGAAAATGTCAAAGTCATCAACAAATTTCTAGAGTTACATGATTTACCCAAACTGAATCAGGATGATATACACAAGTTAAACAGATCAATTTCAAGCAATGGAATAGAAGATGCTACCAAAACCCTACCTACCAAGAAAAGCCCAGGACCAGAACAAGACCTCCAAAGAAAAATTAATACTGATACTCCTGAAATTATTCCATGAAATAAAAAAAATAAGAGGGAACCCTTCCAAACTCACTCTATGAAGCCAACATCACTCTGATTTGAAAACCAGACAAAGACACATCAAGGAAAGAAAACTTTAGACCAATATCTCTAAAGAACATAGATGCAAAAATTCTCAATAATATTCTGGCAAATTGAATAAAAAAGCATATCAAAAAGATAGTGCACCATGATCAAGTGAGGTTTGTCCCAGGGATTCAAGGTTGGTTCAAAATACAGATATTAATAAATGTAATTCATTACATCAATAGACTTAAACATAAGAATCATATGATCATCTCAACAGATGCAGAAAAAACATTTGACAAAATACAGCACCACTTCATGTTCAAAACACTAGAAAAACTAAGGATAATAGGAGCATATCTCAACATTGTAAAAGCTATCTATGCTAAACCCAAAGCCAACATCATTCTAACTGGATAGAAATGGAAATCGTTCCCTCTAAACACTGGAACAAGACAGGGATGTCCTCTTTCACCACTTCTATTTAACATAGTCCTCTGAACTCTGGCCATAGCAATTAGAGAAATGAAAAAAATTAAAGGGATATGAATAGGAAGTGAAGAATTCAAACCTATCATTTTTTGCCAATGACATGATTCTATACTTACAGTATCTGAGAAAGTCCACCAGAAAACTTCTAGAACTAATAAATTAATTCAGCAAAATAGCAGGATATAAATTCAACACTCATAAATCAAATGTACTTCTGTATATCAGTGATGAATCCTCTGAAAGAGAAATAAGAAAAACTACCCCCATTCACCATAGCCTCAAACAAAAAAAAAATACTTAATGAAACAACTTAATAAAAGTGGTGAAAGATCTCTACAATGAAACCTACAGAATGCTAAAGAAAAAAAAATTAGAAGACCTTAGGTTATGGAAATATCTCCCTTGTTCTTGGATAGGCGGTGTTAATATTGTCAAAATGACCATAATACCAAAAGCACTCTACAGATTTAATGCAATTCCAATCAAAATCTCAACTGAAATTCCTCATAGAAATAGAAAAAGAAATCATGAAATTCATTTAGAAAAATAAGAGACCCAGAATGGCCAAAGCAATCCTCAGCAAGAAGAGTGAAGCAGGTGATATCACTATACCAGAACTTAAACTATACTATAGAGCAATAAGAAAAACTGCATGGTATTGACACCAAAATAGACCACTGGTACCAAATAGAGGACACAGAGACAAACCCACATAAATACAGTTATCTCATACTAGACAAAGATGTCAAAAATATACAATGGAGAAAAGATAATCTCTTCAACAAATGCTGCTGGGAAAACTGGAAATCAATATGCAACAAAATGAAATTAAGCTTCTATATCTCACCATGCACAAAACTTAACTCAAAGTGAATCAAGGACCTAGGAATTAGACCAAAGACCCTGTACCTAATAGAAGAAAAAGTAGGCCCAAATCTTCATCATGTCAAATTAGGACCCTACTTCTTTAACAAGACTCCTAAAATGCAAGAAATAAAATGAATAAATGGGATGGATTCAAACTGAAAAGCTTCTTCTTAGCAAAAGAAACAATCAGTGAGGTGAATAGAGAGCCTACAGAATGGGAGCAAATTTTTACCATACCCACAACAGAGAGAGCTCTAATCTCTAGGGTATATAAAGATCACATAAACCAAAAACAAAACAAACAACAACAAAAAAACAAGTACCCAATCAAAAAATGGTCTAAGGAACTGAACAGATACTTCAATCAACAAATATATGTAAAAATGTTTAACATCTCTAACAATTAGAGAAATGCAAATAAAAATTACTCTTAAGATTTCATCTCACTCCAGTCAGAATGGCAATTATCAAGAATACAAGCAACAATAAGTGTTGGTGAGGATGTGGGGGGAAAGACACACTCTTATGTTGTTGATGGGCCCACAAATTGGTGCAATCAATCTGGAAAGCAGTATGGAGATTCCTTAGAAAATTTGGAATGGAGCCACCATTTGACCCAGCTATCCCATTCCTCAGTTTATACCCAAAAGATTTAAAAATCAGCATATTACAGTGACACAGCCACATCAATGTTAATAGCAGCACAATTTACAATAGCTAAATTGTTGAGCCAACCTAGATGCTCTTCAATAGATAAATGGATAAAAAAAATGTGGTATATATACACACAATAGAATATTACTCAGCAATAAAAGAGAATAGAATCATGCCAATTTCCAAAAACCAAAGGCTGAATGTTTTCTCTGATAAGTGAATGCTGATCCATAATGGGGGGAGCATGGGAGAAATGGATGAACTTTGGACAGGGCAAAGGGGAGGGAGTGGAGGGAGGGAGTATGGGGGTAGGAAACATAATGGAATGAGATGGATATCATAACCTTAGGTACATGTAAGAAGATTGGAATAGTGTGACTTTACTTTGTGTACAACCAGAGAAATGAGAAATTGTGCTCCATTCATTCATGTACTATGAATTGAACTCCATTCTGCTGTCATGTATAACAAATTAGAATACATAATTTATTTAATATTTAAAAAAATATACTCTTAAAATACAGCAAAGATTACCAATTATAACAGCTATAAAACATTAAAAAATGGTTTTTTTCTGAAAAAAAATAAAAATTATATGCCCTGTATGCTATCACATTGGACAGCTTGTATGAAATAAATTTCTAGAAACACAAATTATAAAAGTGATTCAAGAAAAATTATAAAATATTTCTATTAATATTTTTAGATATTGATAAACCTTTATTTTATTCATTTATTTTTATGGGGTGCTGAGAATCAAACCCAGTGCCTCACTCATGCTAGGCAGGCACTCTGCCACTGAGCCACAACCCAGACCCAGAATTAATTATAAAATCTTAATAGACCTATAACAAGTAAGGAAATCAAATTAGTAATCAATAACCTCCTGACAACCTAGTCCATAATTAGATGGTAAAATACACCAAATATTTAAGGAAGAATGAACATTAATCTTTCTAAATGTATTCCAAAAAGTTTAACAGGAGGAAACATTTTCTCTTTCCTACCAAGACAAGTATTCCCATAAACCTAAAAAGAAAAGACAATAAAAGAAAACTATAAGCCAGTAGCCCCTGTGAATATAGATGCCAACGAAGGAAACAAATAACATCTCAACAAAGTGTGAGCAAATTTTAAGTATTATAGCGGTTTAAGCTGTAGC